>NW_020698262.1:5227693-5377430 GCF_002925995.2 Terrapene triunguis | reverse complement strand
ATCTAGATTTATGTTAGATATGTCTCAAATGTATAAATCCTCATGCTTCAGAGTTTACACCAGGGGTCGGCAACGTTTGGCACGCGGCTCGCCAGGGTAAGCACCCTGGCGGGCCGGGCCAGTTTATTTACCTGCTGACGCGGCAGGTTAGGCCGATCGCGGCCCCCACTGGCCGCGGTTCGCCGTCCCAGGCCAATGGGGGTGGCGGGAAGCCGCAGCCAGCACATCCCTCGCCCGCGCAGCTTCCCGCCGCCCCCATTGGCCCGGGACGGCGAACCGCAGCCAGCGGGGGCCACGATTGGCCGAACCTGCCGCGTCAGCAGGTAAATAAACTGGCCGGGCCCACCAGGGTGCTTACCCTGGCGAGCCGCGTGCCAAACGTTGCCGACCCCTGGTTTACACCATTCAGTACCAAACACGGGTCAGGAAGAAACTTCTGCTGCAATGGAGACTATTTCATAATTGGCTGATTAGGAAGTTCCTCTGAAGCATTTGGTTCTGGCTACAGACCTGATGGACCACTAGTTAATCCAGTATGGCAGTGTGTACGTTTCTATATATGTTGATATTTGCAATCCTTTTTCCTCCCAGTCTCCTTTGTTCCTCAGGGCTGGCCAGACACTGCTGTCCCTGAAGTGGAAGGGCAGTAAGTATGCTCCCTGAGCATACCAAAGAGCTCCACACCAGTGGAGGCATAAATGAGCCTTAATGAGTAACTAGATCATGCACCAGAGTGAGGTTATTACAAATCAGTAGAAACTGCAAGAATGACAGATTAGTCGTCATGGCATGAAGGGCTTTCTACCACTGTCTATCAGCTTGATCCTGGAAATTATGGGAGTGGCCTGTGATTCTAAGTGGCTTCAGCAGGAGTTAGAGCATCAGCCCCTGGGAGGGTCAGGCCAGCTACTTGGTTTACGGCATGTTGGTAATTCTCTGATAAATAACAATGCTGTAGTGTGGCTTCAAGTTAAAGTTGCAGAAACTATCAGAAGCATGCATCCCAAGAAAGGGGGGGAAATTCATAGGCAGGAGTTGTAGACCAAGCTGGGTGAGCAAGCATCTCAGAGAGGTGATTAAGAAAAAGCAGAAAGCCTACAAGGAGTGGAAAATGGGAGGGATCAGCAAGGAAAGCTACCTTATTGAGGTCAGAACATGTAGGGATAAAGTGAGAAAGACCAAAAGCCATGCAGAGCTGGACCTTGCAAAGGGAATTAAAACCAATAGTAAAAGGTCCTATAGCCATATAAATAAGAAAACAAAGAAAGAAGAAGTGGGACTGCTAAAAATTTAGGATGGAGTGGAGGTGAAGGATAATCTAGGCATGGCCCAATATCTATACAAATACTTTGCCTCAGTCTTTAATGATAAAGGAGCTTAGGGATAATGGTAGGATGACAAATGGGAATGAGGATATCGAGGTAGATATTACCACATCCGAGGTAGAAGCCAAACTCAAAAGCTTAATGGGACTAAATCGGGGGGCCCAGATAATCTTCATCCAAGAATATTAAAGGAACTAGCACATGAAATTGTAAGCCCATTAGCAAGAATTTTTACTGAATCTGTAAACTCAGGGGTTGTACCGTATGACTGGAGAATTGCTAATATAGTTCCCATTTTTAAGAAAGGGAAAAAAAGTGATCCGGGTAACTACAGGCCTGTTAGTTTGACATCTGTAGTATGCAAGGTCTTGGGAAAAATTTTGAAGGCGAAAGTAGTTAAGGACATTGTGGTCAATGGTAATTGGGACAAAATACAACATGGTTTTACAAAAGGTAGATCATGCCAAACCAACCTGATCTCCTTCTTTGAGAAGGTAACAGATTTTTGAGACAAAGGAAATGCAGTGGATCTAATTTACCTCGATTTCAGTAAGGCATTTGATACAGTTCCACATGGGGAATTATTAGTTAAATTGGAAAAGATGGGGATCAATATGAAATATGAATATCAGAGGGATAAATATCAGGGAGGGAGAGGAATTATTTAAGCTCAGTACCAATGTGGACACAAGAACAAATGGATATAAACTGGCCATCAGGAAGTTTAGACTTGAAATTAGATGAAGGTTTCTAACCATCAGAGGAGTGAAGTTCTGGAACAGCCTTCCAAGGGGAGCAGTGGGGGCAAAAGACATATCTGGCTTCAAGACTAAGCTTGATAAATTTATGGAGGGGATGGTATGATGGGATAGCCTAATTTTGGCAATTAATTGATCTTTAACTATTAGTGGTAAATATGCCCAATGGCCTGTGATGGGGTGGGATCTGAGTTACTACAGATAATTCTTTCCTGGGTGTCTGGCTGGTGAGTCTTGCCCACATGCTCAGGGTTTAGCTGATCACCATATTTCGGGTCAGGAAGGAATTTTCCTCCAGGGCAGATTGGCAGAGGCCCTGGTTTTTTTTGTTTTTTGCCTTCATCTGCAGTGTGGGTCACGGGTTACTTGCTGGAGGATTCTCTGCACCTTGAAGTCTTTAAACCATGATTTGAGGACTTCAACAGCTCAGACATAGGTTAGGGCAGGGGTCGGCAATGTTTGGCACGCGGCTCGCCAGGGTAAGCACCCTGGCGGGCCGGGCCAGTTTATTTACCTGCTGACGTGGCAGGTTCGGCCGATCGCGGCCCCCACTAGCCACGGTTCGCCGTCCCGGGCCAATGGGGGTGGTGGGAAGCTGCGGCCAGCACATCCCTCACCCGCGCCGCTTCTCACCACCCCCGTTGGCCCGGGACGGCGAACAGCAGTGAGTGGGGGTCGCGATTGGCCGAACCTGCCGCGTCAGCAGGTAAATAAACTGGCCCGGCCCGCTAGGGTGCTTATCCTGGCGAGCCGCGTGCCAAACGTTGCCGACCCCTGATCTATATCAATGGAAAACAAAGATGCTAGGCACCTAGCCGGATTGGGTCTAGATATTGTAACCATGTTTTTTGTCTGACCTTTAAAACCTGGGTCACAGAAAATAGTTCTATAGCTGTGTTTGCTGCGGCCAAAGTACAAATGTGCTGGTTTTCAGGCTCCTTGTACAGTATCGCTCAGTGTAGAATTATTTCCCTTAATGGCTATACTACAAGTGACTAGTTAACTGATGGATGTATAGATGTTAACTACTGAATTTAAAGAGTCTGGTGGAAAATAATTTAAACTTTCCCTAATCGTGTCACAGTGCAATTACTGTGGTTATTTATTTATGGTCTGCAGTAAATTATTTTGTCTCTGTTTTATGACAGAGATGTGGGTTTTTTTGTTTGACTTTTTAAAATTTCAAATTAGTTATACCTGCTTCTTCTTCTTTTTTTTTAAATAAGTCCATCCTGGTCATAGAACTATAGTAAGATTATTTTTATTTCCTAACTGGCAATATAAGTGCAACCAAAGTTCTTTCTTCGGCTTATGAACAATATTATTAATATTAAACAACAATCCATGCTGAGATTGTACTAAGAATCTCACAGATGCACAGATGCTCTGGTTATACATCTAATTTCAAATCCCATGGAAATGCTGTTAGTGCTACTGGGAAAGACGAAAACAACAAAAGGGAATGTTGTTTCGCATCCATTTCACTTCTGTTTCAAGACTGATCTCAGGCGCCACACTCTGTTTTGTAATGAAGAACAGCAAAAGTCCTAATAATGACTTTTTATTTATGTGTTTCAGTGGGGTTTTTGAGGCTGGTATCATTAGAGTTAGTGGTGTGGAAGTGCTTTAAAGTGATGGCTTGGTAGGACTTGTTATCTTTCAATCCATCGGAGAAAATTGTAGTCATTATTTGTAATAGTTCACAGGAAGGTGGACCAGGCTTGGTTTAAAGATATCCTATTTTAAATACATAGGGGTAATATTCCCATCTAGATGTGCTGGGATTTAAATGGGTAACTCCCATTAACATTAATGGAAGTTATATGTTTAAAATCCCTGCACATTGTGAGGAGAATATACCCCATGGAATCCAATTAATTTGAAGAATATTACATACTTAGGGAACATTCATGCTATACAATTTCAGTGGCATGTAGATTTGTCCTCAATAAAGCTTTCTAGTGGCTGGCAACAAAGACATTAACATTCTACTGTACATCTAAAATAAAGGAGGACTAGATTATACATTTTCCCCAGCTCAGTGTGGGCAGCGACAAAGCAGCTTTTGAGAGTAAACAAATAAGGAATTGAGAAAATAAGGAAGGAGATGGTATTTTAAGAATGTGAATATTTGAAGAATGCTGGGGAATGAACACAGAGAAGCCTGTTTGTGTATAGGTTAGATGCATTACAACAGGAACCAGGCAAATACAAATAAAGAAATACAGCGTTGAGGATAAAAGGATATTCAGACTCTGGCTGTTTCCCACAAGCAGAAGTTAATAATGTGAATGGAAGTGATTTTGTTTTGGGGGTCATAGCAGAGGTTGATATCACAACCTTTTGCTATCATGGAAAATATCATTCTATTAAAATAGCCGACCCGGTTGTTCTTGGGATCCTAATGAGGCTATTTTACGTGACAAAGACAATGGCAGCGAAGGAACTCACAGCAAGTGTTAATGCTTCAGAGACAAAGCACCAGAGACACGCTGCTTCTGGAAAGTGTAACAGAACATTAAAGCACATGATAAGTAAGCAGGAATCAGCAAAAAGTTAATAGGAAACCACAGTGACAATATGTCCAAGCAGTTTAGGACAATATTTCTCTTCTTTTTTTCCCTAACAGGATGAGGAATTTAATAGTACACAGGAAAGCAATATCTTAGTAAAGAAAGAAAGGAACAACAAAAGATAAGGAAATAATGGCTCTTACCACTCAACAAGCAATTCAATTTTAAGAACACTTGTTTGTAAATGTTTGACAGGACCTCATTTGCCAAGACCTCGATGATCTTGGGACCTTCTTTAGAAAGTCATGTGGGGTTGTTTTTGTTTTGTTTTGTTTTTTTAATGAATAATATATTACCAGGATTTTCAATAGCGCATAATTATTTTTGGATATCCAAGTGGAGAAACTTTGAAAAGGGCCTGATTTTCAAAGATGGGTGCTCAGAGCTTCCTAAAAAACAGGTCCCTTTATGTGATCTCACGTGGGGCACCCAATAAGTGAAGCACCAGATGTCACTTATAAAAATCTTGGCAATTTGCGTGTGTGTGTGTGTGTGTGTGTGTACGCACAAGCCATCTGAAATGAATACAAATAAAACCTTAATGACATGCCACACCGTTATGTAGTGTGTATAAGCCCACTTTTGCAAATTATTTTATAAATGTTTTAGAGTGTTTTAAAAAAATGCTGTCGGGCCCTTTTTATTGTATTTCCCCCCCCCCCCCCCGTAAATTCTGTGAGTCCTACTGTACAGGCTGATGAGGGAGAGGGGAAAAAACACATACCCTGCAGTGGGACTACACTCTGGTGTAGCAGTCACATTGCGTGAAGTCTCATTGCAGTACCATGACCCAATTCATTTGAAAAAGCTCTACAAATTATCTTTTCTATGCACAAAAATGTCCTGGTTTAAAAAGCAGTATCTTGGGATCTTAGAAAGTGTTTTAAATCCCGTTGAAAAGTTGGGAATCTTTCTTTTCCAATGGGCTAAAGGTCTCATTCCTAACTCTGATGGGTGATGAGATAGCAGACCTTGAACGTGTAGTGACAAGTATTGGGCCATGGATTGGTAATGCCCTTCTGTGCTCATGGGCAGATGTAATTTTCATGTGGATGGGATTCCATATTTGGTAGGGAGAAGGCAGACACGTATCTCTGGCTGTCTGATTTATAAATGATGGTGGCTGTTTGAAGCTGCTCAGAGGTTAGATATGATCCAAGGGAAGAGGGATCACTAGGCAGAGGGCACCTGAGTAAGTCACAGGTTCATGCTAAATTCAGTGTATTACATGGCTCTGCAGTTTATAACATGGATGTCATCTATGCCTTGTATAACACCTAAGCTTGTGTTGCATATTTGTTGTAGTAGGCCAGTAAATGGGTGCACCTCCCCCATTCCATACTATACTACCCTCCTAGTGCTGCCTTGAAAGCTAGAAGATTGGCTGATGTGCCTGCCAGTGCTCCAAAGGGACATCTCTGAGGACTTGGGGTCTGAGTATTATTAGTATTTATTGTTTGTATTGCAGGAGCATCTAGACAACCCAATCATAGACCAGTGCCCTACTGTGCTACATGCTGGACCAACACAGAACAAAAATAGGATCCCTGCCCTGGGGAGCTCACAATCTACTTAGGCCAGTGACCAACTGCACATATGCCCTGTGTTATATAGGAGGTTGGACTAGAGGATCACAGTGGTCACTTCTGGAATGTATGAATTTATAGCTGTAGCATATAAAATAGAGGCATGTATGTGCTGCTCCATTGCTTTGCTTTTTTTCCCCAGCCTCCCTGAGCCATCCTGTCCTCCATCTTATACTGCTTCTAGGAGCATGGGGATCAATTGCTAGAATTTACCCCATCATACTCACAGAAAACATGATAAAATATCCTGTGTATAGAAAGAAGGTGTGTGAAAACTTTGAACAACATTTTGGCTGTCACTGGTTAAAAAAACCTCTTATCCAGTAATAAATCAAATAGCATGTCTGAAATGTAAAAATCTCATTCCTTTCATATTGCTGCTTATCTGGTGCACTAAAAATGTATGCTCCTTAATGATACCGCTTTTTGCTTCAGGCAGAGAAATGCCCTTAAAAGGTTAAAAACAGCCAAAGAATACTTGCAATTAATCTTCTCACATGATATTAAATATTCATTTTATAGAAAGCTAATAGATCTTAAATAAATAAAAGGAACAGGATCTACAGTGGTTTTACAGACCATAATTTAAACCTGATCCTGAGCAGTAATGTTAAAATGATAAACATGTTGTATGTGATGTGTGACTGTTTAATACTGATGTTATTGAGCACGGAGATTAGATCCATGTTAGATGTGGTTTTGAGGAAGATACCTGGAGTATAGAAAGGTTTTCAAAGGCATTTTTCTTGCTAAGAAATAGCCAGCTCCTTGTGTACTTCTCTTTTCTAAGTATCTTAAAAACACATCAAGTTTTTCTCTTTCTAATACAGGTTTTAGAAGTGTGGTTTATCTATTTTTAAGATCTCTGCCTTTGAGAAAAGGACTCAAATTGATGAGGGTTTTAGACTTTGCTTATTTATGTCTTTATCAATAAATGAATATATATAATATCAACTTTTAGATGTGTTTATAACTTAATGGTCTGATTGTGAAATACTGGCAAGGGCCATTTTGCCTAACATCTAATTCTGGAATGACCTCACTGATGTTATCATTTTCCAAAAGATGAACAAGGAGAGGTTTTGGGGGGTGAAAGAAGAACTGAGCTTTAGTACATAGATGAGGCCAGTGCTTATGTTAAGGAAACAGTCACTTGAGGCAACACATAGCCTTATCTGATCTATGAAAAGGCAAAATAAATAATATCCCTTTACCAAATGAAAAATACCCTCTAAATACCAGAGACAACAATACCAATACCATAGTCCCCAAAATCCCATGCAGGAGCACTGGTTTGGGACTAACTCAGAGGGATCAGTGTGCCTACTGATCACCACCACCACTTCCTGTTCCAGCAGACGCATAAAAAAACTTGACTCACACTGATCTCTAATAACAGCATGGCCGTGCCAATATACTGTAATAAAGTCATGTCTGATGAGGCATATTCACAGGCAGCAAATTTAGGATTATTAAAAGGAAATCTTTTAAAAAAAAATGCAGAACCAACTTGTGGAACTCATTACCACAAAATTTTATGGAGACATGTAGGATTCAAAAGAGGAATAATTGTTATATGGATAATGTGACATCCACAGTTATATTACATAAGACAAATGATATGTTCTCACTTTCTAATCCTTTTTTGAAGCTTAGGATGATCTTGATATCAATTTTTTTGGGGGGAAGAAGATAAAATTCTCATGGTTCATGGCACAAGCCAACCACTAACAGCACAATCCTGCAAGCAGAAGTCAATGGAACCACATGTGCTTAAAGTTAAACATGTGTTTAAATATTTTGCTAAATTGGGGCCATCACTGCATCTTGCAGGAAAAAGCCTAAATGATAGGGCCTAAGAAGAACTTTCATCTGTGAGCTGCCCAATTCAGTGTTTCATGCATCTTTAGAGCTCTGCAAATCTGTGGATATCCGCTTTATATCTGCGGACCATTTTTGCAGATCAGATGCAGATACAAATTTTGTAGCTGCACAAGACTCTATGCATCTTCCTCTGAAGCATCTGGTATGGAGAAAAGACAGGATATTTCACTAGATGTGCCTCTGGTCTGATCCAGTAGGGCAATTTTTATGGTCCTGTATCTTTCCTCAAAAATACATTATTGCCTATACAAGTTAAGAGAGTGCAAAAACTTTTTTAAAAAATGTTGGTAACTTTTAATAAATCCAATTCAGAATGCTAAGAACAGCAGTTAAGAGTATACTGACATAGTATTATCCCCTGAATTATGGACAACCATAGGACCGTGCCAGGTTGAAGCTTAATACCAGAAATAGAATAAATTGATTCAAGAAGTCAATTTGAACACCACCGTTCAGCCTGAGTGCAGCTTCAGTCGCTAATGATTAAATGTTACTTCTTTATAAACTTCATTCTAGCCAAAAACTCTCTTGCATTATTATTTTCATAAATGAGGTCCCTAAGTAAACACATTTTATATATGAGACAAATACCAGTCACTTCAGTTCACTTATTGTGGTCATGACCACTCTGGCAAGATTACAGGAAGGGGGAGAAATGAAATAAATCAGATATTTTCATGATTTAATGTTTTCAAAGGATCAGAAAGCAGCACATGATATCTTCCATTTCTGAATTACATATCAGTTAGTAGAAAGAGACAAATTTTCCAAGAATCCAGCCAAAAGTTGGCATTTGATAGATGAGCTTCATGTACAAGGACAAATGCAAACTATTCCACTTAGGAAGGAACAATCAATTGCACACACACAAAATGGGAAATGATTGCTGGGAAGGAATACTGCGGAAAGGGATCTTGGCATTATAGTGGATCATAAGCTACATATCAGTCAACAGTGTAACATGGCTTCAAAAAAAATGAACATCATTCTGGGATGTATTAGCAGGAGTGTTTTAAGCTAGCAAGACACGAGAAGTAATTCTTCCGCTCTACTCCGTGCTGATAAGGCCTCAGCTGGAGTATTGTGTTCAGTTCTGGGTGCCACATTTCAGGAAAGATGTGGACAAATTGGAGAAAGACCAGAGTAGGGCAACAAAAATGATTAAAGGTCTAGAAAACATGACCTATGTAGGAAGATTGAAAAAATTGAGTTTGTTTGGTCTGGAGAAGAGAAGACTAGGAGGGGACATGATAACAGTTTTCAAGTACATAAAAGGTTGTTACAAGGAGGAGGGTGAAAAATTGTTCTTGTTAACCTCTGAGGACAGGACAGGAAGCAATGGGCTTAAATTGCAGCAAGAGAAGTTTAGTTTGTACATTAGGAAAAACTTCCTGTCAGGGTATTTAAGTGCTGGAACAAATTGCCTAGGGAGGTTGTGGAATCTCCATCATTGTAGTCTTTTAAGAACAAGCTAGAGAAACACCTGTCAGGAATGGTCTAGCTATTATGTAGTCCTGCCTTGATGCATGTTACTTCTAGGAGCACTTGTGGGTGCTGCACCCAACTTCTACTGCAGCCTAGAAGTAAATGCCACAAAAGATCCCTAAGAGTGTTGCCTCTGCAAAGGTAGAAATTTCCTGTTCCACAATGCTTCCCATGCTGGATTCTCCAAGATAGTCCTAATATGGCCCTGGTAATAGTTTATTATGGCCCCTGAAAGTCCCGATAGTGACCCCATAGAAAGAATCTCATGACTACACAGTTATTTTGGCTATAAAAATAACCTTTAAAGATAATTCTTATCATAAACTGAGACAAAAATTAATTTAGTTGTAATGTTCATTACTCACTTTTTCCTCTTCCTTCTGAATGGCAAGATCAGTCATATGGGTCAGCCTGCCAGCAGCTACCATGGTGCAACTACTGCTACTGGCCACCCTATTAGATTTAGGATTATTTTCTGCTGTGACACTAAGAGATTTCTTTGAGGTCCTTGTATGCAACATAGTCACCTGGACTTTTACCCATCCAATTTTAGTTTGAACATTTCTCTTACTTTTCGTTGGAGCAGTTCAGCTCGACCAATTTAGTTCGACACACTGCCCTTTGACTAACACATACAATATAAAAAAATCCTGCTGAAATGTTGGTTTCTGCTCTGTGACCAGCCATCTCATTTCCTGCCTTTATATGCACAAGGTAAGACCCTCTTAGGTCTTTCCTCTTGCCTTTTGCTGATTTGGCAATCAACACGAATGGATCTTAATATAGCAGTGAAAGATTAATAGAACATTCTGAATCAGGATAGCCACGTAGGTTATCTTTTGTCCCCATTGATAGGAATTCCTGGTGATGAGAAAATGCCATTTCAATGAGGATGCTTTCATTTGGGTCCAATGACTAGGCTTTCTTTTGAGGAGTGCCGATGAGTCTGTTGTATCATTGGATAGATTGGTGCAGTGATTCCAAGGCATTTTTTGCACAGATGTAGAGACACAGACTTTTGGTTTCCCTGAGTCGATACCAGGGACAATCATGAGACTCTTAGCAAGGCAACCCAGCATATGTAATTGTTATGGAAGGAGCAAACGAAGAGGCATGAGTGATCCATTAAATACACTTTCTGCAGATATCGCAGCACGGAAGGCATCAGTGTGGCTGATCTATTCATTCACTGACATTGCCTGGAGACAAAGAAATGAAATGGGTCAAGTTACTTTAAGGCTAATGATATTAATAAAATGTAATGCAATGTGGCCTGTAGTCCATAAATATAAAAGTCTTAGAGAAGGGAGAGCACAAATCCCAAATTCCACAGCTGAAGTAAAACCAGAAATTGGGGACTGACTCTCTTTCAAAGCAAGTTCACATTTGCCTTGATTTCTATCATTTATAATCCTGGAAATTAACCTTGGCATCTTTAAATTGCCAGTGTTCCAAGTTTCCTAATGTATTCTTTCCATAGATCTTCCCCCGCTACCCTTTTTGTGGTCTGAACAAGATTTTTCAAGACATTGTTTGGGCTGATTTCTGCAGCTTGATAAAGTACAGTGACCTCTTTCTCTGTGGAATATTTGCATGTTGATTTTTTTAACGTGGCTGCATGACCTGCTCCACTTTGTTTCTGATGAAAAAAACAGATGGTCACTGAACAAAACATCCAAGTGGATGACAGAATGTTAAGGAGGGAAGATGCCAAACCCAAATGGCTAATTCTCTGTTCCATCTTGTGGAAACCCAGGGATAGCATTAACGCATGTAAACTATTAACCTTTTTGTAGTTAGCCGTCTGATAAAGTGTGTCTTGTCTTGCTTAGTTTTTGTTTGACTACAGTATAAACACAAGAAACCCAAAGCAATTCCCTGGCCAAACCTTCTCAAATAGATTTCTGCTGGGAAAGGTTTGAGAAAACAGAAAGTGAGACTAAAACTAATGAGCCTGCTATGCCTCCAGTTTACACTTGTGTGAATCAGAAATGGTTCATTTGACACCAAGGGAGTCATGCTGGTGTAAAACACAGAGTAAGTGAGAGGAGAATTAGGTTTTATGGACCTGAACCTGGGCACAGCTTTGCCATTTACTTCAATGTGAGCAAGGCTGGGGCCTTACACACGGATTCTCAGCAGGTGTAAATTAGCATAGCTCCATTGCTGCTAGAAAATGACTCATCCAGATGGTAAACTAAACACCATATTGGGCCTGATTCTCATCTCACTTAAACCAAATTTACATCAGTGTACCTCCATTTATTTCAGGGGATTCACTCCTGAATCTGGCCCATAGTGTTCAGAGACCGCAAGGCAGTCTGTAGTTTACAATACCCAACTTAGCCACCACCTGCTGCTCAGGTAGCACTTGTCTCACCTAACCTTGGAAAATGTTAGTACGAGGGGTTGTTGTGGTGGTGATGAGAATATGAGTGTTTATTTGGTGGGGAAGGGGGCAGCCTAATACTTGAGTAAAAACGTCCATTTGCCATAGAAAACTGTCCTCCTGCCACGTGTATTATCAATGACCCTGCCATCAGCTATGTTAATTGCCCTCTCAATCTGGAGAGACAACATGGCACTTTATGAACTGGAAAAGAGTTTGTGGAAAATATTTTAAAAAAATTATGAACAGGCTTTCTTTGGGGAGAAAGGTGGAGTGGATATGTGAGGGTATGTGAAGTAGGAACCTCTCTTGAATAGAATCTAGACTGCCAGCTGTTGAGAAAAGGAAGAGAGATCATATGAGGCTAACGAGCAAAGGCTGAAAAGAGGAGGAATTAGACAGAAAATAATTATTTTAAATACCATTTTTTCTCCTGATGTGGTTCATGTCATGACTGTTTGAGGAGGCATGAGACGAGAGCTAAGATGATGAAAACAATGTCAGGGCGTTCAGGCATGATATTGACAGTATGTTTTGATGATGTAAAATTTGTAATCAGGGAGCAGCAATAGGTTTAGGGTCAGGCCTCTGAGATTTCTTTCTCTGACCAGCTCTGTGACCACGGGGAAGGCACTTAGGCTACACCTACACCACAATAAAAAAAAAAACCACAGCAGCAAATCTCAGAGTCTGGAACAACTGACTTCATCTAGCAGGACTCATGCTATGGGACTAAAAATAGTAGTGTAGGTATTCCCACTTGGGTTGGGACCTGGGATCTGAGACTCATCCCCCCTCACTGGGTTCCATAACTCGGGATCCAGCCCAAGCTGGAATGTCTACGCCACTATTTTTAGCCCCATAATGTGAGCCCACGTCAATTGACTTGGGCCCTGAGACTCACTGCCGGGGTTTTTTTGTGCAGTGTAGATGTACCCTTAGACTCTCAATGCCTTTATTTCCCTATATCAGGGATTGGTAACCTTTGGCCCGCGGCCCGCCAGGGACGCCCTCTGGCGGGCTGGAACAGTTTGTTTACTTGCCGCGTCTACAGGTTCAGCCGATCGCGGTTCCCACTAGCCGCGGTTCGCTGTCCCAGGCCAATACGGGCTATGGGAAACAGCAGCCAGCACATTCCTCGGCCCGCGCCACTTCCCGCAGTCCCCAATGGCCTGGGACAGCGAACCGCGGCCAGTGGGAGCTGTGATCGGCCGAACCTGTGGATGCGGCAAGTAAATAAATGGCCCGACCCGCCAGGGTGCTTACCCTGGCGGGCCACATGCCAAAGGTTGCCGATCCCTGCCCAATCTGTTAAGTGTACCTTTATCAACCTTAGCAAGACACTGAGGTCTCTGTAGGAAAAATGTTGTCCATGTCCAG
This sequence comes from Terrapene triunguis, assembly GCF_002925995.2. Taxonomy (NCBI): domain Eukaryota; kingdom Metazoa; phylum Chordata; order Testudines; family Emydidae; genus Terrapene; species Terrapene triunguis. The sequence goes on along the minus strand of NW_020698262.1, from coordinate 5,364,050 downwards.
TAATTACTGTAGCAAAGGATTATAGAGATGGGCTGATCTCTGAAAATCCTGACCAGATGCTTCTAAGTAGCTCTCCTGCTGCTCCATGGCCTCAGGGGAAGGATTCTGTCTCCTTCTCTCACTTGCACACACAGCCCCTGCACAGGGGCATTACACTGCAGAAGGGATTTGGCCCAAAACAGGTAGTGTCGAACCCTCTGAGGTAGAAAGCCTTGTACGCTGACGGCCCGCTACAGCTGGTAGCTATGATGCAGAGACGCTCATTTTAAATTAGCACTGCATACTGTGTGACCCCCTATAAAAGGTGACACTCAGACAGAGGGTGGTCTCGAACCCCTAACAACTGCTGACTGTGGCTTTAGGCAGCCTACACCCCTGTCTTCATCTCTGTAGCTTTTACTGACTAAGAACTATAGCAAATGATTTTCCAGAGATCCAGGCAGCCATGAATGAACCTCCCTAAAGGAAAGGAAATAATAATCCTGTGTGCTCCGGTTCTTTTCTTTACCTCCTCCCTTTACCTCCTCCCTTCTCCCTTCTCCCTCCCCTACTATTCTGTGGGGAGACTAGGCCTATCTATTTCCCATTAACAGATCTCCAGGATAATTACGTACACCTGTTTGGTAAAGCCAGTGTTAATTGTAAACAGAACGGACCAAGTCCTCAGCTGGTGTGAATCAGTGTAGCTCCATTGACTTCAGTGGTGCTACACCCATTTACACCAGCTGAGGATCTGATCCCATGTTTGCATTGAGTCCTAGTCTTTTTCACTTAGATTTCATCTTACAAGGAATAGAGGTTTTGTTGGGTTTTTTTTTTTTAGCTGCTTTTCCTTATTCCTCAACAGATAAGAAACTTTTCAGCATTTTTTGCATGTGTAATTTTTTTAACAATAGTAGACATAGTGCTACATAGGTGAGATGCTCCCAGAAATTGCATTATACTTTGAACAATACATTTAAAACACGCCCATCCTACAATATTTACCATTCTAGGCTATTTAACTTAGGTACTACAATATAGCTACGGATGAAATGTGATCTACTGGAGAGAAGTTGCCTGACCGGATCAGAAGGATGAGGTAGACGAGGCTTTCTTTGGACAACTAACTGAAGTTTCCAGATCACAGGCCCTGGTTCTAATGGGGGACTTCAATCACCCTGACATCCACTGGGAGAGCAATACAGCAATGCACAGACAATCCAGGAAGTTTTTGGAGCGTGTTGGGGACAACTTCCTGGTACAAGTACTGGAGGAACCAACTAGGGGCCATGCTCCTCTTGACCAGCTGCTTACGAACAGGGAAGAATTGGTAGGGAAAGTAGAAGTCGGTGGCAACCTAGGCAGCAATGACCATGAGATGGTTGAGTTCAGGATCCTCACAAATGGAAGAAAGGAGAGTAGCAAAATATGGACCCTGGACTTCAGAAAAGCAGACTTTGACTTCCTTAGAGAACTGATGGGCAGGATCCCCTGGGAGGCTAATATGAGGGGGAAAGGAGTCCAGGAGAGCTGGCTGTATTTTAAAGAAGCCTTATTGAGGGCGCAGAAACAAACCATCCCGATGTGCAGAAAGAATAGCAAATATGGCAGGCGACCAGCTTGGCTTAACAGTGAAATCTTCAGTGAGCTTAAACTCAAAAAGGAAGCTTACAAGAAGTGGAAATTTGAACAGATGACTAAGGAGGAGTATAAAAATATTGCTCAAGCATGCAGGGGTGTAATCAGGAAGGCCAAGGCACAATTGGAGTTGCAAGGCAGCTAGCAAGGGCAGGGCCAGCTTTAGGAAGTGCAGGGCCCCGGCTGGGATGACTAAAAAAAAAAAAACACGTAAAAAAAACCCTTTAATTTCTTCCATGTATTATTTACTTTCCATAACTATATAAATAATAACAAAATTATATATTACGTACATTGCTGGCTGGAGGCAGGGCAGGGGCAGGGCAGGTGCTGACTGGAGGTAGGGTCTGGCTGGAGGCAAGGCAAAGGGTGCAGGGCTGGCTGCGGGCAGGGCAGGGGCTGCGAGGCTGGTGCGGGCAGGGGGTGCAGCAGGGGCTGGCTGTGGGCAGGGGGTGCGGGACGGGCTGGCTGCCGCTGCGGGGTGCGGGGCTGGTGTGGGCAGGGGGTGCAGCAGGGGCTGGCTGCGGGCAGAGCAGGGGCTCCCCTGCTTCTACCGCCCCGGCCCTTTAAATACCTGCCAGAGCCTTGGGGAAGCAGTGGGGCTCCCATGGCTATTTAAAGGACCAGGGCAGCAGAGGCAGCTGGAGCCCCGGCCCTTTAAATAGCCACCGGAGCCCCCTGCTACTCCAGGGCTCTGGGGGTTATTTAAAGGGCCCGGGGCTCCCCTGCTTCTACTGCCCCGGCCCTTTAAATAGCTGCTGAGCCCTGGGGAAGCAGCGGGGCTCCCGTGGCTATTTAGAGGGCCGGGGCGGCAGTGATAGCTGGAGCCCTGGCCCGTTAAATAGCCCCTGGAGCCCCCCTCCCCCCGCTACCCCTGGGCTCTGGGGGCTATTTAAAGGGCCCGGGGCTCCCCTGCTTCTACCGCCCTGGCCCTTTAAATAGCCGAGGGAGCCCTGGGGAAGCGGTGGGGCTCCAGCGGCTATTTAAAGGGCCGGGGCGGTAGAAGCAAGGGGAGCCCCGGAGTTTTTAAATAGCCCCCAGAGCCCACAGCTCTACCCCAGGGCTCCAGAAGTGGGGCTCTGGTGGCAATTTAAAGGGCCTGGGTCTCCAGCCCCTGCTGGGAGCCCCAGGCCCTTTCAATTGCCCCCTGGGGGGGCCTGGCTGCCCCGGTACTGCGTACCGGTGGCGGCAAGGGCGCGGGGCCCAATTCAGGGGAATCACCTGAATTGGCCTAAAACCAGCCCTGAGCAAGGGATGTGAAGGGTAACAAGAAGGGTTTCTACAGGTATGTTAGCAACAAGAAGGAGGTCAGGAAAAGTGTGGGACCCTTACTGAATAGGGGAGGCAACCGAGTAACAGATGATGAGGAAAAAGCTGAAGTACTCAATGCTTTTTTTTGCCTTAGTCTTCACAGACAAGGTCAGCTCCCAGACTGCTGCACTGGGCAACACAGTATGGGGAGGAGGTGAGCAGCCCTCAGTGATGAAAGAACAGGTTAAGGACTATTTAGAAAAGCTGGACATGCACAAGTCCTTGGTTCCAGATTTAATGCATCCAAGGGTGCTGAGGGAGTTGGCTGATGTGATTGCAGAGCCATTGGCCATTATCTTTGAAAATTCGTGGCAATCAGGGGAGGACCCAGACGATTGGAAAAAGGCAAATATAGTGCCCATATTTAAAAAAGAGAAGAAAGAGAACTCAGGGAACTACAGACCGGTCAGCCACATTTCAGTCCCTGGCAAAATCATGGCACAGGTCCTCAAGGAATCTATTTTGAAGCACTTGGATGAGAGGAAGGTGATCAGGAACAGTCAACATGGATTCACCAGGGGCAAGTCATGTCTGACCAACCTGATTGCCTTCTTTGATGAGATAACTGGCTCTGTGGATATGGGGAAAGCGGTGGATGTGATATATCTTGACTTTAGCAAAGCTTTTGATACAGTCTCCCACAGTATTTTTGCAGCAAGTTAAAGAAGTATGGATTGGATGAATGGACTATAACAGGGGTCGGCAACGTTTGGCACGCGGCTCACCAGAGTAAGCACCCTGGCGGGCCGGGCCAGTTTATTTACCTGCTGACGTGGCAGGTTCGGCCGATCGCGGCCCCCACTGGCCGCGGTTCGCCGTCCCGGGCCAATGGGGGCGGTGGGAAGCTGCGGCCAACACATCCCTCACCCGCGCCGCTTCTCGCCGCCCCCATTGGCGATGCAATTATTAATGAGCACAAAATTGGGCACAGGATGAAACCCCTTTAAAAGTCAGCACCCAAACATACAACTCTGTCAAGTGATTGGTATCAAATAATAATGGCTGGAGAACTTATATATAGATGAGGTGTTTGCTGCGGCCCAGATACTGAATTCAATAATGCAAGTCTTCTGTGCATTGACCAATAGGAGTTCCACACACAAAGGGTTTACAGGATTGTTTCCTATACCTATGCATCCCTGAATATGCATGCAAACCAGAACACATTTTGCAGTACACTAGCCTATTTCATTTACTAGCAATACTGTGCCGTCTTCTGGGTATCAGATTTAAAACACTGTGGCTACTTGGTTATCCCATTTTCTTCCCCAGAGTGGTAGCCGTGTTAGTCTGTATCAGCAAAAAGAACGAGGAGTACTTATGGCACCTTAGAGACTAACAAATTTATTTGGGCATAAGCTTTCGTGGGCTAAAACGCACTTCATTGGATGCATGCAGTGGAAAATACAGTAGGAAGATATATATACACAGAGAACATGAAAAAATGGGTGTTGCCATACCAACTATAACTAGACTAATCAATTAAGATGGGCTGTTATCAGCAGGAGAAAAAAGTTTTGTAGTGATAATCAGGATGGCACATTTCCAACAGTTGACAAGAAGGTGTGAGTAACAGTAGGGAAAAAGTTAGCATGGGAAAATAGTTTTTACTTTGTGTAATGACCCATCCACTCCCAGTCTTTATTCAAGCCTAATTTAATGGTGTCCAGTTTGCAAATTAATTCCAATTCTGCACTTTCTCGTTGGAGTCTGTTTTTTAAGTTTTTTTGTTGAAGTATTGCAACTTTTAGGTCTGCAATTGAGTGACCAGGGAGATTGAAGTGTTCTCTGACTGGCTTTTGAATGTTGTCATTCTTGACATCTTATTTGTGTCCATTTATTCTTTTGTGTAGAGCAGGGGTCGGCAACGTTTGGCACGCGGCTCACCAGGATAAGCACCCTGGCGGGCCGGGCCAGTTTATTTACCTGCTGACGTGGCAGGTTCGGCCGATCGTGGCCCCCACTCGCCGCGGTTCACCCCAGATCCCTAAATGGCCTCCTCAAGGATTGAACTCACAACCTTGGGTTTAGCATGCTAATACTCAAACCACTGAGCTATCTCTCTCTCCCGTGAATAGAGATGTCCATTTTCTTCCTGTTTCATTTATAACAATGAGCAAGACAATGGTCTGTAATGCAGTAAAGTTAAACATCTACAGGTATCGTTGGATGTTCTTTTACCTTTAAAAAACTGGTCACTGATTATTCTTGCACTTGGTTCTGTTTTTCAAGTACTTTATTCTAGCTCACTGCTCACATGTCTGGAGTAACTGAACTGTTAAGATCAGCATTTGGAGCTCAATTATATATACAACAAGTAAATTATGCAATTATCTGATATGTAGTTACACAGAGTAGCAACACACACAAACTAACAGTGCCAGATCAAGTGCACATGTTTCTAAGAGGACTTATGAAGTGAAGTGATATGTAGCTAAGTGTCATCAACCTGTTATTAACTGAGAGGTGGAGGAAGAAACCTTTTGAAGATTCTACAGAGTACAGTGGCTGTAAACACACTTGCAAAGATTTTTGCAAGATCTATATCAAGAAGTCAGCAATGCAGACAGAAGTCAATGATTTCCCAACCCAGCTTTATGAATGGAATTCCTTATTCCTTATTTCACTACAATCCAATGGTTCCTTATGGTATACTGGACATCTCAACCAAAGATTTCAGAAAAATCTTGGCATCATAGCCTTTCAAAAGGAATGCAGCTCTTCAGCTTTTTATAAAGTACTTTCAGACTGTTCAGTCTTAACTTTCCAGAATTTAAAATCATAAAGACTCCAAGGTGCCTTTAATTTCTTTAAAAAACAACAACACACGTTGTTTTGAATGCTTTTTTTTTAAGTGTGTGACATCCTAGTTTGAGAAGCCTATCATACTTTCTGTATTCAGATATGGCGGAGTTGTGTAAACCATTCCCACACAAATCTGCCACTGAACTTTAATCATGCACTTAAGCAGATGCTTAACATTAAATACATAAGTAAACCCCCACTATCACAGGGATCTCTCTGGAGGAGAGGCTGCCAGACATGCCAAGTTTCATGGAGGTACTGGGATGTGAATACATTTTTGTAGATGCTAGACTGAGACAACTGAACTTATGTCATTTTTGATCTAAGGCTGCGTTCAACTCAGATTGCCAGACGTGAAATGCCTATGGACTCGTTCAATACACCAGCCATCTCCCTAGCTCCCTTCCTAGTTTACACTTGTCTGGGGATTACAGAAATATCCATCGCTGTGTTTAGAGCTCAGTGGAGTTCTTGAACCAAGTTATAGTATATATGCTGTGTTAGTATATATCCCTTTGTGTCTCCAAATGTTTCCAAAGATGAACATTATTCAATATGAAAATATATGAACTGAGGGTCACAATTTTGTATTTATTAACATACATTCCATTCAGTAATTTATTTAAGTAAACATCATTTAAGAAGAGGATCCTGATTTGGCCAAATGAATAAACGAGATTGGTGTGTACTAGAATGAAAATTTTCTCTCACGTAGATGTGTTCTTAAACTAGCCACAATTTGGACAATAGATCTGCAACTTCTCTGCTTATTCACATGCTCGATTCAACACCTATAAAGTCCCTGTGAGTCTGTCCATTGACTTGGGCAGGATTTGGCTCAGGCCTGTATAGAACAGAAATATTTAAAAAACACACCTCCAACAGGGGCAAATTCCTGCTTGATCAGGATCCAGAGGCTGACCAATTTTGCATGACAGAATGAAACTCCAAAATAAAACACTAATGTAGAAGATGCTACATACCTTAAGATTTAGAGATTTTTAAACATCAGAATGAAAATGAATGAAAAGAGTTTTCAAATGTGTTATTTCGTAATAAAGACTACCTGATTGTCAGATATTTTTAGTAATGGAAGGATGTAGCATATCTCCAGTTTACATTACATGGCAGGAAGCAAATGTTATGAGTTTTTGAAATGGCATAGAACATCAGATAGAGCATCTTAGAGATGCAGTTAAAGGCTAGAGGTCTCTTTCCCTCAACTCTGCCTTCTCATTCCCATCCCTGTCCTCCATGCTAAGGAAACACAATGTCTTAGTTTTGTACAATAAGCAGGATATAGTCCAGGTCTTCTTGCAACAAAATATTATCAAGTTGTTTTGGTTTAGTTTGTTTTTAAATACAGATCAACAGCAAGGTTCATAGTACTGCATGCAGAAGTTACAGAGGCACAAAAGTACAAGATAAGGTGCTTCCTACCACAGGAAGACTATCTTAACAGTGGCTTTCACAGCTGATATTTACGAAGGAAGGAAAGTCAAAAGCAACAACAATTAATTTAATAGTTAAAGCTGGGATTTTTCAAAGGTGCCTGTGGGAGTTAGGACCCCAATTCCTGCTGATTTTCAATGGATGTTGGCAACAATTTGTCCTACATGCTTTGGAAATCAATGCCCTAAATGTTTTTCAACTATATTTAAATGGAAAGAATTGCGGGGGGGGGGAGGAGGAAGCATTGTTTTATAATAGGGATTACAGAGTAAAAGGACTATAATAGTAATAGGGCAAACCAGTTTATAAGAGTTGCCAGTCTGCATTGTTTGTCATTCTCAACAAAATTGCTGAGCTTTGGGAGTCTGCACATACACTGAGACTAGTGGACTCTGATGAATATTTGGGACTTTCTGAATGTCTTTTCAAATGGGTCGGTCAGTTTCGTGCTCTGTGATGCTATGCTTCATGAAATCATTTACACAGCCTGTATAATTTGAACTATATATATCCATGATGGTAGCGCATGTTGACCATCTCAACGGTGAGGGCAGGGTTTATACTGGAAAGGGTGTTAATGGCTTCACTCAACAACTAAGGATAATGAGCCTTCCACTTCTAGGTGAGTGGTTCAAACCTTGAATTAGGTCAGTAGTATCAGGTATCACTGCTAGCTCATGGTTGCCCAGCAGCCTTAAATCAGTTGGTTGTCTCAGTGTGATTCTCGGTTGATGAGTATATACTTCAAAAAAATACCATCCAGTCTCAGCAAAGAGGTCAAGGATTGAATGAGGGTGGAACTAAGTCCTACTTCTGACAATTGGATGCTGCTGGTCAGAGTCGGAGTGCACAGTAAAGTGGTGTCAGGTGACTTGCACAACTTCCATCCATGCTGGACTTGTTAGGACTTTATCCCCTCTCCAAACTTCACTGGCAGTAAAACTGCATGGAAAGAGCAAAAGGAAAGGTATTACACAAAAATGAAATTACGTATTGTAAAGATCCTTGACTAACTAGTGTTTTCAAACTGGGTTAAAGCAGATTTACAGTAATCTGACATGATGTAATCCTAGTGAAGTTGCAGGAGAGCAGAAATAAGTATTTATTTGGGGTATTATGGCACCTTGTGTAAGATCTTAAGTACTGTCAGTAATTCATTATATATTTATTTAAAAAACAAGAACTTAAAAGAAAAGATAAATTTCAGATTAAAATGTAGTTGCTGTACATGCATAATACATGCTTTTCCTTCTGTAGCATTAATAGAGCCCGACTTCCAGAACACAGAGAAATAGATGATTGAAATCAGCAGAACTAAGACCCAGAACTATTAAAAATTCTCAGTTGCTTCCAGTGTAGAATTTCAGATAGATCCATTGATTTGAGTGGAACAGTCCTAAATTATTATAGCTATGCCCTAAACAAGAGTGTTGTGCCAAAATGAAAACATGGGGTAGGGAGAGCATTTGGAACTGCTGCTTCCAAATGCCCAGAGAAAGAAAGAAAGAACCATTATTAGTGATGTATCATCAGCAAAGGAGGCCAGCGGAAGAACCATCTGAGCTAGGAACAGCAATAGAAGAAGAACCCACAATGAATGAGACAGCCCATGCATTGCTTACAGGTACTGATCCCTGATTAAAAAAATTACTGACTCGGGTGAATATTTTATTGTAATGGTCACTTTCTTATTATCCCTGACTCCTTTATTATCATGCACTGCTGCAAGGTCTTTCACTCCCAGAATTCCCCTGTTCGGGGCTGAGACTAGGAACACAGAATCATAGAAATGTAAGGCTGGAAGGGATCTTGAGCGGTCATGTAGTCCAGCCTCTGCACTGAGGCAGGACCAAGTACGTGTAAACTATCCCTGACAAGTGTTTGTCTAACCTATTCTAAAAATATCTAGTGATGGGAATTCCACAGCTTCCACTGGATGACTATTCCAGTGCTTATAGTTAGAAAGATTTTCCTAATCTCTACGGTAACCCAAATCTCCCTTGTTGAAGATTAAGCAAATGACTTCTTGTTCTACCTTCAGTGGACATGGAGAACAATTGATCTCCCTCCTCTTTATAACAGCCTTTAACATATTTGAAGATTTATCAGTTTCCCCCTTAGTCTTCTTTCTCGAGACTAAACGTGCCCAGTTTTTTTAACTTTTCCTCATAGGTCAGGTTTTCTCAAACTTTTATCATTTTTGTTGCTCTCCTCTGGACTCTCTCCAATTTGTCCACATCTTTATTAAGGTATGGCGCCCAGAACTGGACAGACTACTCCAGCTGAGGTCTCACAGTGCCAAGTCTTACATAGGACACTCCTGTTAATACACCCCAGCAATTATATTAGTCTTTTTAACAACTGCATCACACCATTGGCTCATATTTACTTTGTGACTCATTGTAACATCCAGAACCTTTTCAGCTGTACTATTGCCTAGCCAGTTATTCCCAATTTTGCATGTGTGCATTAGATTTTCCCTTCCTAAATGCAGTACTTTGTATTTGTCTTTATTGAATTTCATTGTATTGATTTCAGACCAATTCTCCAATTTGGTCATTTTGAATTCTAATCCTGCCCTCCCGGGTTGTTGTCATCTGCAAATTTTATAAGCATATTCTCCCCTCCATTTATTCAAGTCATTAATGAAAATATTGAGTAGTACCAAACCCAGGATGGACTCCTGGGAAACCCCATTAGATTCATCATCCCAGTTTGACAGTGAACCATGGATAACTACTCTTTGAGTGCAGTCTTTCAACCAGTTACACACCCACCTTATAGTAATTTCATGTAGACCACATTTCCCTAGTTTTCCTATGAGAAAGTCATGTGGAAGTGTGTCCCATTCTAAAAATCAAGATATATCATGTCTACAGCTTCCCCGCTATCCACTAGGCCATAAGCCTATCAAAGAAGGGAATTAGGTTGGTCTGGCATGATTTGTTCTTGACAAATCCATGCTGGCTATTCCTTGTAACCCTATTATTCTCTAGTTGCTTACAAATTGATTGTTTAATAATTTGTTCCAACTATTGAGGAGAGACTGGTCTATAATTCTCCAGGTTGTCTCTCTTTCCCTTTTTAAAGATAGTAATATGTTTGCCCTTCTCTAGTCATCTGAGACCTCACCCGTCCTCCATGAGTTCTCAAAGATAATAGTGAATCATTCCAAGATTGCTTCAGCTAGTTCCTTAAGTACTCTGGGATGAATTTCATCAGGTCCTGCTGACTTGGATACATCTAACTTGTCTAAACACAGCACTCCTGAGCCTATAACGTGCTTTAAAGGGCCAGCACACCCTCTGGAGAGTGGCATGGAATTGGAATAAATGGGCTATGAAGGTCTCTAAAACATTTGTAGACGAAAATATACCAATGAAAATCACACTTAAAATGCACTACAGAATTGTCAAAGGCCTGGCCTTCAATCCACACAAGAATTTATAAAAAACCAAAATCCTCCAGTGTCAAGTTGCAAAGGCGTTCCATCCAAAATGCTACCAAGCACACTCTGCTTATGCCAAGATAATGGAAGTTTGAGCCTTAGCTGTGAATTTCCATACTTCTGTGGGTTTGAGTTATGTCTTTCTGGTTTGTTGAGGGGGGGGAGTTGGGGGGCGGGGTTGCAATGGGAAATTTTAGTGCCTGGAAAATTTGAGGCATTAAAAAGAACCCAAATATATAGAGAGAGAGAGACAGAGAGAGAGAGAGCGATGTAGAAGGGGAGTTTGGGTTTCTTCTGAATCCTAGTTAAACTCTGGAAAACAGAACCAAACCTCAGAACCAAAAATACCTTCATAATTTTTCAACATTTCTGCTAATGCAGAGTCCCCAGGGTTAGTTTACATTGGGAAACCCTGACCCCTGGCTCCAAAGGGTTCAATTAGTCAAAATGGTTGGCAGATGGAAAAAAAAATTAAATTCCATGCACTGTTTTGTATAATAAAAATAGACTCAAGACACAATGGCCTTACCTTGAACTTTTAAAGGCCTATGTCATATAATGATAAAAAGGGAGTCGCCTTTTAAGACCTGGATGATCTACCAGCATGCGTACAGAGTGCCAGGCTGCACTGCAAAGGAGAGCACGCACAGCAACCTCGCATGCTGAAATCGTGGTCATTAGCTGAATGATTTTAGCCAAGAATGAAGATGTAAATTCTAGGGAGAAAAAATCACTTTATATGGCTATGATGAGATTACCAAAACATCACAGCAGTAATAATAATAATAAATAATCTGTTATTTAAAGCGATGCTGAAACCCATGGAAATTTTCAAACATTCTGCTTAGAAATTACTCTTCCTAGATATTATATAGTTCCTGAAACCAATGGGAATTGCAGGTACAGAGGACCTCTGATCAACAAACTAGGACTGTCAAATGATTTAAAACAATCATGGCAATTAATCACGAGATTAAAAAAATAATCACGATTCATTGCAGTTTTAATCGCACTGTTAAACAATAATTGAATACCAATTCAAATTTCTTATACATCTTTTGGGATTTTTTTCTACATTTTCAAATATAGTGATTTGAATTACAACACAAAATACAAAGTGTACAGGGCTCACTTTATATTATTATTTTTGATTACAAATATTTGCACTGTAAAAAAGATAAACCAAAGAAATAGTATTTTTTTCAATTCACCTCAGACAAGTACCAGAAAACAATCTCTTTAATGTGAAAGTGCAATTTACAAATGTAGAATTTTTTTTTTACGGAACTGCACTCAAAAACAAAACAATGTAAAACTTTAGAGCCTACAAGTCAAAGCATGAAGGGGCATACGATATCTGGCAGATAAATACCTTGCAAGGCTGGCTACAACAGTGCCATGGGAAGACCTGTTCTCAATTTCAGGTGACATTGTAAATAAGAAGCTGGCAGCATTATCTCCTGCAAATGTAAACTAACTTGTTTGTCTTAGCAATTGGCTGAACAAGAAGTAGGACTGAGTGGACTTGTAGGCTCTAAAGTTTTGCCAGATCCTTAGCTGATAGAAATATCCATAATTCCATTGATTTCAAAGACACAATGCTGGATAGCACCATCTGAGAGTCTAGGTCATAATGTTTACTACAATTTTCCAGAAAGTCTCAGCCAGTCTATAAGGACCTCAGTTTAGTTGGTACAGGTTCATCTGTGTATGTATCCACACTTGTAAACCTATATTTTCACATGTATTTGTGGCAGCGGCACATACAGCTGCATATTCTGTGGGTGCATGCAAGTGGGTGTTTAGATGTGGAAAAATAAGCCCACTACGGTCATTTCAAAGCCAATGAAACTTTGAGTATGGAGATGAGGCACCTCACTGCTTCCTACTCCCTATGCCCTTCTTTCTATTCTTAGACCTCTTCCTCAGCAACAGGGCTTCCCTCTTTTTCCATTATCTCATTTTCTCTTGCACATGCCTCCTCGCAGGTTACTATGATCCAGCTCTCAGCTCTGATCGTTATTTCTGCTGCTTCACATGTTTGCCTGATGACAATGCTGTTATGCTACATTCTTGCATGATATTGCTAACCTAGGGCAAGGGTAGGAGTACACTGGGAGGTCCCTGACATGCTATCATGAAGAGCATGAGCAGCACTGTCATGCCAAGATTTTAAGCAGCCATGTTCACAATTTGTTGGATTTCTCTGATTGTTTCATCATATATATAGAGAGAGAGGGATCACATAAACAATGGTTACAGTATTTACACAGGCGAGATCTGGTGCTGCCCTATTTCTACTTAGCTGCAGGAGGAAGGGACAGGTAAGGACAGCTGGACAAAAGATTCATATCGCATCCAGAACTGAGTGTCCCTGTGACCACCTTGCTCCCCAGACAGCTGTCCACTTCCCAATAACAAGCCTTTGGAGTCTGATGGTTACTGTTGTTGCCTTCAGAGAGAACTCTTCCTGGGCACCTGGGATAGGAGAGCAGCAGCTGTTCTACTAAACCCCGGGGTAGATAGCATCATAATATTCATTTTGTGGCTGTTATGGAACCAAGCTAACTCCTGTCTGCCTGTGGGCTTAGTGTATCACCTTCCACAAAAGAAGGAGTTTTTTTTTCCTGTTGCTCTGTGGAGTGGTGGGTGGAAGGAGTGATAGTCTGTCTCTTCTTTCTCAGAAGTCCCTGTGGATTTTGGAGAAGGTGAGGATGGTGCTTTGTTTCATGATTCCTAAAAGGATCCCTTTATTGGTGCCCTAAAATTTGGGAGCTGCCATTTGGCATACCCAAAGATCCAGGAAGAACAGGCCCGAGTTCACTTTCACCTCTTCAAAAACAAGCTGCAGGACCCAGTCCATCCTAAAGCAAACCATGTTGTGTTGGAGCAATGTGGTAAAGGAAACAAAGTCAGTACATAGGCCATATTGCACACATTGTGGGTAAGCAGATGGGCTCCAGCCATGTGTTAGAGTAGGCAAGTCCTGTTACCTATTATTGTAATGGGACATGCACAAAACACACTGGTAGAATATCAGCAGAGCTCTCCCCCCAAGCTGGGCACCAGTGATGCTGTCATTCACAGTGAGCACTAGCTTTGGGCTGAGACCACTGAATATTTTGATCCTGGAGGCATCAGCAGTAAAGAGTGCCAAAGCATTCTCTGGGCTGGCCTGAAATGTGGCATCCTGCTCATGAAGGCAGGGCTGCTTTTGTACAGATCACATCAAGCAGCAGAGCTGGGTATCCAGTGATGCTCATACTGTATGGACTTTTTGATATATGGCCCAGACAGGTTTCAGTGCCTGTTTTTCTGTGAACTCATCAGTAACTATGGCTCCACATATCTTTAGAAACAAAATCCTGTCCAACCTGAGAACCATGGTGTGACGTTATTGACACCAACTGTGATCGTATAGATCATTGTTGCAACCAGGGTCCTATGGAGGCACCAGGTTTTGTACAGAGGAGGCCAAGTGGGGTGTCTATGGAAAGGTTGTAGTTTGCTGGTTATGATTGTGCTGTCTGTATGTGTGTATCATTTTTGTAATTGAAGTTATGAATATTGGCTATGTACTTGTATCTCAATGTGTTTGATTCTAAGTAGCCTCAGCGAAGCATTTGGTCACTTCTTGAGAAAGGAGTATTATCAGTAAGTGCCCAATCAAGAAACACTTAACTGACAATGGACTTTGGGAGATGCCAATCCACATCTGAGCTTTCCTGGGAACGTTCACACTAACATGTAAACAATGGCGTCAGCCTGCAAAAAGCTGAATCATTCATAGACATGTGACTTGCCCAGGTGGCTACAAACTCCATCTTGTTGCTGTGATTTTTGCACAGGAGAACAAAGGGGTTTCTGCCCACAGGAGAAAGAATATAAAAGGCCCTGGAAACCCTTCCATTTTGTCTTCAGTTGGCTTACGAGATGACCTCTCCACCCCCAAGAGATGAAACAGGAACAAAGGACAGTAACTATGGGGGTGTGAATGATTGCTGGACCCAGACTTCACAGAAGTCCAGTCTGTGAAAGAAGCTTATTGGAATGTCTCTAAGGGTAAGATTTACCTGTATGCAGTTTCTTAATGTATTAGGCTTAGACTTGCGTGTTTTGTTTCATTTTGCTTGGTAATTTACTTTGTTCTATCTGTTATTACTTGGAACCACTTAAATCCTACTTTTTATATTTAATAAAATCACATTTTGCTTATCAATTAACTCAGAGTAAGTAATCAATACCTAGGGGAGCAAACAGCTGTGCATATCTCTCGATCAGTGTTATAGAGAGTGGACAATTTATGAGTTTACCCTGTATAAGCTTTATACAGAGTAAAATGGATTTATTTGGGGTTTGGACCCCATTAGGGACTGGGTATCTGGGTGCTGGAGACAGGAGTACCTGCTAAGTGGCTTTCAGTTAAAGCCTGCAGCTTTGGGGGATGTGGTTCAGATCTGGGTCTGTGTTTGCAGCAGGCTAGCGTGTCTGGCTCAACAAGACAGGGTTCTGAAGTCCCAAGCTGGCAGGGAAGACGGGCTCAGAGGTAGTCTCAGCACACCAGGTAATGTTCCCAAGGGGGTTTCTGTGACCCAACCCGTCACACATGGATCATGTGATTGATCCTTATAAAGGGGAAAAGGAATTTACCCATCTTTAGGTTTGATATTGACATCTCTCACCTGCATGCTGGCCTAAGCCCACTTCATGCTGTTACACAAATAGCCAATGCAAAGGCTTCAGGTTTCATATCCAGTGTCTTAAATACACTTCACCTCCGGCATGAAAGTTCTGGAGGAAAATGATAAAAGGCCTTTTTGTGTGATGTTTTGTAATTGAATGAAGCCATAAGATCTCTTGTGAAATGTATTGCACTGAAAGCTTCTGGGTTTTCACCAGCTGAGCTGCTGTGCCAGCTGGCTAGGAGGAGATTGTCATGATCAATTTCTTTTTCTACTTTTCTCACCCATCTCCCTATAACTCACTATCCCCACTTAGATTTATTTCTTTTCACTAGCTTCGCTCTAATTCATTTCTTTGGTAATAAAACTGATAACTTTTAATGCACTCACATGCACAGAAACAATCTTTAGTGGCCTTATCTCGAAGCCAATCAGAACTCAGCTCTCTAATCTGCTAATTAGGAAGTGGGGGGAGAAAAGATGTTATGCTGAGGAATGAGGCAAAATTGGAAAGCAACAGTTATGGCTGTAGCAATGGATGCAAAAAAATGTTGGAGAATCAAGTCTCTTTTAATAGTTTTTAACACTTTGCTTCATCACTTTACTTTCAGCAGTTTGGGCCTGGGGTACTTAGTTGATTTTTACGGCCAAATGCTACTACAATCATGTTCTGAGCTTTTGCCAAATCTTGGGCAACATCTAGGTGAACTGATACAAGGCAACATGGGTAGATTTTGACCACAACTGGAGTAGTAAGGAGGTCTGTGAATGTAATGAGTATAGCAATATGAGTGGAGCACTACTAGATTCGTAGAGAATTCTAGTTGTGGCCGCTGGATTTACAGAAAAGAGAAATCCTAAATACATAGCACATATCGCATAATATACACAGATACCTTCCTACACAAAAGGGCCAAATTCACCCTTGGCGTAATACAGTGAAAGTCAAAGGAGAAATTGTGGTTTTACAGATTAAATGAATTTGCTGGAGTCTAGCTCTTACATTAACTCGACTCAGTACATTTGTAATCATAGTGGCTGTGTTTGCTTAACAGATGCTCACGAATCATGTGGCGTTCAGATCTACTGTACCCAAATTCCAAATTTAGTTCCCATTGCCCTGTTGATAAGAATATTGCATACAGGTTGGGATTTTGTTTCCCCCAAGCCCTTTTTAATTTGCTTGTTCATTTTATTTATTTTTCTTTCTCAATTTCCACATCTTTCAGTAATATGTTCGGCTAGTAAAGACTGAGAGACGGATAACATGTTACCCCACAACTGACCTCGAATGGGAACAAAGAAATTGTCTTCCCAAGGGCTGAAGTGTAATTCAGACACTGAGCTAGCTCTGTAGAGGTCCTTTCCTGATCAGACACTGCCAACTGTATTACTAGCCCTGGAAACATTTCTGCAGTGTGTATTGATAGCAAAGTGTGAAGTGTGTACCATGGGGATAATGAGGGATTTAGCCTTCCGTGCCATTGGTCCCTCAACTCTCATAAGCAAGACAAACAAATTCTTTGTATCTTAGAAGAATTGGATAGTACAGCCAACTAGAGTGGCTTCCTTGCTACACTGGCTTTTCACCTGGGGGACTAGGTTTGCTGATCCTGCCCAGGTTAAAATGACTGAAAATCAATTTGATTTGACAGCTGTGAAAAAACTGGATGTACAAACTGTTGAGCAACAAAGGCTCTTCAAGCTGATACAAAATGAGAAACAAAGAGAGACCACTGCCTTTAAATTCAAGGCAGTCTAGCCAGCCCTACTCCCATCTGATCTGACCAGCCTGTCTCTTTCGCAACACTTCCCATCTTCCCGGCACTCAAGTGCAATCAGCCAAGAGGAGCCGTGTTTTCTGGTGTGGCCAAACTACATCTGTAAAATAGTGGATATGCACTAGTGGCCCTAGCATAGTTTTATAGCTTGGCTAGCCATTCTGCAGGGCTGGTCTTATTATTCCTAGTTACTCCGTTGTTCAGGTCAGAATGCCCTTGAAGTAGCAACATATACACTACAAGACCTCAAGCCTGTAATCGAATCCACTAGGGCACCTGTGGGTAGCCTCACAGAAGTTGCTGTGGCTCAGTATGGGCACAGAGGTCTGCTTTAGTGGATCTGATTGCAGGATCCGAGCTGAGATCTTTAATTACAAAAGCAAAACATGTAATGAAAAAATAATCACTGGTGAAGAACAAATCTCCCATAACATATGTTAGAGAGACAAGGTGGGTGAGGTAATACCTTTTATTGGACCAGCTTCTGCTGGTGGGAGAGACACACTTTCAAGCTTACAGAGTTCTTCTTCAGGTCTCTGAGTACATTTCCCAGACCTGAAGAAGAGCTCTGTGTGAGCTCGAAAGCTTGTCTCTCTCACCAACAGAAGTTGGTCCAATAAAAGGTATTACCTCACCCACCTTGTCTTTCAAATATCCTGGGACCAATGTGACATATGTTAGTCATGTAGCTACTGAAGGGTGCTGAGATACTAGATGATGCAGACTATACAGACCAGGCAAGCGAACAAAGAGAGGACCAAATCCTGTCCATTACTCTCACTTGAGTTGTGCTATTGAAGACAATGGGACTATTTTTGCAAGTAAGGCCAGAAGGACTGGTGCAGGTTATAGCGCACATTGCATTAGCTGTTGTTGCTGTATTGGTTTCTCCCTGAACAAATGTGTGTAATTTTTCCCCATTAAATTAAGTGTCTTCTGCTTTGGCCACACCACAATTTTCTTACTGCAAGAATGCTGTGTGACATAATATGAGTTTTCTCTATAGTTTGTCTGTTTGACCATGGATGCTTTGGAAGGTTTTTTGCCTCATTTAAAGAAACCTTGAGAAGTAGTGGAGAGATTCCTTACCCTACTGTATAAGGTCAATATGGAAGTAGAGAAGTGAAATGTATCTGGATTCCATCCAAGGACAGTGACTGATTCAGTGGGTGTTTCTTTAGAAATCTCAGCATGCAGAACTCTAACATGAACCCAGTGAACAAGGGGTAATCATCACTTTGGGATGCTCCACATTGGTTATGCTGTTCCTGGTGAAAACTTGGTGAAAAATATTTTGCCACTCATAGAGCACTAATTTAGCTGAATTTGTATAAACTTTCTTTAATGCTCACAACAACCTGATGAAGTACATATTATAATATCTATTTTACACAGCCACAGAGATATTTTTCACCCGCATTTTCAAAAGTGGCTGCTAATTTGGGTTGATTCCATTTTTTCAGGATCAAATGGAGTTACTTGATATTCAGAGGTGATGAATACCTACAGCCTGCCAGAAACGTCAACTAGAGCTTCAGGTGCCTCGCACTTCTTGAAAATCTGGTGTTTTAAGTTGGCCACCCAAAAATCGAGGCACTGCGAAATAGTGGCCAGTTTGGGTGTAAGGTGTCTTGTCCATGTCCATCAGTTGTCTCAGTGGGAGAACTGGGATTAGAACTCACTAGCTCTAACAACAACAGAAACACCCTAATGGCAAATTAGGTATGTACTTTATAAGATGGTGTTCTAAATCTGTAAAGGTTTATTTGCAAGGGAGAGTCTAGAACAGGGGTCGGCAACGTTTGGCACGCGGCTCACCAGGGTAAGCACCCTAGCGGGCCGGGCCAGTTTATTTACCTTCTGATGCGGCAGGTTCGGCCGATCGCGGCCCCCACTCGCCGCGGTTCGCCGTCCCGGGCCAATAGGGGTGGCGGGAAGCCGCGGCCAGAACATCCCTCACCCGCGCCGCTTCCAGCCGCCCCCATTGGCCTGGGACGGCGAACTGCGGTGAGTGGGGGCCGCGATCGGCCAAACCTGCCGCATCAGCAGGTAAATAAACTGGCCCGGCCCGCTAGGGTGCTTACCCTGGCGAGCCGCGTGCCAAACGTTGCCGACCCCTGGTCTAGAATATGGAAAAGCAACAAGCACCTATTTCTTATCATGTTACCCTAACTTTGACTTTAAAAATTGAGTTCAAATTGATCTCTCCATCAGAGAAAGCAGTGGAGTCAGTGCAAAGCTTGCAAATAAACATCTTTTCATTTAACACAGAAATTAAGAATGTAACTTAAAATGTACATATAACAACATACTACCCACAGCATCTCATGTTTTAAAAGATTCCCTATGCTGGGAAAACCTATAAAATAAGACCTAAGAAACACGCAAATGGATTCCAATCTCAGCTTGCAACCGAGGCACCACTGTATTCCATGAGTCAATGGTAGATCCTGGACTGAACAAGGCTGAAACTTAGTTGCACGGCTAAGAAAACAGGGGACTGAAGGACTGCATGCCTCTGTGACAGTGTGTGTAAGAGGCTCCCTACAGGCATTGGCAAGGGAGAGGGTTAAAACTCTCTTTGAGTGGAGGAAGGATCACAGCTGTACACACTAAGTGCAGGAATTGTCAGGGCAGTTAGGCCAGGCCAGCTGTGGTGAATTAAGTAATTCCCCCAGCCAACTCTAAGGGCTTTGCTCATGCAGCATCAGGTTTAGCTGATAGTGGGAGTCAGGTTTTCATGGGGAAGGGGAGAGAAGATGGAAACATTTAGCTAGGAAAGCCCCTAGCTTTGCTTAAGTCAGTTTTTGGCTGCATAAAGCTCTTCTTTTGAGTACGGTTATTTTAGAAGCCAGGTTGAAAAAAGTTTGGTGCTTTGACCTCTTAGTTTAGAGCCCAGGCTGGGGGGAATGTTCATTTGTTTTTAGTGTCCTACAAGAAGCCTGGGTGTGCCAGATAGTTGTAGTTGAAGATCCTGGGACTTGTAGACCTATAATGTAGCTTTCTTGATGTGTAGCACAGTTCCTTAGAATGAGAGAAAAATGATCCTTACAGAGCATGTGGTACCTGCTTTCATACAATGGAACCTCTCCTTGGAAATAAACAGCTAACTGTATGCAATTAAATATATTCTATCCTTTAAAAAAGGTAAAAATTGTATAAAGAGGCAAAGCTCTTCCAGCTCTTATGCTGTTCTCCTCCAATTTAAATAGGATGGTCTGTGTTTGATCAGTAAAGACAACACTTAATTTGGTATCAGGGAGCAATTTCTTAATCCCAACCTCACTAACTACTAAGGGTCTGCAAACAGCTAGGACCTTAAATACTGAATTCTTAAAACAAAGTGCTGTGGCAAATTTCTGCATTTTAAATGAGCCGGAGTGGAAGGGAAAAAACAAATCAATTCTGATTCTCTATTGCCAAGCCACACGGCTCCCTGCTAAAATCAAGAGATGTTACTGTTGGCTCAGCAGGTTTAAAATCTCTACTATGTTTCAATAAAGCAAGAAACTGAATGAGATTCTCCATTAGTTGCATTAGATCAGCAATTTCTCTTTTTGTAGTAATGCAACAGATGAATTATACTCCCATATTATTCAGGAAAATTGCATGCAAAAATGGTGCAAGGTTTCTGCAGAAAAATTAATAGCTCTTTTACTTTTTCTCACTGCCTCCATACCAGTAGCTGCTTCCAACATTCCAAATACCCAGTAGAAGTGCACTGTGGTGTCTCAGACAAGTCCAGTGTTTTTCCAGAGCCCTGACTGACCATGGTGAAAGCAAAGTGGAATCAGCGTAGGTCAGAGATTGTCTTGTGGCTAAGGTGCTGGATGAGGATTCAGCAGATCTGGGTGTAGTTCCTGACTCTGCCACATACTACTTGTGTGATCTCTATGCCTCAGGTTTCACATCTATAAAATAAAGGATAATAACACCCATTTTCCACACCCCTTTTGTGTGTGTGTGTGTGTGTGTGTGTGTGTCTATGCAGATTGTAAGGTCTTCACAGCAGGGATTGTCTCTTACTGGATGTTTCTACAGCAGGGTCCTGATTTCACTGGATCATCTAGGTGCTACTTGTATTTATAATTGGGAGAGTCAGAATTCCTGATAAAAGGTCAGTGGTTATGCTATTAGGTTGGGACAGACACTAGCTTTTGAAAGTGCGGAGGAAAACCCAACACAGAGAATTTTGTTTTCTGTGTAAATGGCTGTGAAATGGCATTCAAGTGAAAAGCCACTTACTGCTCATAAGGTGTAATGCTAATCCTTCAAGGAGTCCTCTAATGAATAAAACAGGAAAGCTTCATAAACTGTTTGTTAAGGGTTAATGATGTATCTTCTCTCTTTGGCATCACTCCCAGCCTAAATCAAGCCTGCTTCATCTCATATGGATATGAAAGACAAACTGTACAGATTGAAAACATCTGTATACCGAGTGAATGAACCACATGGCAGCAGTGTCATGCAGAGATTTACTTAAAACTGTCCCCTTTTGTTTGACTTTAGAGAAACAGCACAAATAAATACAGTAGGTTCTATTTAAACAAAGAGGACTCTGATCAATAGAGGTTTGAATAGCTTACGACCTTCAACTATAAACAAAAATTTGGGGTAAAACCCACAAGTCTCAGGTCAATTGCCATTTTATTTACTTTATTACACCACTAATGTTCTAATCTGTCTTGCATCTGAAATGTTTGTTACAACAATCCCTTCTCTTGCTTTTCTGTTTTTAAGGCAGAGAGGAAAGGGAGGGTTGCATTTGTTATTCTCAGCAACCCGGGAGTGTGTGCACATGCAGTGAATTTTTAGTATCAATATAAATATCTAGAATACACAAACCAGTTCAGGCACATTTTAAATTCCAGTACATTTTGGTTGATATCCACAGTAGCTTTCTGTGCTTCATGAATGGGTTCAAACATCCCCAATAAAAATCAAAATGGCTTGTGGTTCACCATAACTGAAGCAGTGTACAAGAAACAGAGTGTATGCTGTAGTTAGATATAAAATATATAGATATGATCTTTACACAGAGATATTCCTTTAAATTTCTTCCTTGAAAGAAGAATACATAAAGTCATTATCTCCGGCATATCTTCTACAGAGGCACCTGAAGAAATTTGCAAGTTTCATCAAGGATCGGTGCTACTCTCTTTTTCTCTGTTTTCAACCCAGAAAAACAATACCAAGCACTTAGGGGTTGGATTACTTCTTCTGGGATTCCATACCATCCTATTCTCCCACCTGCAAGCATCGGACTACATTTCTTTGGGTTCATTTGATTTTTGAAGTTACATTCCAATGGCATCAGGTAAAATCTATGAAATATTGAATTTGTAATATAGTAATTTCACACAGGGATCAGCCCTGTTGATGGATGATACCAGCGAGAAGGTTAATCAGAGTAAACAAGGGGGTTCCTTTGGAGTTGTGACTATCCCAAGTGCTTTTAAGTGCGTTAGGGCCCCCAGATGAAAAGCTGTTTGTTAACTTTTCAAGATCATTGTTTGGGTTTTTAAAGGTTTTTAAAAAATGCTATATTCAGAATGTCAGCACACCTAAGGTCTTTCTTCATTAACCAGATGATTTTCATTCCATGAGTGGAACTTGGACCTCCTTTGCCCACCTTGCTGTATTGACATTGTACAGACAGTGGAGTTTGGAAATCCAACACTGGCGTGTCTGCTTTCAGTTTCCAGAGTTTCTCCTTAAGCCCCATTAGGACTGGAAACGAGAGATGCAAGTTGTAGTCTCAGCAGTAATGTCTCCCCAACCATTAAATAATTGAGTTAGCACTGCAACCCCCAATCCAGAAGTCAGAGACACTACCTCATAGCTGGTGGGTCACTGGCAGCAAGTCTGACAAAACCCTCCGAGGGCTGCGAGTGGGAGCTATGTCCCTGGCAGGTTCAAGTTTGGTTTGTTAGGTCAGTGGAGAGACAGACTGGTCTAACCACATCATGCTTTTGCCAACCCACACTGGCCAAGCTCAGTTAAGTTCTGGCTGTACCTTTCAGCACAGCATTAGGAACAGTGAAAACGAGCTTGTGACCCTTCAGTGGATCAGAAAAGCAGATTCACCAATTTAGTGCGCTAAGGCTGCTGCCCTCCAGACAGAAAGTCAAATTAAAATGGAGAGGTTATGTATCCTACCCTCTCCGGATCCCCATAACTGAGAGAGAAGTTCACAAGGTTGAATGATTTTATGTGCTGTTTAAGGGCCTTCATTGGGGAGTGAATGAGATCCCTAAAATACCAAAGTGATCAAAATAGAGATCAATCAATCAGTGGCCTTCAGCAGGGTTTTCAAGAAAGGCATCATAGTGAAAGTGCTTCTATAGTGGTGTAATATTGTACATAGTAGAAGAGGGAACAGAAAAACATTTAAGCCACCCAGGTCCATCTTCTTATCTAAATATCTAGACTCTGGTACGTTAGGCTGACCAGACATCACAAATTATTTCTGACCTTACTTTGTTTAAGCAGATTTTTAATATATTTTTACCAATAACTAATATAAACTTGTTTAGTATGCTTATGTAGCACCTTTTATCTTGAAGGATCCCAGAGTTCTTTACAAATAAATGAGTTATTTGTTGTACATATAGTATCACTGACATTCAGATACCTGTTGAAACCAGGAAAGTGTCAGCAATAGGGTTAGCAGGGGATATGAGTACAGGACACTGTCACAAACCTCTGATCTGATTAAAACAAAAAACTGCAAACTGTGTTATAGTTAGGGCCTGATATATTTTTAAAAAACGAACAAACCCAAACAATTTCAGGAAAGGCGTGACTGTGCATTTTTAAATTTTCTCTTTTAGGCCTTAATTCTGCAGTTTTACCCCTCACGCAAATCTTTGCACCTGTGTGGCGTCAGATTAAAGTCTGCCCATATGGAATCTGCC
This sequence comes from Terrapene triunguis, assembly GCF_002925995.2. NCBI lineage: Eukaryota > Metazoa > Chordata > Testudines > Emydidae > Terrapene > Terrapene triunguis. Next base: position 5,340,034 of record NW_020698262.1, on the reverse strand, counting down.
CATGGAAATCACATTGCAGAATCAAGACCCACACAAGGCCTCCGCTTTTATTTGCTCTCATCCAAGAGATCACCACAAATAGAACTCAGTTTATTTACCTTTAAAAGACGCAGGATAGTCATCTTTTCTCAGAACTGAACAAATGGTTCCAGCTAATCTAGGTATTTCACCCATGATGCTTAGACCACGTGACTTCTGAATTGGATTAGATCTCATTTGTCTCATGGTATTCCATGCGCTGCCCTGGGGAATCACTTTTGCAGTTTGGCCCAAGTTACTCCTGGAAAACCCAGGGTTCCATTTTAACTCCTCTCTTTTGTTTGACGTTGATATTTATCTATAACGTCATCTGTATCCATTTCATGATTTTCAAATTTTGCACTGCTTTGTGGGTACATAATACTCAGATATACTTCTTGGGGGGGGAGGGATAGCTCAGTGGTTTGAGCATTGGCCTGCTAAACCCAGGGTTGTGAGCTCAATCCTTGAGGGGGCCATTTAGGGAACTGGGGTAAAAATCTGTCTGGGGATTGGTCCTGCTTTGAGCAGGGGGTTGGACTAGATGACCTCCTGAGGTCCCTTCCAACCCTGATATTCTATGATTCTCATTCCCTGCGGATCCTATGAAGCAGCTTATTGGTTTGCATAGATGTCTTTCCAATATTGAATCTTGGATGAATTAAAAGGTTCTTACATTTGGATTGTCCAGTGGCTTAGTAATTGGGTCTATGCATCAACATGGAAGATTGGAGTCTGGGTTGGTGAAGCTCAGATCCATCACAAGAGTAGAGTAACATGTTTAAACTTCATACCAGGGATGATGGCCATTCCCTAAATACACATCCATGGAAAGATCAATAGAATAGCAATAACTGTCACCTAATCCTAGGTACTACAGTATTACAAAAAATAATAATAATCATTTCAGCTAAAGGAAAAGTGTTGTGAAGGGTGAGATGATTCATGGGAGAAAAATACAAGCCTATAGAATGAAAGGGGATACTTTGAACTGTAGTAATTAAATGAAAAAGCTGGGATTTAAAAATGTCAGTTCCTTCCTTTTTACTGCCCCACCAGTAGACTGTTACATTTGCAGATCCATTATCCACATAGCTATTATAAATAATGGGGGAAAGGAAAAATCCTTTAAAAAGTGTATTAAAAGAAATAAGGAAAGAGTAAAAGGGGAAATATTTCACAAAGTTAAATAAACATTAATTCTTAGAAAAAAGTTGTTTTTTTTATTCTCATTCACAAACCCTCCCTTTCAGCAGTGCTCTTGTTTTAATAAATCTGTAACTAGCAAACAAATGTTCTTTTTGACCCAAAAATCATTGCCACTGTCATTGCTTATAATCACAAGGGACTATACGCAGACATTAGAAGAACACAGCTGCATGTGTTATGACACAAAGAAAGTGAGAGAATAGCAAAGAAGACTTCTCCTTCCTGTGTCCTTTGGAGACAGAAGCATGAGGATTCTATATTCTGAGACTCCGAGCTCTTTCTCTCCACCAAGGCCATGGTCCAGAAAAGCATATAAGCACATGCTTAACTTTGAGCACATAAGTAGCTCCACTGACTTTGTGAATAGGACTTAAGCATATGCATCGGTGTGTTGCAGGACTGGGGCCCAAGTCAGCACGTAGCACATCTCCACAGGTATGGGACTTTGGATTTCTAGAGCTTTCTCCCTTATCCCCACCAGTCTTCTCATACCAGGTTAACCATGGGCTGAACTCTCTCAATCATTGGTATCTCTCACATGCAGCTTGCTGGCCAGTTGGGATGTTGGGGCCCCCAAAGTAGGTAGACATGGCACCCAGGAGGGGATGGGTTAAGAAAGAGCGAGACTAAAGTGGGAAAATATTTCATGCTCTTCTCAAGGAGCAAAGAGGACTCATCGTTGCTGTCAGCCAGGTACAATGGAATGAATTTGCATGTTCTGACTTCATCTTTCTCCTCTTGATCTGTTTTGGTGAAAATACCATCCAGGGTCTAAAGGTTCAGCCAGGTCTTGTTGGTGCACAGCACAAGTAGACCAATCCATACCACTTTCACCCCCAACCGAGAACTCTTTTTATATGTTCTTTAAAGGGAGGGTTCATCAACAGTGTACAGGCTTATGTAAACTGGTCCTATGATCTTTCCCATTTACTGCTAGAATACTTAACCTTCCAGCTACCTTTCTCCAGTTATCCTTAAGAACATGTACAAATGAATACATCTAAATCCTTCTGTCATACTACCGAGAGCCAGAGCCTGATGTGATACTCAGTGAGAGTGAAGGTATCCAGATTTGGGCCTATGAGAGCTATTGTATAGTACACTTTGATAAAGAAGCAAGTTGGTGTGCTCATTGCAAGGCTTACCGTGTAATGTCAGCAGGCCATAATGTTCAATAGACTTTGTGGGCTTTTATCCATTCCATATGGACTGGCTGCCTCCTATGGCTTACATGTATTTGCACTCTGAGCCTTAACTATGGAATCTGATGCCTTTTTTACACAGTAAAATTTCAGATTTATTGTTCAGTTTTAAACCCCAGCTTAAATTTGATTCAGCTTTTAAAAAAAAAAAATCCTATTGGAAAGTGCAGTTTTATATTAACTTGGTACGGGCCCCTGGGGAATGTATTACCCACAGGGTCCTGTAGACATTTAAATCTGATTGATTAATTGGTAATAAAAGTTATATTATGTAAGTGAATGCAAATAGCAAATTGAGTATAGCGTTTACATTGGCATCAAAACATTTAAAAAAAAGGCCAGTTTTAGCCTCAGGTGACTGACAGCATTTTTTAGTCTTTGCTTCTAAGTAAACATCTAACAATGGAGCAATCCAAATAATTAAAGCCAGATTGTCCTTCTCTGTTTGCACAGTCTTACTATTATTTCCTATCAGGATCTAACCGTACCATAGTGACCTTCAATGTAAAGGAATAAGGGGTGTCTTTTGTTAGTTGCTATACCTTAGGGATCCCTGTCACAAGTCTTATCAAGCCATAATAAAGCTCACGAGCAGAGGAACACCAAGCAACTTAGAAAGCAAGGAACAGATGCGCACACACACAAAATCCTAAAACCTGGTAATAAAATAAAATTGAAGAGCACAATGCAGAAGCTGTTAATTTTTATAGCTAATACAGATACTAATATCTTATGAGGTTTGAAACTATCAATATAAAAAAGTAAGATCTAGCCTTACCCTTTTTGTTTTAATGCAAAGATAAAACCATCACATTATAGTATGAAGAGAGCAGCATTATGGTTAATAGTTCCGTCCATAAAGAAGAGGTCTATCTTCCAGTTTTCTTTTGTCAATATTTTGAAAAGCAGAGGGATATTCTCCCCTCTGCCATTCCTATCAGAAATCCACGATCTGTTTTTTCTTAAAGAAGCACCTCCCCCACTCTCGTATATTTCCAGGCATATTTTCAGTTAAATGGCAGCACCAGGTTGATACTCCTGTGGGTTGTAGTTTGTGAAACGCCTCCATTTAAATGTAGATTTTGACTTTACACTGGAGGCCTAGATGAAAGCCTTTCCACTGCAGAATTAACAGGAAGGTGAAAATATGAACTGAGAAGGTGCTGTCTCCTCTCTCTAGGTGCATGCTGTGTGAGTCTAATCTGAATGCTCTTCACCAGTTATTCAGAATGTTACCATTACATCATAGGGAACAGCAGTGCCATTGTAAGATCTATATATTTATAGAGGCCACAATTGTACTTGAGTGTAGTGAAATCTGTTGCCAAAGGGTAGCACAGAAACCAGTTAAAAATATACTGGGTCCAATACATTTGAGAGGGCTCTATGTCTATGACCCGCTGGAATAAATAATGTTGTTACATGTAAATATTTAAGAATAAAGCTATATCGAGTTTAATCAACTAGAGATGACAAAGGCGTCATATCTTGAAGGCGTGGGGTAAGAAATATGGTATTATACTGTAAACATGCAATAATATAATACCACTTCATCTCAGCAAAATGGGACTGTGTCGGGTCTTGTAGTTAGGATGGTCTAATGAATGGGGTACTTGAGTGGGACTCAGGAGACCCAGATTCAATTCCTGGCTCAGCCCTAGCCTTCACATGTGACCTGGTGACTTAATGTACCATGTGCCTCAGTTTTCCTGTCAGTAAAATGGGGGAAATACTTCACTGGGGTGTTGTGCAGATAAAATTCATTAATGATTCTGAGGTGCTCAGATACTACAGAGATGAAGGCCATACAAACACCTAGATAGATTAGATTGATGGATCTTACCAGGAAGTTATTTTATAATTTTACAGCAGCGCTAAGTCAACTATCCATATCAATCAAACAGCAAGATACAAAATTATGCAAGTCCCAGACTATCCTTTTGTAAGTTTCCTCGTTAAGTTTCACAGTAGAGTTTTATCAAAACTGGTAAAGGACCAAGCAAACAATTGTTGTATATTAAAAGCGTGAATAGAGCAGCACATATAATATAGTTTAGCTACTGGATAATTAGAAAGAGAGCAAGGGCATTGCTAAGTGACTGACTGTAATCCTGGCATAAATATTTTGGGAAAACACATGTTTATAAAGCATTTTACTGCCACATAAGGTTCAGTGGTTTCTTCAATATATTGAAAGATGGATGCATACACTTCCTGATATGAGTCCTGGCCATGATTCAAGATAGCTATACAAAATTCTATTCTAGCTGTAGCCAAGAGATCTGATTCCAATAATGTTGAGAATTCAAGGTGTTTATTAATATTTAGCTATAATGCATGCAGCATGTGTGTAAAAGAGCTTCATATTTTAGGCCATCTAATTCCACAAAGCTACATGCATAGTACACAGATTACCAAGTCTAAGGACCAACATTCTAGCATGAACATAAAGTACATGCAAGTTATTAACACTGATACCACAACAATAAAGTCAGTTCCGTAGACATCACATCCACATTAGCAGTTTGCTAAGTCCTTTGATGATCCCAAACGATGGAACAGGGAACTATGGAGTGAGTAGCAATGATAGAGGAATTCTTGCATGTTGGCACATATCTGTTTTACATTAGTCCCTACCTGTTTCAAGACTGATGTACAGGCAGTTGAATACCCAGCCTTCCTCTCTGTTATTGATTTGGTAAAACCTTGCTCTCTTCCAGTAAAATGGGAATAGTTCTGCTTTCTAGAAACCATTTATTTAATTGTCTAAGGAAAATCAGCTTTGGTTATACCAGATCAGACCATAGGCCCATCCAGTCCAATAACCTGCATGAGTACTGCTCAATACTTGATGTAGCTTCAGAAGGGGAGGGAATAATTAATTGTTTTTGTATTAAGGACCTCAGCCTGCATGCTTTGCTCTCTCCAGATTCCCACGGACTTCAATGGATGTTATAGGTGTTGAAAGAATGCAGGGATCCAGCCCCCGAAAATATCCAAGTCCAGAGTGCACAGCTTATCTTGGGAGGGTAGCATGCAAAGGAAGGCTTTCTATCAGCTTTGTACCAGTTCTGTCCCCCAGTGCAAGTCAGATTAACTGCAAAGGCCGTGCTAGGATCTGAGCCAAAACTGCTCAATGTTTTGCAGTGTTGTAGATGGGTGGAAAACTTGATTTTCATGATGTGAAGATGATCATCTTACACTGTGAAGCATTTATTACCCTTACCTTACCTTGCACAACTACAAATGTTATTAATCATCCAGCCTATGTTTAATGTTATGGGACAAGGGCAGATTAGTTTTTTTGGATTCAGTAGTCTCCTCCGTAACCTGTAAATTCAATTACAGCTTTTTCAGCCATTATATATGCATACTTTCCTGCATTTCCCATAATAAAGTTCCTGTTCACTATTATGTGTTTGCGTAAAAATTTAGAATGGGAATTCTTAAAGGGTTTCACTGGACTAAGGTATACTCCGTGTTCTTTCTTAGGGGAGGAAGGTTATTATTTGTAAGGCATTACCATTCTGTAAGAATAATAAGAAGATATTCATAGGGCACAGGATTATTTTAATGAGTTTAGGCATTTCTATTATTCAGCTGACTAAATTCATCAGTCACCAGTGCAATTAAAAAGTGGTTTGACAGCCATTATTGGTTTTGCCAATATTCCTCATTTTATGTATAGTAACTATATATCAACCCAGCAGAAATTTTCAGAATGCAAGAAGCTTTGTAAATTTGACTGTTTGATGTCTCCATGCAGTTGCCCAGTAAACTCTGAGCACTGTATAAATAATAATAGTGATTAATAATAATAAAGTTTCACACTAGGACCGCTTTCCTGTAATTTTCCTTTCACTATCCCATTACATTAATTTAGTTAATCTTTCAGATTATATCTGTGTCTTCTCTGGATTTCAGACAGACATAGGCATGCAATTAGTATAGATGCTGATGTTACACAAGATATTCTGATTTCTCAGAAGTAGCCAAATCGAACCTGATTGGTCTATGTTTCTGCCTCTATTTTGTAGCATTTCTCTTATGTTCTCATTTGTTTTCTTTTGATAGCATAAGGAATATTTCATAGAACATCACTTTTGACCTTCCCCCTCCATCCTGACTAAGAATTTCTCCTCAAATGAGACTGAAATCAACTGATTGCTCCTAGTATGGCTACAATCCACATGCCACACCTTTTCCCTCTGTTGTATACACAGGAAAAACTGTCAGTGTTTCTGTAAATTGTGATGGCTTAGTCCAGGAAAACCGTATTTTGCACCTCATCTGGTCTAAATATGGAGTTTATGAGTGAATGTTGCTTTGCATTATGTGTTATAGATGCTTTATGTTTATTTAAGAACTCAGTTTTCAGGAATGTTTTCCAGACATGCGGTTTACCGCAATAGACAGTTGTTGATATTCTGATCCCAAGAGCATTAGAATATGTTTAGAAATTGCGACACTTTAAAAACCAGATGTTCTACATAAACTGCACAAAAAAGAGGAGGAGGGGAGGACAAATAGAACTGTTATTTGGCATTAAAATGGTCTGTTAAAGCAGAGGCAAACACATACCAAGTGAAATTTAAAAATGGTGACCTACCCCAAGCTGCTTCTCTTTTGTAAGATGCAAAGAACTGTTTTAACAAGAGATGGAAAACTCTGGACCCAAATACCCACCAAACTGTGGGGGAGTTCAGATCCAGATTCACATCTGAATGTTGGAGATGGCCCTCATATAATGGGTCATACCAGAACGGTAGATCTAAGCAATTCTGAAGGCGTTTAGATCTCGATTCAGAATCCAGCTTTGGCATTTGCGTTGCTCTCTGTTTTAGAAGTGCCCAACTGAGAATGAGTTTGCAAGGATCAAAGGCAGCCACAAAGCACTGTTTCCTGCTAGCACACCCTGACGGGCAAATCACCCCAAAGAGAACAAGGAGCTGCTGGGGAGAAGACAGAGCCACCCTATCCCCCTTCATACCAACGAGTGGAACTGGCTGGCCAGGGAGGTGGGCATACGCTGCACCCTCCTATAAGGTGCTGTGGAGGACAAACTTCTTCAGTGTGCCCTGGGACCCTGGGAGGGGCACAGTTAGTTCCCCTGAGGAGTGGTAGCACCAAACCACCTCCACTGCTGCCGAAGGTCAGTGTTGCAAAAACACAATCTGGCCATTAGTGTGCGATTCAGCCTACACAGCAGCTAGTGACATCTCAAAATGTATTACAAATCACCATCCTCCATTCAGTGTGATCCTAGTTCTTCCCCTGCACTTTGGATTTGCTTTCGCCCATTTTTAAAGAGAGAAGAAAAAAATAAAAAGTTAAAATTATCCTGCAGAACAGTAGCATTCACTATCTCCAAAGTGATGATCAGCTGTTCCAGGGGTTTTTTTCGCTCTAGTGCCCCCTGTTCATCAGAGAATACACAACATGATAATCAGAGATGGGGCTCTGGGCCCTGATAGGAAAAGCAAGAGCAACTGGCCCCCACTGACAAGAAAAGCCAGAAGCGAGGGCATTAGAGTGACCATATATAAATGAGACTGCCTTGCTTTGCTTTGCAACAATACCGCACAGTGATGGAATGATACGATTACTAGCAAGGCTGGTGTAATTTGCAAATAACAAATGGCTAAAGCAATAAAGAATTGCCCAACGCCTGCAAAAGTACCGCAGGCTATGGTAACATTGTTGCACAGTGGAAGTAGCATTACTAATATAGAGGCAATGCAGTAATTTACTGATTATTTGGTTTTGAAAAAATTAGAGTAACACTGTCAAGAGAACAATCGTATAAAACATGTACTTATCTCAGTTATTTAATGACATTCTAGATCATTAAAATATGTAACATGTAGATCTAAAAATTTGAATGTATTTTTCTCCATTTTCCACATCGTTCAGTATGAACAGACCAGATTCACTTTCTCGTTGCCTGCACGAGAACCATGTTAGACTGTTTGGCCCAGATCCTCAAAGGTAGCTAGGAGCCTAACTGCCTTGTATTTGAATGGGAGTTGGGCACCTAAAATACCTTTGAGAATCTGGGCCTTTGGATCTCTTACACTGCAGGGAAAGTGTTATGTAGTCTAAAATTGGGTGTTCTTTAACATTTAAAATGTATGAAAATATTTCTATTCATGTTAGGAGTCTTAGAATTTTTAATATTAAAAAAGCCCTAAATTACCTGCTAGTCACCCTTCAAGACTGTTTTTAATTTCTAACTGCAATTGAGACCCACTACAATGTGTGGCTGCTAAGGAAATAAAATCTCGATGAAATCCTGGCCCTGTTGAATACGTACTTTATGCGGGGGGGGGGGGGGGGGGGCATAGACAAGGGAAAGAGGACAATGCTGGTGTTATTGTTATCACTCCTGTCACAACAGCCCCCTGAGGACACAGGCAGTTGGCACAAAACAAAGTAAATGTCGGGTTGCACTAATTTGTACCAGGAGCTAGGTCAGCCCAATGGACCCCAAGCTCAACAGGGTGCAAAGGAAGCCACTTTTATGCTATCCATCCTCAGGTTCACTGAGCATTCCTTAGCTGTAGCTGAGGATCGGGGCCATTTAGATCCCCTCCCCCCCTTAAATGTACCTAGACTCACATTGCACATCTGCATTTATTTCAGTTCAATCCACTGCATGTAAACAGGCAGAACTATTATTTACTTGTTCTAAATGAAGGTAATTACTTTTTTTTAAAAACCCACATAGTGACTGAAGACCCAACCCTGCTCCCACTGAAGATAAACCTCCCATTGACTTCAGTGGCTGCAGGACCAGGTCCCTAGGCTAGCTTCAGAGGGTTAGCCCAGAGGCAAGACCTCCCCACTGACTCACCCTGCTGCATATGAGCACCTGAAAAGCCAGAAGTCAACTTTGAAACTCTCGCTAGTTCTCGTCTGTCTCACTGAAGACAATTTATGGAGGAAGTTCATGTGCATATTTATTTTGGTGCTAAAGAGTTTGCTGCCACACTTCAGACTGTGGGGTGTTGCCTGATCAGGTTTATTGTCTGCTTGAATGAATTACTGCCTATCTGAGTGAGCAATAGTTGAAATTAAAATGTGCCATTTGTCATGTTCGCACCAATCCAAAATGACCGCAAAACTCAAAATGTAATTCTTGCAAGTCTCTGGCTGCAGAGCTATCACATTTAGATTTCTACTTGTGGGGAAGAGGAGTGGGGAAATGGTCCCTTCAAAGACGTGCTGCTTCTTGAGTTATTACCAGTGACTATGACCCTAGCATTAGCTGAAAGATTGTGTATCACTGTGATATCCACCACTGATGAACCTGCTTTTAAATGCTATAGAAGAAGGTGATGTGAGTAAGTGTGGCAATGAGACTGGACAAGAGACTTTTCTCTATGTTAAAAATAAAGACTTCTCTGAAACTTTTCAACGTGACTTTTTCCTATTCCTTGAGCCGATTGTTAGAGTTTGGGCGTACGGTTAGGGATTTGGTTGAGGTTGGTTTTGATCACTTTGTCACTCAGTCTAGAATGATGGTGTTGATATTTTTAAATGTGTTTTAATGAGAGTATGTGCTTTTTTAGCCATAATTTAAAAAATAAATTAAAGCAGAATTTCAGCACTAACCTGAAGTCAGGAGTCTAAGGTTTGTAAAATACAGCAAACTGAGCCAGTATTTCTGTGCTCGGCTCAGAGCTGTTCTTCATTGCTTATCATGTCATCCTTTCATATCCTCTGAGATATCCCAGGGATTGTGTCACATTTTAACCTAAAACTTGTAGGCTACAGCTGCCTATGGTATGTTTATCGGAACAATGAAAACACAGCAATATATGCAACATGCTGCTCCCCCACACTCCTCTCAAAATCTTTCCTGGCTCATCTAGGGCTTTCGTGCTTTTCTGGATAATGTAAATCTCCTAAAGTAAGAGAGAGAAAAAAGCTTTTTGTCTGCTATTTCCTTCACAGAATATGGCAAATATAATATTGTCTGTGGTTTTTGATTTCCATGTTCTGAAAGAAAAGAGAATTGTCAAGCAAGAACCAAAGGTGAAAAAACAGAAATCATAGATAACACCTTAGAGTCCACTTCATGGAAGATATTTCAACATAGGTGTGATTGATTTACTGATTGAGGGATGTTGTATATGTCTGTGCCCGTGCACACAAAACTGTGTAAATACCAAGGGAGGGACCACCAACCCATAAATTCTGGTTCTAGCCTATTTAGCAAGCGAGGTATGATGTGATCACATTTGCATCATGATTAGAGATGGACCAGAACTCAAACTCAAGATCCAATTAGCCTGTATTTGGAGAAAAGTTCAGATGCTGAGCTTGATCTGAAATTTGTGACTCTGGTCTCCTTTTCTCATCAGTCATTGTGGGACTTTGAATCTGAACAATCCCAAATTTGTGGAAAGTTTGGGTTCAGATCCAAACTTCGCAACCCAAGTCCATCTGTGGTTGAGGTAGGGTGACCAGATGTCCCAATTTTATAGGGACAGTCCCGATATTTGGGGCTTTTTCTTATAGGCATGTATTACCCCCCACTCCCTGTCCTGATTTTTCACACTTGCTATCTGGTCACCCTATCATGAGGTCAGACTGGAGGAGCCAACAAGCTGGGAGTCCACGCTTAGCTGCCAACCTTGCAGCACAATACCAAGTTTGCTGAACCCGAGGACTCTACAGGTTTTTGCGTTCATTTGCTAGACTTGAACAGACCTAATATGGGAAAACCTGAAATGATCACTCTACTACATATATTATAGTATTGCCAACCTTGAGCATTCACAAATCATGAGTCAGACACCCCCCCTCCCAAATCATCACATTGGCTTAAAACCATGAGGGTTTTTTTAGAAAAATAATACATTTTTACTTTTTTTTCTTTGTCTTCAGTTTTTTCAGACTTTAGGGTATATTCGGCTCATGTTTTCAAGGTTTTTCTTCGCAGCCATGAGGGCTAGACATATTTTCTATGTCTATACAGGAAAAGAACCCGTGGCTGGCCCTTGCCAGCCGACTCAGCCCCATGGTGCTCGGCTGCAGGGTTGTTTCATTGCTGTGTAGACTTCCAGGCTGAGGCTGAAGCCTGAGCTTTTGAGACACTCCCACCCCATAGGGTCCTAGAGTCTGGGCTCCAACCTGAGCCCAGAAGTCTACACAGCAATTAAACAGCCCGACAGCCCGAGTCCCATGAGCTCAAGTCAGCTGGCACAGGCTAGCCGCGGGTTCTCTTTGCTGTGTAGACACACCTTATGGGTTATTTTTTAAATGAAAGCTGAGATCCTTATGTAATCACTTGACTCCAGGAGCTGGTGCTTTAAGAAAACCCTCAAATATTATGATACGATAAAATCATAATAATTAGCAACACTGTATTAAAGTAAAAGAGTTACAAGTCTGATTAAAGTGATAGAACTACCAGTGGGAGACACCATTTTTGACCTCATCACTAGAAAGCCCCACATCATACTAACTGGCACCAGCCTCAACAGAAAGGCTGATAGTGGAATGACTGAATTATCCTCTGACTCCTACAGATGGTCCTTCCAGGCCAGGGTTGAGTCATACTGATGGAACAGCATGAGAGCCTTCACTATCATGACAGATGTATTATGGATATTGATACATAGAGGATTTTAGTCTCTTAAACTTTAAATTCATGTTAAAATTTAAAAGAGCGTTTGAACATACCTGATCCACTATTTTAAAGTTCCAGTTTCTTGAAATCATAGTAGGAGGTTACTTAGAAAGAAGCCTTCTTGATTTCTCACCTTTTCACTCCAGATGAAAATAAACTCTTGTTTCTCTACAGAGTGAAGCTGGGTTATCGTGCAGTAGCATTCAATCCCCATGCGAAATCACTTGCTGAACATGTGTTAGTGGTTTTGTGTCATGCACTATGAACTGGGAAGTAAGCTGAGCTCACCCAGCCTATTTCATTTATGGCTTCACACAAGTAAATAAGCATATTTTTCAGCTACTCGTGACAGGAATGGCTTGCAAATTGCACTCTCCAGTGCCTGGGAGGTTAAAGGTTACGCTTGTCAACAGGTCAGGCTACAGTGCTAATTCACCTCACTAATGAGTCCCAAGCAGCCCGTAACATGTGTTTGTGGCTGTTGTGTTTGTATAGTGTATAAATAAAATGAAAACTGTCTGACAGAGGTTAGGTCTCTTAAACGGTTGTCACACTGGCTTGGGTAACTTTCTTACTGTTAGCCAAAAATCTGGTGGTATTTTTGTATGAATTTTATTGACGTGGTGAACAAAGTTGAGTAATTTTGTAGCTATGGTACGCAGCTAGCAGCCCTAGCAATATGCTGTCTGTTTCTCACTGAAATGTCATTAACTAGGTTCAGCTTCCAGTGGTGGGGGCCTCCTCCAAACTAGTGGATGGTCTGTCTCTGAGAGAGAGGACCTAGTCACGTGACAGCCATTTCACTCTTCATGGATGTTAAGTATTTATGTTCAGTCTCTTGCTGCTGAATTTGCTTTCGGAGTTTTGCGCAAACTAATTGAATGCACAAAATTGGCTGTGCATGCACAAGTCAGGTAGCCAAATGAAAGCCCAATTACCCAGATTGAAAGTATGGGGTTTTAGGTGTGCAAAGCACCCAACTTAGGGTATGTCTACACTACGGGATTAATCCGAATTTAGATAATTCGAATTTGGGAAACAGGTTGTATAAATTCGATTGTGCGCGGCCACACTAAGCACATTAATTCGGTTTTTAACCACATTAATTCGGTGGTGTGCGGCCACACTACCCCATTAATTTAAACACAGTAATTCGGTGGTGTGCGGCCACACTAACCCTAATTCGAATTAACAAAATCGATTTAGGCGCTACTCCGCTCGTCGAGGTGGAGTACAGAAATCGATTTTAAGTGCCCTTTAATTCGAATTAACTGGCTCTGTAGTGTGGACGGGTGAAGGGTTAATTCGGATTAACGCAGCTAAATCCGAATTAAAGTCGTAGTGTAGACCAGGCCTTAGTCAATATAATGAACTGCACACACAAACTGCAGTGGACAACTCAGTGGCCACTTTTGAGCTGTGTATAAATTTGGCCCTGAATGTTCACATCATATTTTTACAGGAAAGTATGAATCAAAGTGAGCTTAGTTTTGGCTTGCTCCACCCACGTGCACGATGCACCTGTTATGTACCACCTATATGATGAGGCAAGTGCCAATTAATTCACATGGGGTAGGGAGGTGGTCCTGTGATGTACTAGTATGCTATTGATTTACTACGTTAATATCCAAATATAGTAATATTGATTACTACGTTAATCATAGTCAGATTCCCATTCTGCGAGGCACTGGTCAAACATATAGGAAGCATGCATGAGATTAGGCACTTATTGGCACTGGCTCTAACAGCAAGGGCTTTGCAGAGTGGATGCCTTCATATGGTGGAAGATTAATTGTATAGTGGCTGAGATGTGCATATGACCATTATGGCTGTGTTTTAACTATACTACCCCTTCCTGATTAGCACATGATCAGCCACTGTACCTTAATATACCCATGAAACATATGACAACCTATGTATGTGAAAGGTGAGTGCACATTTTGTCTCACGTAATTACCTCTGGGCTCTCAAGTAAATGCCCTACTCCTTGCATCTCAAAACTACTTCAAGTTATTCATTCAATATGTGAGCCGTATTACAGGACATCATGGGCTAGTTATTATAGAGCTATCAGAAACAGGCACAATCCCCAGAATAATGAGGCAGAGACAAGTCCTAAAAGCAAAAGGACCTCTCGCTCTCTGTTTTCCTCTCCCCAAGAGTCAGGCAGAATAGACTCACTCCTGAACTTTCAGAAAATACTTTTTTGGGACAGGAGTCCATCCCTTATGGAAGGAGCCACAGCCTTTAGAGGCTGAGCATATTAAGGAACACTCTTTCATGTAGCTAGCTTGGTAACTCTGTTGTAGTACTGTCAAACTTCAGTCTCTGGAATGTGAGTCCATTTTGAGAGAAGACTTCTGCAGACAGTAGGACGCATAGCACACAAAGGAGAGGGTTCTGTGTGTACAAACCAGTTTGCAAGAAATATTTTGAAAATCCTCCATTTCAGCTCTTCTGGTTCCGCTGAAAAGTAAGTGGTTCCCCCATCTTTGGAAACATTCTCCACGGGGTTGGCAATATTGCTCAGATTTAACATTTACTATGAACTATGCTTACATTTCAGTAGCATTTTATTAATATTTTTCATAAGTATAAGCTAAAGTAGTTACTTTCCACATGGGTCACAGAGAGTTCAGTAAATGCTGATAGACTGTATTCTGTATTAATGGTGCTAAGCTAACGGCCTCACGGTGCTGCCAGAGTTCTTTATTTAAAGAAATAGCACCGTATTTCACAAGAAAATATTTTTTAAAGCTTTCCCCTCTGATAATTTGTCTAAAGAGAGACAGGTCTAATTATTTATATTGAATCTGGAAAGCTCAGTATTGGATGTGTTCAATAAGGAACATGCTTTATTTGAATATATATTTGGAGCTGTGTGAATACCTTGATGATGATGATTATTTATTTATTTAATTGAATATCAGCAATTAGCTTATTTAGCTGATTATTGAATTTTATACATGATCCTGCAAAAGAAACTGAAGAAATTATAAGGACTAGCCCATGCCTCTGAGTAAGGGGCAGCGTACAAGCTGCATCACCTCGGGAGTATCCCTGGGAGGATGATGATTCGTAGTCATAATTCCCTCCGTTTTCCCCTTCCTCCAGGGGGCAGTAATTTGCCACTGCTTATATCAGCTCTGAGTTGTTCAGGACCACAAGTGAATGTGGTTACAATGAGGCTCCACTCTGTTCCCTGTCCATATGCTGTGGGGAGGCAGGGCAGACAGTAGGCATACAACATCCATCCTTTTCTACCCATCTGGGAACCTGGGTAGCTCATTTTGGGGGTAATGGATGTTCTTACTCCCTTGCCTGGGTGATTCGAGTCACCATCTACCCTCAAAAGAGGGAGTTATTCAAAATCCACAGTGTTGTTATTTTGAAAAAATCTGTTTCAGTTATAACCTCAGTTCTTATTAAAACCATAAACTTCGAATGACCCAAAAGTAAAATAACTTGAAAAGTGAGGCCTATAAAACAATGAAAGAACAATTAGGGCCCTGTCTCATCACAGCAACCCATTGCTATCGATGAAGTTACACTGTGACATCACCCCAGAATATCTCTTTGCAGGGAAGCTGTCTAAGCAGCAATGCCGCCCTCGGTGCCCCACTTAAATTAGTAGAGATTTACATTTTAAAAATATAGGGGGGAAATTATTTTAAAATAAAATCCTAAAGAGAAGACAAAAAAACCCTCTGCTCCTTACAGGCCTTCTGCCTGCTCAGTGATGGAACAATTTATGGAGCTAACAAAAATCTTCCCATTAAAATGTAAAGACCGTGACAGTAAAATGTGTAATACCCTGCGAAACAGAATGACTCCTTCAGTTCTGACTATTTGGTTTAGTAGGGTACTTAACAACAACCGCAGAGCTGTACACAAATTTCAAGACATATATGTACCATTTACTCCTCTACATTATAGAAGCTATTCAATCAATTAAGGGCTTGATCATCTAGTCCTTGTGCCAGCAACACTCTGATGGGAGGCGGAAGTTATGCCACCGTAAGGACTGTAGGATCAAGCTCATAAGTGGTAAATAGCAATAAAAAAGTGATGGGAAAGATGCAAGAAAAACATCTCTAGAGATTTAACTGCCAGATTTTCAGCTGGTGTAAACTGACAAAGCTCCAGAGACTTACAGGGAGCGCTGCCAATTTACACCAGCTGTGGATCTGGCCCTTATAGATTTCCTTAAGACTGTTAAATAAAATTATCCTGACCCTCACTTAACACGTATAAGAAAGTAATTAGGGCCCCTCAATTCTGCAAAGCACTTAAGTTCCTCCTTAACTTTAAACATGTGACTAGTTTCCCGAAGCCATATAACTTCGTTAGACTGAAGTCAGGGGCACTATTCACATGTTAAAATTAAGCATGTGATTATGTGCTGTGCTAAATCAGGGCCCAATAGCATGTACATGTAGGTAGGGGAGGTAATATTTTTTACTGGGGCAACTTCTGTTTGTGGAAGAGACGCACTTACATAGAGCTCTTTTTCAGGTCCACCTTGCCTCTCTAATATCCTGGGACCAACACGGCTACAATACTGCCAATCCCAATATAAGTGGTGTTTATGTGGAACCTTCAGCAATTATTTCACTTCAAAGAAGATCTTGTATCTACTGTTAAATAAGGGATGGATGCTGGAGTAGAGTCAAAACTCCAGTTCTGTATTTATTTTGTTTAACTTTTGTATATTCTTTGCTTAAAAAACAACCCAAACCCTCTTTCTCCTATCTAAGCGGTGATAGCCGATTACCCTCTGACCCTACAGTGATTTCCCAGGCAATAGATTATGAAAATCATGTTTAGCAAAATGACAAATTTAAATATCGTTTTATAGGAATGATATTAAAGAGAAGCTGTAGCTGGCTACATTCAAATTTAGTCTTATCATGGTGTGATTTGATCAAAGAAGCAAACCCTAATGTTCGGTAATGATCTGTTGGAACTTTATAGAGAAGCTGTTATTTAGGCTGGAGGAACAGGACTGTCATAATAAAATGTACATTTTCAAAACTCAGGGTAAAAATTGCAGAATTCTTTAAAAATAACTATAGCCTTAAGGTTGTTGGCCACAATGTTTGCAAATACATAAAACCACTATGAAAATATACCAGGTCATAGTAAGATAGGGACAAAGGGAAACAACTGAAAAATAGATATAATAATTATTCTGAGAGTAAAAACAACTAGAGAATCTGTTTGATCCCATAGATCAGGCCACTCTGAGGAACCGCATTGCTCAATAAACCCAATTGGTGGGATTTTCAAACTTCACGCCCATTTCGGCCATGGGAGTGTTAGCATTAACTTCAGTGGGACCGAGGGTAGGCCATTGCTTGGGGGCTTCTGGATGTCCAGAGTAGGAGAAGGTTGGTCCTGTAGCTAACATGCAAGACAGAGAGTCAAGAGATACTGGCTCTATTCCTTGCTCATTCACAGATTCACTGAGGCTATGTTGACCTTCAAGCAAAGACCCGTGGCAATGAGTCTCAGAGTCCAGGTCAATTGACTCAGGCTGCGGGCCTAAAAGTAGCAGTGTAAATGTTCTGACTCGGGCAATAGTCCAGGCTCTGAAACCCCAACTAGAGCATAGAGTCATAGGGTAAGTCTACACTGCAGCAGAACACCCATGGCTGGGCCCATGTCAGCTGACTTGTGCTCATGCTCAGAGCTATACAACTGCATTGTGGATGTTTGGTCTCAGGTTGGAGCCTGGGGTGTGGGGGAGCCCCCCCTCCAACCTCATGGACAGCACACTGAGCGTTTTAAAGAAATGACTGGATATGATTAGAAGCATAGTCAATAGAATCTGATAAATTCACAAGGTTTTAATCCGAAGCTTTTCTAGTCTGTGACAACCTAGCCAAGGTGAAGGAAAAAAACAACTGCTTAATTATGGTCCCTTCCATTTTTCTCCCATCCCTTCCACTACAGTCCACATTGCTAGTGCTAAAAGACCGGTCTTGGTAAACTCTGACACCTCCTTTAAGCACATGAAAGTGTGAGGAATACTGTGCATTGACACCATATAATTCTAGGCGTAGCAGTTCTCCGATAGATTGGTGTGCTTCTGTCAACAAACTATGGATACCACAGCAGCTCCATTTCACACATGAAAATAATTCTAGTTATAAATATTTTTCATAATTCCAAATGTGTATTATTAGCAACAAAATTGAAGATAGTCATAAATTATACTTTTTAAAAATAAAACCTAAATAATTCAATATCTATAAGTGCTGTGCCTTGATCCAATTTTAATGGGCATCTTGGCAGACTTTTTTGTGAAGTGCCTGCTCTGATCGCACTCCCTGCTGGGCAAACCTGCACATGCCACTTAGTCTGTGGCATCACATTCAGACTCCAGGCTACAAGGATCTTCCTCAGGGGGTTGCAGATACCATGAGGGATTTCTGATAGATTAGCAGCCAGAATTTGAACTTTTCCTCTTACCTAGTTTTTAATAAAGCTGTACGGGTTTCTTGAATTGTTTTCGGTCTCTAATGCTTCTTTGCTTTCTCTTTGTGCAGCTTTTCCTAGAGACTTCTTGAAAAGTCTTGGTAAGACTGGTTCTCCTCTCAGCAAAGCTCCAGCATAAGGGAAAAGTTCCCAGCAGTAGTCATGAGATCCAAATGTGCCCAAGTCTGGTAAATACAATTGTAGTCACTTTGAAACTTGTCACCCACCTTGCCTTCTGTGCAAGCAAATGTGAGGGCTTGTCTTCACTACCAGTGTAAGTTGACCTACGATATGCTACATGAATAATGTAGCTGGAGTTTACTTATCCCGGTGTCTTCACTGCGCTGCGTTGACGGGAAACACTATCCCATTGACTTAGGTTGCTCTCCTCGGGGAGCTGGAGTACCAAGGTTGACCCCGGTGCTGAACAGCACTCTACTGTTGATTTAGCAGGTCTTCACTAGACTTGCTAAATGAACACCTGCTGCATTGATTGCAGCAGTGTCAATCTCACCGTAGTGAAGATCAACCCTAAGAGTACTTCCTCTCTCTCGGTTCCCAGTAGTGGAGAGAACTGTTGTACAGCTACACCAGGGGTCGGCAACGTTCGGCACGCGGCTTGCCAGGGTAAGCACCCTAGCGGGCCGGGCCAGTTTATTTACCTGCTGACGTGGCAGGTTCAGCCGATCGCGGCCCCGATTTGCCATCCCGGGCCAATGGAGGTGGCGGGAAGCCGCGGCCAGCAAATCCCTCAGCCCACGCCGCTTCCCGCTACCCCCATCGGCCCGGGACGGCGAACCGCGCCAAGTGGGGGCTGCGATCGGCCGAACCTGCCACGTCAGCAGGTAAATAAACTGGCCCGGCCCGCTAGGGTGATTACCCTGGCGAGCCACGTGCCGAACGTTGCCGACCCCTGAGCTACACACATGAACATGTCTAGGAAGGTTGAGTGTGGTGGTACTTCTGTTGTTTAGAAAGAACTTGTCCTCAAGCTCAAAGCAGCATCTTTTGAGTTCACAGGAGACCAAGGCAAAGCGTCAACACTTTCCAGTGCTCTGTGTCTATAAGTATGTCAATCTGCTAGGGAACTTATTCAATGTTATTGAATATGCATGCAATTCCAATTGTTGTATGTAACAATCTTGCTGATGAACTGTACATGCAGCAGCATCAACAGAAGAAAATGAAATTCAAACTCAGAAAATTCAGCTCCAAACCCATTAAGCTTAGGCCCGATTCAAAGCTCATCAAAGTCAATACTTGTGCACAGAATCATTAATGTAGTTGGAAACCATCACAGTTGGTGGACAGTGTCCATGTAACTATTGCCACAGGTTTGGACTAGATATACTACAATATGATCATTTTTATTCTGTGACTCTGCTGATTTACATGTTAGTGTGAAAAATGTCATCTCTGGCTGGTGATTCTGCATTGCTTAAAACTCTACACTTCTTGGGTAAGAGATGGATGGGGTCTGCCCTTTTTTCTTGCTTGAAAAGTCAATTGTATGAATTGTAGAGCAGTGTATTTTTATGCAAAAAACTTTCCAATATTTCCATGGTTTCCCTTTTGCTATTATGACAAGATTTTCCCCTGCAACTGAACAATAAATGTTTCATAAACAGCTCCTTCCATCTGCAAGAGAACCTTGAAAATTGATTATTTTTGTTTGTTTCTTTTACTCTCCAAATGTTTCTGCCATTATAAGGCAACCAGTTATTTTGCTAGGAAGGAATGTGAAGAATTAGAAAAGTTGAAAGCGATTAAGGCTCTATTCTTTTAAAACAGAACCACTCCGTTCAGCCTGTGCAGAGCTAGCATCACAAGACACTCTGAAGCCTTGAAAACAAGTCATTTTCTAACCCCATGAGGTGGTATTTGCATTAGCAGAGAAGAAACGATATAACAGAGACTATTTTCTTCATATTTAAAGGTCCCTGTGGTTAATACTTATTCTATGTAGATGTTTATTTTTGGATACTTAGATTGTTTCTAGGAAGGCCACCAAAAGTTCAGAGTTATGGAGAAAGGTCACTTTGTATTTATGGTATAAAAAAGGTGCCAAATAGGCCTGCCACAGTTTTTTTTATTTAAAGAGAGAAAGAATTTTCCACTTGTGCACATACAGTACAGTTGTAGCAGCATAATAAAAATGCCCGTCCAGTCATTGTCTAAATAGAAACAGATTTAACCTTGGCGTTATGACTTGGATAACTAGGTAGTGCATGTTTTCAATATGGTTTCACTTTGCTTTACAAGGAGAATTGTAACTTCACACAACTGTCTTATGTGGAGAGACCTGTTGTTTTGATGCCCTTTGCTTATATGTAAAATGATGGAAATATGCGGGGGAGGGGAAACAGTGTGGCCTTCCTTATAGGTAACTATTCAACATTCACACGGTGAATTTATTCTTCCTGTAAAGACCTCTGAATATAAACAGAGTTGTGTCATTCGGTTCTAATGACAGTGCCCCTTTCTTTTGTCACTGCTGAAAAGAAGTTCAACAACTTTTAAAAATCTCTATCCTTAAAATAGCTGAACACAGCTCAGATTCCCTTACAATCAGGGGTGCTGGAACAATTTTTATAGTGGGGGCGCTGAGAACCATTGAACCAAATGGTAAACCCTAGATACGATGGAAGCCATTTCAAGCCAGGGAATGTGGCAGCAACCCCAGCACCCCTAGTTCCAGCACCTATGCTTACAATACATTCTTCCACTAAAGGCCTAATCCAAAACGAGTGACAAGACTCCCATTGTCTTAAGTGAGCTTTGGATCAGGCTTTTGTTATCTAAAAAAACCTTGAAGTGTTTCTTCAGAAGGGGGAAAAAACGGTGATAAAGAGTGAGGCCTGAAGATCTGAGGGAAAAGATGGGCTACTGTGTTTGTATATCAGGAAATGACCCATTATTCACAGTTTGCTCCATTTCCTTAGATGAGGGTCGCACTCTCAGCGAGGGGCAGAGAGATTACAACAATATTAATGGCATTTGTAACATTCCATGGTTATTTATCATACTGAGTCTTTTTTTTTCTTTTTCTTTTTTTAGGTTTCCACAAATAGAGTATGTTTATCTGGTTGATATGAATGTTGCAGTCTGAAATACTTGTAGTAGAGCAAATGGCAAAATGGTCATCTCTTTGCAAGTCACAAAGGTTGATCCAGTGGTTAGGATAGTAGTTTGGGATTAGGAAGATCTGGGTTCATTTCCCAGTTCTACTACTTTCTATATGACCTGGGGGGGGGGGCGGTATTCAGATACTATGTAATGAGGGCCATACAGTAACTTAGATCCTGGAGCAACATCCATCAAAGTGTATATCCACTCTGAACATTTCTAGCTGTAGCTCTGAGTACATTTCCCAGACCTGAAGAAGAGCTCTGTGTAGCTCGAAAGTTTGTCTCTCTCCCCAGCAGAGGTTGGTCCAATATAAGATATCTCACCAATCTGGTCTCTCTAATATTCTGGGACCAACCCGGCTATAACAAGACTGCATACATTTTTAGTTCTACACATTTTGAGTTGTAGGAATCAGCAGATATGACTTTGCTTCCTATCATTTGGGAGCTAAACATGACAACAGCCTCAAACCACACTTCAGTGTTCATTTTGCTTATTAAAGGCTCCTAACAAGTTTCTGCAATGATGCTATCTGTAAAATTGTGCGAGCTTTCCAATCTGTAAGTGGATTGGGTTTCAAAGAGCTAAATGAAAATGGGCAATAAATATTAGTGTTAGCTAGGTCATATAGAGCAAAGTGACAAGGAGACTGAAAGACCTTCTGGCAAAACTAGAGCTAACAAATACGAAATGCATCCACTAAATCTTCTGGTTGGTTTTTCAAAAACAGTGCAAAGTTCCTCAGTCCCTTTAATTATTTTAAAAGCAAGTTAAAATGGAGGACCAGGAACGGTGCACTGGTCTGAGCACCGATGATAAACCAGGTAGTCCTGAATTCTAATCCTGACTTTGCCATTTAAGTGCTCTGTAACCTGAAGCAATTTACTTTACTCTTCTGGGTTAAGTTTCTTCTTTAAAAGGGGGATAATAATAGTTACCTACCTTATAGAAAGCATGAGTATTAGTGTATGCCAGTTTGTACGGTCCTTTGGAGTTACATGGACACATTTTTAGAAGGGTGGTCTCCCAATTGTGGGACAAAATTTGCTCCTGATTTTTTTTTAATTGAATCTTACATATGAATCTGAGTGCTTGCACCACTAGATACTTGTATGCAGGAGCAAATCAAGTGACTACAATTGCAGTAACTCATATTTGTGCCTGTATTTCCATTTGCTGGAAGAAAAAAAATGCAGATACCCTGGAAAATGTCTTTGCTCAAGTAGGGAGTATGAAAAATCTGCTACATGAAGCGCTAAGTAATATTAAATGATAGCTTGACTTCTTTTATAGTATTTTTAAGGGTTCATTTTTGCTCAGTCAAAAATATTAACCAACAACACGGCAGGTTATAGCCATTTAGTCTCTTAATTATTTTTTCTAGTCCTTTTCTCATAATATATAATTATGACAGTCTCCTATGTAAATTGTTATTTTCTCCTTTACTGCCTCTCTCTCTTCCTGCTGCATGTTGCCACAGCGAAGCCACACAGTCCTTATTTATGACCTGCCATGAAGGCAGCCCTCACAGTGAGAGCTCTGTGAATGTGAGATGTTCTTGCCTGCCTCTGCAAACCCGAGGCAAATGCATCTACACCCACCATATTCCCAAAGGCCTCTGCTCTAGCCAGAAGAAGAATATATCTTGTCCCTACACTAACTTCTTCCTCTCTCTTGGGAAAAGCAAATGTTTGTGCCCACTTTTAAACCTGCAACAATGGAGAATGTTTTCTTTTCCTATTAAGAATAATGTTAAAACTGGATTTTACTCATTTGTTAGCCTATTTTGCAAGCCATAGCTGTAGGGACCTTGTACGTGATGACTGAATAATGCTGTGTCAGAAGCATAGCCATAAGGAGTCAAAGAGACGCACTCAGGGCTGGGGAAGGAGGCAGGCCCTACAGAAAAAGAATGAAGAGTGAAGGTCATTGGTCAACCGAAAAGAAAAAAAGTTGCACCTTACCAGAAACAAACCCTGAAGGTAACAGTCGTTGTCTACTCCTGCAAAGGCTGTCAGTTTCTTTGAAAGAGTTGGGTGTGGGGGCTCGAGGTGTTCCCCAAGACTGAGAAAAGCATTATGGCAGCTTGGAAGAGTCATCAATCTTTCCCTAGTGACTAAAAAAGTATTTTTTGGAAAATTAATGGTTGGCACAGTTCCAATCCCTGGCTGCATATTCAGAACTCAGATACCACAGTAATGGGTGTAGAAGAGAATAGAAATCCTTAGCCACACAGTGCTATTTCATTAGTACTGTATAAGAAAGACAAGCATATACATTATCCCTGGAAAAATTCTAGTCCAGGACCAGGCTGACTTGGAGAAGCAGCATGGAAAATGAAACAATATGCAGTTTGAACCATCCCCACCCAACACATGCAGATACAGCTTGCCTCCTTCACACTAAATCCAAGCCTCTACAGCTGGTGAGCATTCCAGCATCTGGGGAGTTGATGGCACCTGCCATGCTGCAGTATGCCAAGTACACTCTACAGTTCTATTGACTTCAGCGGACTATTAATTCACAACAGGTGCCAGCAAAGAAAGGGTCAATATGAGAACACTGGTGAATATTTATTAACCAGCTTTAGAAATGGATATGGAAAGCTATTGTAGAACTCATTTAAAACAGACTTGGGTACCTGTTTGTGTACCATTCAAAATGAACAAAGTTCTCCCTTGCTATTCCTGCTAAAATCTCTTAATATGTACTGCAAATAGTATAATTATACTTTTCACTTCTATATGCCTTTGCATCCAGGTATCTTAAAGCATTTTAAACAGTTATAACCCCACACCAGCTAGGCAATTCCCCTTTGGCAGATGGGTAAACTGAGGCACGCCAGAGCTGTTAAGCGCTTCATCTTGTGAGATGCTGAGCACTCTCACTTCCCAAGTATAGTCCGTGGGATTTAAGGACACTCTGCACATCACAGTGCATGGTAGGATCGAGCCTGTTGTGACTTGGCAAAGGACACATAATTGAGTGGCTGAGCTAGAAATAGAAGCCAAGATTCCCACTCTCTTGATTATTAGATTTAATTATTATTATTAGACATGGCTCTTGAGGTGAGCACTGCTGCATATGGAAGAATTTGAGTGTGTACTGGGTAGTTCTGCACTGAGGATAAGGTGGCCAGAATGCAGACTGGAAAGAATTTTTGCTCTAAGGTTTTGGAACCTAAATTATGGGCCTAGCAGTAAAGTTCAGTAGTCTCTAAAACTGTAAAAAAAAGTGTGTGAACCTGAATAATGAACTCCAGGTTTTCAAAAGTACAGTTTTGCATGTGTGCGGTCTCCCCAGTGCAAGAATGCAAGCCAGGACTGACATATGCACCTGTGAAAATCTGGGCTGTAAAGGTTGACTTTTAATCCAAGCAAAGAAGTTTCCATAGGACTTTTTATTGTCTCTGTAGTTGGAAAAGAGCTATGAATAATTTTCCCCAGGTATTTGGACAGGTTGCATCCTTGAGGGGAGCATCACTTCTTTCATGTTCCCTTATAATTTGTGCTGTCTTAAGCCTTCATCATGAATGTGTTGGGTGAACATTATGACTGTTCTAAATGTATTTTTCCCACAGCGATGTTGGGTACCAGGCTCCAGTCTTCTTAGCATATGCACAACATGCCTCAGGTGGCACGTGGTCAGGATTCACATCGAATTTGGTCCACAGGTTGGCTCATTAGCTTCCCGGGCCCAGGTCAGGAACAGACAGGGAATGTGACATGAATGCTGATCCATGCCCCCTGTCAGGCTCCAGTATTGTAATATAAATATTATAGTTATTTAGTTACTGATATGGAAATAACACAGTGGCTTCATTCGTGACTCCTAAATATATTGTCACTTTCTCTGTCCTGTGTAAAAGTCATCTCCAATGGTCCTTAGAAATATGCATTCCAAATATATTCTCATACTCCGTATAGATGTACTGATGACACTCCAAACAGTTTGGCTAGAGAAAATCTGAAACAGCAGATCTAAATGACAGAGAACAAATCTTTGGAAGGAAGCATAATAATCCAATGACCTCTTTGGAGCATAAGAAAATTGATAAACAGGGAAATGTCATCCAGGCCAATGTGCATGCCCATCCAGCCCTTACTCCTATCCATCACTGATTAAAAATGAATTAGGAAACGGCAGGCAGAGAGTTTTCTGGTTAAAACCCAGAACTTGACTTCAGGAACCGTAGGGTTTATTTCTAGGCACTGCTACAGGCTTCTTCTGAGCGTTTGAGCAAATCACGTAGGCCAACAGTTTCAAGCCTGCATGACTAAATGTAGGTTCCTAATTGCATACTTAGGGACCTAAATAGAAGTGGGTAGATCTCCAATGGGAGCTGGTTTGTTTGTTTCCCACAGCGCCTCTGAAAATTAGGCCACTTTGATTTAGGAGCCAAAGTACAGAATTAGGAGCCACACTTTAGGTAGCCATGTTTGAAAACATTAGCCTGTATGTCTCTTCACTTCCACTTCCTCCTCTATAAAATGGTGATAATATTCTTCTGCCTAAGAGAGGTGTCGCATTTGGCTGAATTCATTAATGTTTTTAAAATACTTTGAGCAGGGGGAGAAGCAGGAGTTCCTCCCCACACCAGCAGGAGTTCCTCCCCAAAAGCTACACATACACTCTGGGGCCTGCTAAAAGCCATGAGTTCAGGCTGTATAGACATTGCTAAGTACTACTAACAGGGCTTGAGTATGTCCTCTCAACACTCCCCTAGGCCTACCCACTCCACTAGGCCTACTTCCATGAAGTGGATGGTTCTACTGTTTGCAACTGATCTTCCTTCTGCCCCCCACCGATAGCACATTCCCCTCTGCGTGGGACAGAGAAAACCTGCAGGTGAATTTCAGAGGGGATGACTGAACTGATTATTACTAGTTTTGATTAGACCTCTGGACACTGGCTGGCAAATTCCAGCAGGAAAACAGCGCAATATGAAAACATCCCCTCTATCTCCAGTCACATGTGCCAGATCATCCGTAAGATAATAACAAAACTAAGAAAAATCTTTTCCATTATGTCAAAAAAGAAAAGAGTTACCTGGGATTGGGACATCTAAATTGAAGCAAACTGCTGAGTATCCATTTTGTTCAAAAAAACTTCCTCCTTATTTTTCCAGCCATATGGATTTGCCAGCTCACTGCATCATTACATGTTTATACTACAGCATATCTTCAGCAGCTGTCCATATCTCATAATGCTACAGTATCTCTCATGTGCTGATTACCAAGGCACAATAGATTGATATCATGTCCAAAAGAGCCCTGATATCCAGTCGGACTCCAACTGTAAACTTTTGAAGAGGAAAAGAGAGCGCTAGAAACACTCCTAAACATGTCTGTTGTTTCAGCCATAGTAGTGTTATATTGCTGTTAATTCTCAGCCAGTGTTTGGCCTTTAATCAGGCACAATGTACATTTTATTGCCAAATGTAACTATGCTCTTTTTTCTTTGCTAACCTGTGAATCACAAATTAACCTCATGAGTTTAATTTGGGAATCTGATGTCCTAAGAGGTTATTATTTGGCAATGAGAAAGTTAAATGAAGACAGGAAATTTTCAGGGGTTGTCCTTGATTTGTATTAAAATTCTTCTTTCCCTCGGTTTGGGTTTGCATCTTCATTGATCTATTCAGCCCTTCAGGATTTAATATATACATGGTATGGAGGGAAACTATAATCTGGGAACATATTCTGTCTGTGTGCATGATCTTCTCCAATACCCTGCTCCTGCCACACTTGTATCCTTGATCCTACTATCTTTAAAAAGACTTCCCCTGGATATTCAAAAGATTAATCAGAAGTGGGTTTAAATTGTTCAGACAGGCAAATCCAATAAATGTTGGTTCCTTACTACCTATGCTGCACATTAAGAAGGATGAACTGTTGTGTGCGCGCACGCGCACACACACACGAAGAAGAAAGTGGGGGGGGAAGGCCCAAACCTTTGCTCCAAGCTCAAATCAAACTTTTTTGGGGGGGAGACATCTGAAAAAGTTCACTTATTCATTACGTTGTTTGTTGATTTCATTTTTGCAAACTTCCAGCTTTCAGCTGGGTTTTGACTTAATAGCATCAAAATATTTCATGATTAGAGTGTTTCTGACCAGGCTGGAAAAAGGCAGGACTAGAAAATATAAGAACACCTAATATCATGAGTATTCTTGTTCAGTTTCCCAACCAAAGAACTTCAACTGTCTTGTGGCCTGTGTGAAATGACTTAAAGCCTGGTCCCAGTGGACTTTTGTCTACACTGCTAAACACATCGCTGCAGGTGGCGTTCTTGGCAGCCTCAAAAAGAGGCCAAGGACTGAAAAGCTGCGGAGGCTAAGGTGAGTCAACCAGATAAGTCAGGAATGAAGCACATTAGCAAGATAGTGTGTGGAAGCTTGCACTAATTCTGCCCAGGCTGTGTCTGTTGTATGGATAGAAAACAATCAGGATTAACAGTTTGGCACCTTTCTGCAATAGTAAATTCATACCATTGATAATATATAAGTATAGATAAATATCTAATCTGAGCCTTGAATCCTGCTGTATACCACTCATTGTTCATACTAAGCCACTCTGCATAACCTGCTAATATTTTGATGATATATGTTTTGTTTGCCAGATGCTAACATGATTGATTAACTAGTAGGGTTGCCTTCTTGTGGCTGTGTGGATTTCTTCTGCATATTATTAGTGTGGAAACTTCAAACTTGTTTGTAAGTAGTGTCCCTACCTGGCCACAAGAAAAGGAGTTAAGTTTATGTCAGCTGGAAGTTGTCTTTGGATATCTTGAAGTAGATGTAGCTATTCAGGCAACGGATGATGTTTCTGGGATTCAGCAGGTAT
This sequence comes from Terrapene triunguis, assembly GCF_002925995.2. Lineage (NCBI taxonomy): Eukaryota > Metazoa > Chordata > Testudines > Emydidae > Terrapene > Terrapene triunguis. The sequence goes on along the minus strand of NW_020698262.1, from coordinate 5,311,514 downwards.
TACTTTAATTAGATCACTCTTGAACCTTTATCATTTCAGAGTCACCAAGATGGGAAGAAGGTTGTTGGATTTTTTTTAAATACATTTTATGATAAGATAATTCAAGCTATCAAAGTAGTTTATGTGAAGTTGCACTGTGGTGGTTAAATGACATAATATCCCTTGAGAGATAAACAGACTTATTCCTGGTAGTTATAACAAACTCAATCAGATAACACCAAATCACAGAATAACTGAACTTGTCTTACAAGTTCCTCTGACACAACCAGTTTATCAATCTTATATTAAAACTAAAGCAACAAGGAAATGTCTCAACTTACAGTGACTTTAACACTAAAAGAGAAGAAGCTGGGAGATGGCACATGATAGTTATCTGGGAACAGAAAGGCTCTCCCCAGTCCAGAGCATGAGAAAAGGGAGCCCACTAGGGTTTGCAGCCAATGATTATGACCTACACGGTGGTGTCTGTGTAACTGCTGCTTTGAAAAATTATACTGGTTCAAGAGCTGGAATGAGCAGAGAGCTGGGTGTGAGAAGGTCCTGCATTTCTAATCCTGTCTCTGGAATTGACTCACTGCATGACCATGGGCAAGTCACTTCATCAGTCTGTACCTCAGTTTTCCCATCTGTGAAATGGTGGGAATAATTCTTATCTACCTGTCTCATAGGGGTACCAATCCTACAGGTGAGGATTAAAGAATTAATGCTCGTAAAGCATTTTAAACAGGTAACGCTATATATGTGCTAAACAGAGCTGTGCAGAGGATGGAAAGTCCATTTTGTCAAGCAATTTGAGATTTGGACAGTCTTTGTTCTGAGAAGGAACAAAACCTGGAAATGTCTAAATTCTCTGTGGAAGAAAATTCTAAAGAAAATTTTGGATCAAGCAATTTTGTTTCAATTTCACCTTTTTATTTTATAATTATAATATAGAATATGCATTTTTAAAAAAATATAAAGTAATTTCAAACAAACAAACAAAAAAGCTTTTCATTCCAAAAAAATGTTGTAACGTTCAACATAGTTGGGACAGTTTTTGCCAGTTTTCTGTAAAATGAAATTTCTGGAAAATTAACATGATTTCATGAAACATTTTGACTTTGACAGAACTGCATTCACTGATGGAATGCATCATCAACTTTGGTTCCATCAAAGTTTTTCCAACAAGCTCTAGTGCTAAGTATTGTTAGTATTGTATATAATGGTGCATACCTTTTAGCACCAGTAAAAACGTTAAGTGCAGCCATTCTATAGTTGTGCTTCATGTAGCAGGTCAAATACTCACAGGAGTGGAAACCTGCATGCAGGACTGGACTAGTGCAGCACCCCAAGGAATCTGCAGAAGTCCAAAACCCACCACGCTGGGAGGACATGTCTAACATAATGCAGGAGAAGTGATAAAATGGTGGCAGCAAAGCCTAAAAGATTTTTCAAGGAGATTGAACAGGAGCTTTTGAAGGCAGAAGTGAGGCATAGAAAGCAAAAGTAAACTAGGCCTCATTTAATTATCTTTTTCACACTGCATTAATCACCACAAACACAGCTTTATGCCTATTTTTACATCAGTGTTAGAGGTTAATACCAAGGTAATTTCCTGCATTGTCTGTCATCAGCAAATGCTAAATCAATAGCTTGAAGAGCAAAATAACAAGATCCTTTGACCTATTGTTCACCACACACTGCTTTCCCTTTGACCTCTGAATTTCTGAGTTTCCCCTATCAAATCATTATATGATTTGCTATAACTGTGCTCATTCTTTCTATCCTCCCATTCCCCCCCCCAAATCCACCCTGACACTTGTTGTTTCCTTGACCACTATCCTCATTCACCTCCATATCCTTTGAGTCAGTCAATTCCTTTTCTTAAGGTTTTCACAATTCTTTACTCTCTGGTTATCTTCCTACTTCTCCAGTTGCTCATTCAGCATCTCTGTTGGTGGTTGTCCCCAAACCCCCTTCTACCTTCTGTTGAGTCCCTCAGAGTTTGGTTTCTCTACAGCCCTTGTCTCATGTCTTCAACTACCATCTCTACATGTGTTACACCCAGAGGAACTCTTCATCTATGTCCCCAATCCCTCGCTCCAGTCTTGCCTCTTTGACTCTCTCATTCCAAGGGTCTCATTGCCAACTCCAGCTCATCAGTATGAAAACTCCTCAAATTTCCTCTAAGGCAGGGGTCGGCAACGTTTGGCACATGGCTCGCCAGGGTAAGCACCCTAGCGGGCCGGGACAGTTTATTTACCTGCTGACGCGGCAGGTTCGGCTGATCGCGGCCCCCACTGGGGCCAGCACATCCCTCGCCCACGCCACTTCTCGCTGCCCCCATTGGCCCAGGACGGCGAACCGCGGCAAGTGGGGGCCGTGATCAGCCGAACCTGCCACGTCAGCAGGTAAATAAACTGGCCCGGCCCACTAGGGTGCTTACCCTGGCGAGCCGTGTGCCAAAGGTTGCCGACCCCTGCTCTAAGGTTATGTCTACACTACTGTGGTAAGTCGATCTAAGTTACACAACTCCAACTATGTGAATAATGTAGCTGGAGTCGATGTAGCTTAGGTCGACTTATTGCGGTGTCTACAACTTGCTGGGTCGATGGGAGACACACTCCCGTTGACTTACCTTACTCCTCTTGTTCCCAGTGGAGTACTGGGGTCGACTGGAGAGCATTCTGCGATATAGACCCGCTAAATCGACCCCCGGTGCATCGATCGCCACAGCATCAATGCCATGGTAGTGTAGACATAGCCTAAGAGTCCTCCACTCTTCCTCATCACTTTCTGCTACTCCACCAACCTCCCTATAATCCAAACTGACAATATCAGTGTATCCTATTCAGTTTCTATCTTTCTTTCCCTCCTCATGTCTTCACAAGCAGTTCTAGCTTCTGGTTCTCACTTTCAAGGCCCTGGACAAGTCTAGTTCTGCTTAGATTTCTGCTCTCATTTCCTCCTTTCACTCCCTTCTGCCTGCCTCTGTTCCCTTGTCCTACCCTATTCCTTGACTTTTAAAATAATTTACAAGCGTATGTGAATTTAGTGTTTATGAAAGTAGAGGCTTGACAGCCCTGGTGACTGGAATCCTCTGTTAAACTTGCAGAGTAAGAACTCCCAGGCAGCAGGTTCTCTGCAGTGCATTCAAACTAATGTAGAAGGGCAACTATTAGGGGGAGGGAGAGGCTACATTTTTCAAGCCCGTTCAGCGATTGGCCTCACTACTCAGAGTTCTCACTGCTCAACAAGAGTCCCCTCTTTTAAGAGTTACTAGAATAGATTAGTTCATGAGTCCATTTGGTGCTACACCATCATCCAGAAATGACCAGTAACTGATGCTTCAAAGAAAGGCAAAACAAACAAACAAATAAAATAAAAACCAACCCCATAATACATCTAGCTAATTGTTCAATATTGCACAAGGTGTATATTGGGTTTAGATTTCTTTCTGACCCATGTAGGCAATAAGTGTATACCCTGAAGCATGAGGTGAGTTACTCCTATCATTATTTCTGCTCACAACACTACTGCTCTGATGCTGTAAATGGTCACAGGAGTATTAGGTCCTTTATTAAATCCACCTATAGTAATTGTCTTGATGACCTGCTGAACAGTGAATCCCACAGGTTGTTTCTGCTGCATAAAAACATACCTTATTTTTATTGTTCCTAAATAGATTGACCTCTCATTTTATTGAATGTTCCCTTGTTCTTATTTTATGGGACAGGGTTAAAAAGAGGGCAGATCTGTTTCTCCTTCCCAGGTGGAATAATCCTAATCTTTGCCATTTCTCATTTATAAATCCTGTCCTATTTCTCACCACTTTTGCCATCCACTCTGAACTTTCCATTTTCTTCTGTCTCTGTGTTGGCTTGAAGCTCTGGTGTTATATGTATTGCAAAGTCAGACAGAGATTCAGAATGGTGCATAGGATACAGCTTTGTGACTGTTATATGGGTGAAGCAACAAGAAATAACTCAAAAAAACAAATCTTCAGGATTTCCAGGGACTTCGGGAAATAAAATTCATCCAGTCAGTTTACAGCACTGATTCCTATGGAATGAACAGGAATATATCTTCCCACATTAGCAACCCCCTTGATTGTGATCAGTCTTTATAAACCGTATCTCTACTTGAACGATGGACAATTGACTGCATCTGTTTCTACTTTACTAATTCAATCTGTCTAGGAAAACTACTCTTGCAGGAACTTTAAAGGTGAAAAATAGCACCAATTATATTCTTTAATACAATTGATCTTTAAGCACCTGTGTGTACATTTCTGATTCTTCTGTAAACCCCAACTGCAAACACCATAAAAAGGGGTTTTATGAGCTTCTGAAAGCTTTATTTCCAAGGATAATAGCCACAGACTCCACAGGTTCAGCAGTAGAACTTAAGCACTGAACAAGGCCAAGTATACTGGCAAATGCTCTTCCTGTTAACAAGAATGGGCAAGATTATGTATGATACGATCTGAACTTTGTCTCTGCCCTCTAACCAAGCATAGGCAAAGGTTCTTTTGAGCTTTCCAATGTTTTGTTCTTTTCTCCAGTTCTGTGACCTGCTATGCAACCTTAGTACCAGTCAGGATAATAAGCAGAAGTAAAACTGTTCTTCCAGTACTGTCCACCCAAAAAAAAATGGGAAGTAGCTGAAATCTCTCACAGAAAAAGCTTGCGCTCACATGATTTCTATTAATGTAAGGGGAAATGCAGCAAATTTAAAATACTTAAAAAATGTTTTTACATAATGGACAGGTTGAGGTTGCCTGTGGAACTTACTGCCAATGATGAGACAAAGAACCTTGCAGGATTCAGAAAAGGATTGGGCATTTTATGGGTTACTATTACTATAGTGAGGATTAAAAAAAACAAGAGTTTGGGAAGGGATATAAACCTTCCTGCTTCATAGCATACCCAATCTCTAGCTAAAGGAGGTTAAGAAGAAACATTCCCTGTGAACAGATTATTTAATAAATGCCTACAGCACAGATCTTCCTCAGAAGCAGGTGGGTACTGGTAAGTGGTGAAGACAAGGTACTGGATTAGATGGGCTACTGGCTTGATGGAATATGGCAATTTCTATGTACAGTAATTGTTTTGCCTTTAGACTGCTATTTCTAGCTGAACCAGTCTCTAGTTGGTTAGGAAAGGTTAGGAAAATGGAAAACCACTTTGTTCTAAACACAGTGCAGCCCAGACCAGCTTATATGGGTCACTACAACATACACACACACTCAGTGTTGTACGGAGAGATCTAACACTCTCTCTAAGTGCAAATTTAGGAGGAGAATTATCACTTTGTTAAAATAAAACACATGGCAATTGACGTGTATTATGGAATTATATAAATATACATAAAATTCCATTTTAGAAACATGTTCCTTTAATACTAATTGGATGCAAAAATCTTATCACATTAGTAACCTTCATACCTTTATAATAAGTCTCTTATTGTATTAGCCAGCTTGGTTTTCACTAATATGATATGAAAGACTTGCTAATATATTAGGAAAGCCACTAACACTATTAATTTACTAGATAAATTACCTCTCTATCTTGGAACTTTAAATGAAATGGAATTCACTAATCCTAATTGGTTTGCCTTCTACCGGAATTATTTCCCATTAGTTCAGCATGTTTTCTTGTTTCATACTTGAACAGAGGAGACTTCTTAAACTCAAAGCCTTGGGGTACAGTATATGGGTTTATTAATTATCGGGTATTCATTCAAGGGGTTTAATTAAGCAATAACTTTCCATTGACTGGTGTATACAAAGGAATAAAAGGCTTGATTTGTCCTGCTGATTAAAGCATCTTTGAGGCCATTTTGTCATCATTTTGTCCCATTTGGTGAGGGGAATAAAGATTTTTGAATTGTTTAGTATGATTGGCTCCGAACATGGACACCCATTACTATATATGGGAGGTTCGTTCCTTTGTTGATTTTGACCTTTTCCCCCCATCTGTTCCTGGTTAGGAGGGTTATGACCTTTCCTCTTGGATATGGACCTTGCTACTGGATCCATGTCTTTATCATCTGAAAAGTAGACAACTGTAATACAGTAAAGGAGCTTGACTTTAAATCCACTGGGAAGCTGACACTGGTGCAGAATGCAGCAGCTTGCTTAGTAAGTGGAGGATCTTGCTGTGCGCACATGACACCGATGCTCTGGGGTATTCACTAGTCTATTCGTTTCCAGGCAGAGTTTAAGGTTTTTGCTTTTATATTTGGGGCCTGATCCAAATTTCTGCGGCGTCAGTTGAAAGACTCCCATGTACTTCAATGGGCTTTGGATCAGGCCCAGAAAGCTCTGAGTAGCTTGGCACATGCCTGGACGAAAAACGTTGTCTAGCCCCATAGGATACAGCCTCAGGTCTGGTTAGCAGCAGCACGTCAGGGGGAACATCTTCATTATTAAAGAGAGGGGGCTGCGGCTGTGAAGGCTCTTTGACTGAAACTTGCTCCCTGCCCCGACTTGGTCTGCAGGTAGCTGAATCGGTTGGTTTTTAGGACATACTGTGAAGACCATCTATAGGGGAATCCTCTGGTGGCATAAAATTGGCATAGTGTAGGGGGCCAGAGTGGTGGGGAACGACTGAGGAAAGGAGCTTCTTTATGCCTCTCTGATTCCCAATGCCTTTAACCGCCCCCCTGGGGCTGCTGGCGGTCAGTATTAATTGTAGCAGTCTCCAGTCTGCTCTGAGTTACACTGGGGAATGGGCCTCGGCTTGGCACACAGCTGACCCAAGCTTTAGGAGTACAAAGTCTTCCTTTATACCGTTCATGCATCTACACGCACACCCTGCATTGCACTGTGCAAGTCCCCAGCCACAGCCAACTCTGCGTTACTCAGGCGCTGGAATCCATGTGTAGAAGATTGTGCTTACGTCTGTCTATCGGCAAATGCATGTTATGTGCTGGCCAAAGCTGGCAAGCTGAAACTGCTGCGTACAGTCAGCCTCGCATCCCTGAGTCAGCGCAACCTGAAGCCTTAGCACCTCTCTGCCCAAGGAAAGTGCAACTCAATATAAGGAGTGGCTTCTGGGTACTGAAGGAAGGAACTAAGTCATACAAGAAAGAAGAGGATGGCGGTGGTGGGGCTGCAAGCTGGAAAAGCATAGTGATATTAAAGTGACTGGCAAATTTGTTTTCAAACAAGCCTTAGCAGGCTTTTCTCTCTTTATAGTTTAGTGACTGTGATAAGTATTAGTTGCTATGTAATGGCAAGACTGGTAACAACTGCCAAACATAGTGCCAGGAAGCACTAATGTAGTTCTCTGTCCTCACCTGTTCCTTTTAAGGTGTAGTAGACACTGCCATTCAGCCAAACAATGTGGAGGCTAAGGCATCCCTCGGTGTAGGGACCAGGGCAAAATTCGGAAAACAGAGCCTCTGGAGGAACGAAGCTAATGCAGTATCCTGCTGAAACCACTGAGCTCTACCCAGTCTTTTTTTGGTTTTGTTTTGGGTTTTTTTTAACAATATATCTAGCCAGTTCTTCAGTTCCACAGTACAGCTGCAACTGCAGCATCACTTCAGCCAGAAGGAGGCTTTGATGAAAGGAAAAGATTTCGAAACGTGAAATACAAAAGCTGTGAGACAGCCTGAGTGGTTGAAATCGTATATGCATATCCACCTATACATCTTCCTGAGCCAAATGACTTGCTTTGGCTTGCTTATCACTTCAAGACAAAGCAGACAATCTAGCTTTATTTGACACTTGCAGTCATAAAAGGTATCCAAGAAAATGTACGGTTCTGCAGTGGAAGAGGTCTTGCAGGTCATTCGCACAAGATAACTATGCAGGCTAGTTACACAAAAGTGTGTGATTATTATTAATATTATTTGGCACCATCAGCTTTTCCACCAGCAGCATATATGACAACTACAGCTGCAGAATACGAATAATTCTCAGAAAATGATTGACTATGAATTTATTTTCCCTTTTGATTTGCAGAATGTACACTGGCTAGTCACAACTGACTTAAGTTTATTCATTCTGAGTGAAGTGGACCTTTTACAGGACTATGAACCACTTAAGCCCTCCAAGTAGAACTTGGCTTGGTGAAAAATGTAAATGCAATGTTCCTTCACATTCACACAAAACCATTTTGTGTGCACGTGCCGCCCTACTTCCAGAAGGTAGAGTAATGTACTTGTCTGGCTCATTTAATTGCCTCTGTTTGGGGAGTCGGGAAACCTTGTCCCCTTACCATATTAAGCAGTGTCCCAATCCCATCCCATGTAAAATATAGCCACGTGCATTTTATTTGTTATGATGTAATTTTCTGTCATCACCACAGTCACTGATACAAAGTAAGTGTGTGTGTGTGTGCACGTGTGTGTGTGTGAGAAAGAGAGTCCTACTTGCAAAGAGTGCAACTACATCCTCGACTCATTTATTAGTTGCTTTACTGCCAGGGCTCTGGGAGGTGTCTGTGAACCCTGTTCCCTTGTTGAAACAAGCAGCACCCCGTGTTATCTGAAATGAATCACTTCTGCTGAGAACAGTCAGGCATGTGCATTTATAACAGGCAAGAGCTGAAACAAGTTCACAATGAAATTCAAGCAAACACTTGCACAGTATTTTTTGCAGTGTACATGCAGACAGACATTCGTCTAGTGATAACAATAGTTCACTTACCTTCACATCTGAGCAATAACAATGATAATTAGCGGAGCTGCTCATCCAGATGTTTTCTTCTTTGATTTCCAGTTATGTTCCTAGAGACAAAAACTGTCCTCCACTGAGATCCTTTACTCTGATCCAGCGACATAAGGGGGGCCTTGAAGTTGGTGGAAACAGTCCCCAGTCTCAGGGACAGTGTAGGCAGCCCTACATCCCGCTCCTCGCAACCACCTCGTAGCTGTAGGGGACATGGTAGGGCAATGGCTAAAGATCAGAGGAATGGAGCAATTTTTAGGCAGTTGAAAGAAAGCTGCCATAAATTAGAGCCCCCAGTTGGGTTGCTCCAACTTTGTGAGTGGCCACATTGACCATGGAGTAGCCTAGAATCTGGGGAGTACAAAGGTAGCATCCAGCTACCTTTAGCCTTCCTCTGTCCTCCCTGCCACAAGCGTCACATCACAGAATTTCTACCTTCCGGATTGTCAAGTAGGATTTTTACAACAGTACTAAGGAACAATTTTCAATTCATGTTATCAGTGAAAAGCCTTCCATTTTACATTATTCTCCTTGGTGTTTATTTTTCTAATTAGCAAAAGATAGCTGTGTGTTCAGAGAAATGCCGCTTCACTGGACTCCCTCTTCCCTGCTAGGAAGTCAGAACAATGCCTTTGTGACCTCTTGCTTAGGGCCTGATCCTGAGTTTGGCCTACAAAAAATCATTTTTTTCCTGCTCAGCCACACTCTGGTTAGCTGCATTATGTCTATGGGTTTTAAGCACTAAGCATGAAATTCACCAGTGTATAGAGGGCCAGCATAATGCCTACGGATCAGTTAGGACTTAAGTGATGCATGGGCTTCACCCGCACTCTCTGGGCAGGACTGTTTTTCACTCTTACAAAGGACTAATGGTTTGCAATACTGATCCTATTCTTTCCAATTCATTCACTTCTGAAAAATTCAGAGTAAGATGTAGAGCTATGGGCAGCTGGTTTTGAACTTTATTTGCCTTAACATTTTATTATGGCAAATACCTGTAAGGATGATGGGTTTCTGGGCATTATGTTTGGAAAGAGTTTGCTAGAATCCCTAATATATATGTCTTGGCTGACAGCCCCTTGTCACTCAGTGTGAGATTGATTTAGGAGAAGTGTAAAGTTGATTTGTGGAAGGGGAGGAGGATCATAAAAGGGGAATGGCTTGAAAAATGTGTGTAAGGGAGTCAGTGTAACCCTATACGCTTTCATTAGCCAGGGACTTAACTCTTTTTCCTTCAGTGTTTTTCTGATAAATGTCTGTTTAAAACCAAACCCTAACCCCTGTTAATAAATCCGAGTTATCTAGTTCTATCACGCTTTCATCGGGATCAGCCTTAAATTTTCCGCTGCCCTGAAGAAGACTTAGAGTGTCCCATTTGGTGGCAGAGATAGAAGAAGTTTTAAAATGCCAGGGGAAGAATATGCTCCCCTAGTCACATTGGCAGGCAAATTACTGGCATCACTGACATGCCAGCTACAGGCTGGAATTTTGCCCTGGTAACATTTTAAAATTAAGACCCTTGTCCAAAGCACATTTGAGTCAATGGGAACCTTTCCATTGATATCAATGGGCTTTGGGACACCCTAAGTACATAAGGTGGAAATCTCATTCCCTGTGCAAAACATGAGTAAATGGGCTTTGTGCAGCTCACCAGTGCAGGAGGAAAGGTGGGCAGGGGGGGCGGTGAGGGGGAGATGGAATCTTCTTCCCCCTTACACAGAAATGGGAAGCAGAGTATGCATGTCTCAGCCTGTGCCCACTGCTCCAAAGCCATGTGCTTCAGTAGTGGTCATGGCCCACTGCACGGGCGGCTCTAGCTTTTTCGCCGCCCCAAGCACAGCAGGCGGCCTTTGGCGGCTTGCCTGCGGGAGGTCCCCGGTCCCGCGGATTTGGCGGCATGCCTGCGGGAGGTCCGCCGGTCCCGCAGCTTTGGCGTACCAGCCGCCGAATTGCCACCGAATCCGCGGGACCGGCGGACCTCCCGCAGGCATGCCGCCCCAGGCACACGCTTGGAGCGCTGGTGCCTGGAGCCGCCGCTGGCCCACTGTATAACACACTACACGTGGTCAGTAGGCCTTTACAATGTGTGAACCCACTGGGCCATGTTCCCAGTTATGTTCTGACTGGCATGCCTGCTCATAGTCCCCTGCCGATCTCGCATGCCATACTACAGTGGAGCACACAGGAGACTGTGGAACTCTCCTGCAGAGATTCTCAGAGACTGGCATCATTTCCACAGGGAACTCCATTGCAGTTTGGGTCTTCCACAACTCCACTGCATCAGAGACACCCTCATGCCTGTAATGGATCTGCTAATCAGGGGAGGACAGTTCCGATCAGCCTCCTCCCCACTCCATTCCACTTCCCCTTCCTCCCCTTCTCACCTTCCCCCTCCCCCCCAGGTTTAGACACATTTGTTCATTTCAGGGAGAGAGAGCCAAGGAGTGAAATTAACCCTGACCCAGCAGGTTCAATCCCTTTCCTCCTAGCTGGGTAAGAGGAAAGATCCTGAACCAGGAAGTGGCCGGGGTTCTGTTTGGGAAGCAACCGCCCCATGACTAGCCTGGAGCTGCAGAGAAGCTGGATGCAGAAGCAATTCCCTAGGAACCATATGCGGAGCTGCATGTGGAACAGGCTGTGACTGTTGGACAGGTCTGTGTGGGACTTACATGGAGCAGCAGGGGCTGGGCAGGGAGCCAGTGCAGAAGGCCCCAGGGGGAGACTGGTTTGGAAACCTGTAAGTTCCTGGTTGCTTGAATAGAGACTGGACTGGAAAGGTCTCCCCAGGGACTGGGCTTGAAGGGCCCCAATTATTGGTTAGACTTCCCCAAGGACCCAAACAGGAACCACTATTGCTCACTTGAACTGTAACTGCTTAAGCCTCTGTACCTAGGGTATCTGCAAGCTTCCCTGCCAGCACTAGTAAAATACGCTTTCACTTAGCCATGGGTCTGAGTGGTTATTGGGACTCACCAGGACTAGTGCCTACAAGGCCTTGCTGCTGAAGCACCTATAAAGCTTGCCTCTGAGTCATGATACACATGGCACATTGCTGGCACCTTGGAGGTTTTGTGTGCTCCATTACTGAGCAGCCCCAATACTTACGCACTTATTTTTGCCCCTTCCAACCCAAGGCAACTGCTTGTTCTGAGTGCTCCTAAGGCTGGAGCATGATGGAATATGATGTGTGAATAAAAGTGTTCGGAAGAGATACTAGCCAATAGACCACCGGAGAGGGCAGGTGGAGGAGACCAGCTTGTTGTTCATGCGTTCTAGAGCTTTACGTTTCAGGACAAGAATTATGAAATGAGAGCTGCCATTTAAATAGGAAGAATTCAGTCCAAATGTCTGTGACTGAGCACAGGATTTCATTTCTCAGAAGATCTAACACTTGGATTCAGCTGCACTTGGGAGAAACCTGCTGTTCAGTTCTGGGTGCTGTAAGCGAAGGCCAGGATTTCAACTCCAGTAATTAGCAACAAACGTCACCACTTTCAATGTGCCAGCCAGCAAAAAGGTCCATTTTTCAAACATCTGTCCCCATCTCCCTATGAGGAGGAGAAGAATATGAGCACAGGGAATTTAAGTGACAGCACCCATGATCGGGCATATGTCACTGCCTCAGAGGCTGATTTAACCAGGCAGCAGGTAGAAAAGACAAATATTCACTATAGGAACTGGAGAAAATGGAGAGGAGGCAGAATGAGATAAAACCTATTACAGAAAGTGTTTTACAGTGCAATGCCTTAGGGAGCTGGGAGGGAAGAGGAAAGCTCACCATAAATGGAAAAAAAGCTTGAACTGTAATTGATTCACAATGACCAAGGCTTTTACCACATTTAGACTCTATTTCCATGAAAGAGAAAAAATGCACCAAATCTCAGGTGTTCAGTATCTTTAAAGCACACAACAGACAGATGTATGACAATAGATTAATATTAGAGTAAATTTCCTCTCTATGGGTTTCGTGAAAGGGCTTTTGATGCTTTCGAAGTTAAACCACAGGCAAACTAATCAACCCAAACTGAAAGGTCATCCTCGGAAGGTCGTTTTGAGAACAGACATTGACATTGCTCAGACTGCATGGCTCCTGCAAATGAACTGCATAAAAGAGAGTTTGTATTGGCAATATATATAGCCAGATGCTCAGCTGTTGTCAATGAGTGCCTCTCCATTGACTTTAACCAATTAGTCCAGATCAGAAGCTGCAGAGGTGGCTTTCCCCTGCCACATCCCCAATTGCTAGTCATGTAAACTCAGCCTGCAATCTGGCAGCCAAGCTAGGTTCTTTCTAGTTTATACCTTGCCAAAACTGAAGACCTGCAATCTGAATTCTGTTGATGCACAATCTAGAATAGATTGCAGCTCACTTTCCCAGAGGTGTGCAGGTTCTGTAGAGCCAACAGAAGTAAAAACCAGTGTCAAATATATTCTTATCTCTCAGGTCAGTAGATGGGACTCTGAATACACACAGGGGTAAGATCTGCTCAATCAGAAGGTATATGTTTTGCATGGTCATTTTTTTCAGACCGAATGTAAAGTTTCCTTAAACAATTTTAAGCCACAACATTCTGATCCAGATCCCACCTTTCCCCAAGTTCAGGGATAGTTGGATCTCCGGTTTTAGTTCATTACTTATTAAATGGTTGTTAGATTTTAGTCTTGCCCTTTTATATTCTTGTCTAGAAAAAAGTATTTCTGCATCCTGAGAGCGAGTACTCCTTTGGTCTTTCTGTACTTCATGCTTTTATGTAAAACTCAATAAAACTGTATTTGCCAATATAATTACAGATGCAGCTACACTTTTTAATAATAGATTATATAAAGCATGTTATGAAATGCATGCATATCGCGTTCCTGGCAAATTATACTATGTACTGTAACCAGGTGTTATAAAACCAATTACAGTATATGAGAATTACTGACACAACGTATGCGCCCCTTTAATAAAATACAATTTCAGATGGCTGTAAAACACATTGTAAAGTACCACTGAGTTATTACAAATTTGTGGCAGCCAGCAGCACTGAAGGGGAATCCATTTTTATGGTGGACATTGTGATAAATAAAAGCTTAAGGGCTATAGGCTTGCAACCATACTGTCCACACAAAGAGGACAAAATACTACGATCCTTACTCTGTTTTCACTAAGTCCCTAGTAAGGCAAATTCACATGGAAGTCCACGGTAGTTTGCTCAACTAAAGACTACGTGAAATCAGAGTAAAGACCTTAGCATTTGCCCCACACTACATTTACTATGTTCCGTCAACTTTGTTGCAGTATCACACTAAGGGCCTGATCCAAAGCTCCTTGAATTCACGGGAAATCTTTCTGTTCACTTGAATGGGTTGTGGATCTGGTCCTAGTTGAATTATTTATTTCCATATTATTTCCTAAGGATAGAGGGGCTGTTATCTTGAGTAAGTCTGAGTGTTGCTGTGTACTGTGCAAAATGAAATGGATTTTTCATTGTACTTCCTCATTACTCAAAAACAAGTTCTAGACAAAGATAAGCAGAACCAGTTCAGATAAATAGGAAGCACCATCCCCTCTTTTCCTACTCTGAACCTTCACCCAAAGTCAAACCAAACCCTTTTTCTGTGAGGTTCCTGTTGTTTTTTATTTTTGTGCCTCTGTATTTCCTACTTCTGGTTGGGACTAGAAGTGGAGTCCAAAATAACACAAGAAAAGTTACCCACGTGTTGTTTCCAAGCTTGGCCAAAGGCATGAGGTACCAAAAATATCACAAGAAAACTTGTTCTCAGGACACTTCCAGTCCAGTTTTACTAACTCCGGGACTTTAGATAGTTAAGATAAGCATCCATAGCTTTTAAAGTCTGACCTCATTATTTCATTCCATGCATTCGGTTTGAATCAGAATCAAATCTTGTTCCCATTGAAGTATTTCCATTTTTTCAGAAGCTGTTTTCTCTGGAAAACTCTCATTGACTGCAATGAGAATCAGACCAGAGACTGAAAGGGAATCTATATTTAAGTAATCACCCAGCCCTATCAAAGATATGGTTACCTCAAGAGAGTACAAAAATTCAGAGCTCCAGTTATGAAATACAGACATACAGATCCACTTTTTTCCAAAAAAATGCCTGTGTAAACTAATTTAATGTCTCCCTTGCTCACATAATTACCATAATAGTGTGCACTGTGGCAGGAAATGCACAAGCAGTGGGCACTAGAGGCAGAAATGAAATTTAAACATGTAGTTGCAGAACCAATCTTCTGAATGTGTAAGCCGGTTACACAAGCAGCAATACTGATAGTGTACAAGTGCACAACATCTTTCCTTCAGGGACCTCAAGGCACTTCACAGATGTTGTTTAAGCTTCCCAACACTTCTTCATTTGAGTAAATTTAGTCTCACTGAGGTTCAGCGACTTACCCAAAGTTACCCAGGAAATCAGGGGTAGAGCCAGGAAGCGAAACTAGGCGTCCTGACTCCAAGTGCCCTGCTTTAACCTCTGGATGTGCTGCCGCTGTTAAGCAGGGGCCTGATTCTGCTGCCCTTACATGAGCAGTCCCAGAGAAGTGAATGGAACTGTTTGCATGAGTTAAAGAGTTGCAAGATTGGGCTCTTAGGGCCTGTTCCTGCCAGGTGCTGAGTGCCTCCTGAGAGGAGCCTTTTGGCTTCAACCCAGACTGAAGATTTCTACTAGCAAAAAAAATCTCAATTTCTCTTCTTTCCTTCTTAGGCAGAAAAATACAAAGTAAATTCCCAGTCCTCCAACTCGCTGCATGTGGGCAGGGCCTAAGTATGGGCACTCTGCGCCTCTCAGAAATGGGCCCTTAATTTTGTGCTTTTCTGCCTTGTAAGGAAAGGAGATATTTCACTGTCAGAATACGGAAGTGGTGATTGGTCTCTCACCAGGCATAAACATAGAAAGGATTCCTCATCAGCAAGGCATTGGCTCTTCCCCAGGTTCAGCACTCACATAGGCTAATATAGGACCAATTTAAAAAGAAATCTAAAAATATGTCTTTAATAAAAGGAGGAGAGTATTCCAAACTCCTTTCTAATTTTTCTCCAGGGAAAGAGTTATAGATACATGCCCTCTTTTTTGTCTTTTAAAATCCCTACCCTTCCTAATCTGTATTCTCCAGTAGAACTGAAAAAAACAAAGTGGTAAATTACTAGAAAGAAAGCATGAAAGAATAAAAGAGGTGCTAAAAGGTTTTGGACATCATATAGACAGCAATAACTAGCTAGAAATAAATATGGCTATGAAAGGAGGGCTTTCCCTAAATATAGTGAGGTCCATTGTTCAGGAGAAATGTTGTTATTAAGAAATAAAGGAACCTGCAATACTTGAGAAGAGAAATCTGCTGACTGAATTCTATCAACTGTTCTAATATGGAATGAACTGTTCTAATATGGAAAGCGAGAACTGTCATATACAGCGAAAGTGGAAGCTACTGTTCCAACCTGAAAAAGTAAAGAATTCCCTACAGTTTGCACTTCTGCGATAAAAAGAAAGAGATCATTAACTGTGAGCGAAGATAGTTTGTGGAGGAGAAAAGAGAAGAAAAAAAAAATCTTTTAACGCTGGAATTTTTAAAAGTGCCCTTGTTTGTTTTCTTGGCAGAGGAGTTAAGTATTTGGCACAAAGAGCTTGGAATGTGGCCCAACTGTATAAATGCTCCGGTTGGCCCTTTTCATACTGTTGCTAAGCGGATGGCCCAATGGCTGGCTAGGGGCCCTTTAAACCCCACCTCTAAGCTCTGGCTTTATCCAGAAATCCCTCGAGCCCTTATTAAAGCCTCTCTTCTCCCACTTGCTAATAATAATATTTTTTTTAAAAGCTGAAGAAGCACTGAGTTTGTGCAAGCGAAACCAAACCAGCTCATGCCAAGAACACAGCAGAGAGCAGCTGAAGAGAAAGAACTTGTGCCACGCTCTGTCTCTGTTTAGTCCTGAGGGACTAGAGCGGCTGTAGATTGCTATCCTGTCAGCCTTGTTCTGGTCTCTCTCTCTCTCTGTGTTTGCACACCCTAGAGGTATAGGGCAGGACTGAAGTTCTCCACCCCCCCCCCCCTTTTTTTTTTAAATAACTTTATCAATTCAGTGAACTCTGGGATGATTTGTGCATTTCATGCTCTCCCTTTGCTTCTACTCTTGGTTAGAATTTGGGTCCTTTCCAATGCTCAGTTAAAACTTTTTTTTCCCCCTGGTTGTTTGTGGTTTTGCATGAAAGGGCATTGTTAACTCTTTCACAGTCCATTTGAAAAGTGCTTCTTGGCTCAACTGTTACAGGCATTTCTAGAAGAGCAAAATAAGTGTCTGGCTTTAAAAATACTCCTGGCAAGAATAGTAATGATGGGAAAGATTAAACTGCTACTGTGGGATAACTAGATCTAGAGGAGCAAAGCTAGCTGTTTTTTAAAAGCTCCCTACCCATCCTCCTCATCCATTCTAAACAGCCAGAGTTCAGAAGTGAGAAAAAAAGAGGAAGCACGGAATAATAATGCTGCCAGCTTGTCTGAAACTATAGAAAGAGTGTGAGGGGGGGCATGGTCCCTCAGTATTGATGGGGGAGGATGGGATTATAACATCACATCAGTATGACAGAGGGCCACACTTTCCACGCAGCTGCACAAGTACCTATTTGCATGTGCAAAAAGTTTCTATTTGTGTTTATAAAAGGGATAATGCTGTACTTCTTTCTGACATATATATGGGGGGGGTGGTATGTTTATGCAAAAGGATACACCTTTTTGCCCAGAATGTCTTGAAATGAGAAAATGTAGCCCATCTACCTGTGCTTGGATAGCAGAAAACACAGAGCTTGATCTGGCTAGCTTGGAAACCAAAGTCAGGGCCGGCTCTAACTTTTTTGCCGCCCCAAGCAGCAAAAAAAAGCGCCGCCCTGCCGTAACACACCCCCTGCGCCACCCCGCCCTGCCGAAACACCCCCCCACCGAGCACCGCGCTGCCGAACAGCCCCTGCCGCACTGCCAAACACCCCCCACTGAGCTGCTGAATCCCCCTGCGCGGAGCGCCGCCGAACACCCCCCGCCGAGCTCTGCGCTACTGAACAGCACCGAGCGCCGCACTGCCAAACACCCTCGCCCCCTGCGGAGCGCCGCCGAAACCCCCCGCTGCGCGGAGTGCCGCCGAACACCCCCTGCAGAGCGCCACACTGCCGAACCCCTCCCTGTGGAGCACTGCGCCGCCGAACACCCCCCACTGAGTGCTGCGCCACGCTGCCCCCCGCCACCCCAAGATTGGCCGCCCCTTACCAGGTGCCGCCCCAAGCACGTGCTTGGTTGGCTGGTGCCTGGAGCCGGCCCTGACCAAAGTGACAGGCATTTATCACCTTGGGCCTGAGGATCAGGGCCTTCGTATCAATCTGTCATCTAGCTAGCTAGCTACATAAGATACTTATGTTTGATGTATTTATCCTCACCACTCCCCTGGGAGGTATTCCTTTCTTCCCCCACTACTCATCATCCTGGCTTTTTAAAATGATTCATATTATTGTGTTATGTGAATGCATCTCAGTGTGCATGTTACAATGGGGATTTTTTTGTTGTTCTCTCGTTCTCATTCATAAGTCAGAATTGCCAAAGATGGCTGCCATGGCACTTCCAATGGCAATCTCAAGAGTACAATGCAAACAGTGGGTTCTTGGCGTGCCAAGGACACAGATAATCCATGAAAAGAACTGGTGAAAAGTTGTCCTGAAAAATGTTCGCCACTTTTTTTCCAGCTTTGATATATATTTTTTTCTGTTTGCTTAGTATTCAGACATGTTTGTAACAGCTGGTGACGGTACAGTCATTTGAATAGAGAGTACATTGTACATCATGTGTAGTACACTGGAGCTTTGTGGGGCCCAGAATCACCCAGGAGTGGATTGCAACTCATTTTTGTCAACTGTACTGTGTCATATTAATTTTCCTTTGCTGCCCACAGATCTGAGAGACTAGAAGCCTGGAATCTGCCATTTAAGGCTTTTCCCCCTCCTCAGTATTCACAGCTGCCAAAAAGTGGGCATATTCTTGCTCACATAGTGGGCACAATCTGCATTCTCATGTATACCCTTCTAACACCCCTGGAGTGTCCCCGCAGCATTACAAATGAGTTGAGTTTTGAGCGAACGCTAAAAACAAGTATTAAATATTTGGCAGCAGCTGAGGTAGGTTATGTTTTTCTTTTCAAAAAATGGTCTGTGAGCAGATTGTATTATATTTATACATTTTTATTTTTTCCCTTGGATTATAAAAGATCCCTATTGCTGCCAGTAGGAATGTAAATATATATTAAAAATGCATACATTAACATAAGTGAAAGTGACACAACATTTTTGAGTAAAAGCTCCAAGAACACAGAAACAACCCTCACCTCCCAATTAGCACATTCTGTTGTAGTTAGCATATGAGTAGTTTATTATGCTCAATCTGAAAGTTTCTGAAAAGTAATCTTTATGGGTAATTAAAACAGATGTATATTTTGCTGACTTCTTCCATAACATTTTAACATGCTTGCTATTCTTATAAAAAAAAAAAAATCTTGTGCCAGCAAGTTTGACTGTGTAAAATAAAACCATAATAAATGATATATTCTCAAGTATTACAAGATACTTTAAGGGCTGTATAGCCAGGAATTTTTCTTCCCCGCTGAAATGCAACCACCTCTGAGGTGGAATGCTCCAGACAATTCCACACTAGTAACATCTGTAAATAAGACATAACACAGATATAGATGACAATCTAGTGCTCTTACAGCATTAGCTGAATGGAGAGTAGTGCCAGTAGGACTCAAATTTAAAGTTAAGCCTGTGAGTAATTCTTTGCAGGACTAAGGCGTGAGACAGATTAATCTACATGTAACTTGGTCCTGATGCTTTGGAAATATGTTGAGTGATCTTTGTGACAGAAACAAAAGCTTTTGGAAAGGTATTCAAAGGCTCTACCAGGTGTTCAGATGCTTGTTATAATAACATCCAGGGAGCTGTGATGCTTATGTTATCAAATGTCCATCTACTTGTCTGTATGCAAGGGGTGAAATCCTGGCCCCATTTGAAGTCAACGGGTGTTTTGCCATTGACTTCAATGGGGTCAGGATTTTACCCAAGTACTTTTATGTTCATTCTGACTCTGGGCTTTTTTTATTAGCCTTGACAGAATTTTGTGCATCTGTACTGATGGATTACTTGGGCTGCAAAAATATTTTGAACTTAGTAGAGGCTGGACTTTGAATCCATCCTAACAAAACTTGAGTAGATGTTTGTTTCAAGCATGATAGACATAGAGCCATTTATTTGTATGTGTAAAATTTTGTTGGCACACCTGTTGTGGCCTGTTTCGGAAATTTGTTCATCTAGCAAATCCCAGTCTGAGCATTGATTTCATTTCACCACATCACAGCGAGCTGTGTCAACTACTGTACGTCAGTGTGCGACCAGGCTAAAGCTGCGCCGACAAAAAGCTACTTCAGCAAGCTGTCATTTCAATATTTTATACAGTTTCTTTTTGTGTATGTTTGCTCTAAATTTTAGAGCAGCCTCATCTCTCCTGCCCATTGCCATAGGCTACAAGTCTGTGGCAAAACTCCGTCTCTTACATGTCAAACATAATGAAAATGGAAAATTCTAGCCTGAACAACCTGCCACCTGATTTCTGGAGATGGTACTGAAACACCATCAGAGTCAGGAAGGGATAGGGTGTGAGCAAGTGGCTGATGATTACAAAGAGACGTATGGCACTATTAGGCCTCTTACTGTGGGAGAGAATTATTCCTGCTAGAATTAGCCACTGGATGTGGAAAACAATCTCTGTACAACAACTCTGGCAGGATTCACTCCATTTTTGGCTACTGTTGACTAGCGGGTAATATGGAATATATGTGTCCATTTTATAAATTTGCACTCTAAATTCAAACTAAATAGCTGTATAATAACAATACTTTACACTTATATAGTGCCTTCCATACGTCCATCTCAAAGTACTCGGTTCTGTTCTATCGACTATCTCTTTATTCATATAGCTAGCTAAGTATCTTAAATCAAAGGGAGTCTTTCAATCTACTTTCATGGGAATTAGACTGGGTCTTCCGTTAAAGTTTATTTGTGCCTCTAGAGCATTAAGGTACCTGGGCACTACAAAAAATTTAAACATTGCAAACTTCAATGAGTGAAGCCTCACAACACCCTCTGTGAAGCAGGGAAATGTTATTGTCCCCATTTTACAGGTGGGGAGCTGAGACATAGAGATGGTAAGTCCCAAATTCAGTAAGGTACGTCAGCATATGCCTACCTTTAAGCACTTGATTAGTTTGATTGACTTCTGTGGAACTACTCGTGTTTAATCATGTCCCTCATCATGTGCCTCACTGAACTGGGGCCTATACAACTTGTGCAAAGAAACACAGGGAATCTGTGGCAGAGGTAGGAACAGGACCCAGATTCCCTGATTTCTGATTTAACCTCAAGACCATGCTCCTACAAGCAGGGCCGTAGCAACAAAGAACGTGGCCCTCTCCGAACGGTGCCCCCCACCGAACATATGTCCGGGCAGGGCCCCTTACAATGCAGAAACTGGAATGCGGTATTTATTTTGCCACTTTTAGGGGCCCCCTTCCTTGCGCGGGGCCCCTTACAATGCAGAAACTGGAATGCGGTATTTATTTTGCCACTTTTAGTGGCCCCCTTCCTTGCGGGGCCCCCTCCGGTCGGAGGGTACGGAGGGCGCTCGCTACGCCTCTGCCTACAAGTTTGCCCCTGCTGATGTGTCTGTGAGACGTGCCTGTTTTATTTAGAGTGTATGGAAAGATGAACTGCCTTTTTTGCAGCATTTTAGCACTTCTGCTTTTACTCATGATCAAAAATAGGCAAGTGGTGAGGTGTGCAAAAAGGAAAACTAATGGGGGCGGGGAGTTAACTGAATAGTTTTTGTACCTCAAAAATGATTGCTTGGCGTTCAAATTGCGTTCTGAGGTAATGCTTGGGTCAGGTTTTACCCAAACCAATTTGCTCATTCTTGGTTCTTGTAAAGATGGCTTACTTGAAATGTCAGGGTAGCTGTAATAGGTTACCAAGAGCTTGTTTACCTTTCATTATGTGAGACTGGCTCTTTCAAATAAGACAAAATGATATAAATGAGAAGCTGGGATAATCCTGCTAAGAGGATATCAACAGGGTACTTCTGTAGTGAGTTAATTTAAAAATAGAAACAGGTACATTTAAAAGTATACTTCAGTAAAGTTATATTAATTTAGTTATCTTGTGCGTTCCAAATTTTACATACTTAATAATAATGAGTCTAATCTGTCGGGGAGAAGGAAACAAGATCTAAAGTGTATTTAGTGCACATCAAATACTCTTGCTATCAAAGAAATATTTATTAACTTTATAATGTCTTATGATATGTATCTGCAACTGAGTCATACTGCCTTAATTTGTTTCTGTATGTGACACAATGCAGGCTGATCTAGCCTGACACAATATGGTATGCACATTGAGCATATATCATGATGAGACACTTGAAAAATAAAGACAAGGGTAGACAAGCATGATCCAAAAGAGGTCCTGTGTCCGTCAGAGAGAGAAGATTTAGTGTGTCACATGTTCCACTTGTAAGTAAATAAATAAGCATTGACATGAGGCAAATACTATAGTAAACTAACAAGATAATAAATCTCATATAATGTTTGGAAATGTCACTCTACTTCTCTTTCCCCCTATATTTTTGTAATTAATTTTCTATTTTAATTTAGGATAGAAAATATAACATCCAAGTATCCAGAACTCAAATTAACGACAACAGCACTAATAATTCACTAAGCTTTAAAGCCCACTGAAGGAAGAGGTAGGCATAACTGTAATTGTAGCAGTGTGATTGCTTCCCCAGCTGGAAGTCTGTTGTTGCCTTTTATCTTCACAAAAGTATCAGCAACCGTTATGGTACATTAAAAAAGCTCTGAGGGCCAAAACTGAAGGATCATTGTGGGCTTCAGTGGCTGCTCTGCTGCTTGGTAAAAGGGAAGAGACTTCTGTTTTCAAGAGGACCTGGGATAAAATAGTCTTCAATGTCCCTAGCCACATTCTTTGACTTAGATCCTCTAGAAACTTTGGTGTGCTCCAAGTAACAGGTGAGAGGGAGATGGCATTTTGTCACAAAGTGGATGATGGCACATTGTGTGCCACATATTGACTGGGTGTATATAAATTAACCCAACAAAATCCAGACTCCCTGCTCGTTAAACAGTAGGCATTACCTCTCATAAAGACATGCAGCCCTATGAGCTGCTTAGAGTCATATAATATCACCAAACTGACTTTCACACCGAAAAAACATACACACACTAACAGTGGCCAAGCTGCAGGATCTTGTTATTTTGAAAATTACCTAGATTTGGGACACAGAGAAGCCAAACTCAAGGGTGCATGTACATTAATGACTCCCTGCTCTTGGGGCCAAGGAGGTGTCGCCCAGAGGCTGGAGCATGGCGCCTGTTCTGAGCTAGTGAAAATGCCCCCTAATGGTCTATCTGGGATCACTTTGTTGCAAGAATGTTAGAGGAGGTTCTTTATCTAGACGAGAAATTAGATAGTCTCTGCAATTATTCAAATATATCTTAAAGAAAAGTGTCCACTAACCTGATATAGCACAAAGATGAACTGAATAAACTCTGCCTCTGGTTAGTGTTTCTATAGACTTTACAGGTTGATCAGTCAGTCAAAAAGAACAACTTTCCATCCCACATGCATGTCACTGGAAATACTGAACATGTTCAGTATCATATTCTTTATCTCATCACAGTGAGCAAAACTCTATGGGCTCCATCCAAAGTCCAACAAAGTCAATGAAAAGACTCTCATTGACGTCACTGGGCTTTGTCGGGTCCTATAAGACCATAGACACAAAGCAAGAGGCTGCATGGCTCTTTAGAATGGTCCTTAAAGCAAGAATAAAATAGAAAATATCGTAATGCCACTATATAAATCCATGGTATGCCCATACCTTGAATGCTGCATGCAGTTCTGGTCGCCCCATCTCAAAAAAGACATATTAGAATTAGAAAAGGTGCAGACAAAGGCAACAAAAATGATTAGGGATATGGAACAGCTTCCATATGAGGATTTAAAAGACTGGGACTGTTTAGTTTAGAAAAGAGACGATTAAGGAACGAGATGATAGAGATCTAGAAAATCATGAATGGTGTGGAGAAGGTAAATAGGAAGTGTTATTTATCCCTCCTCTAACACAAGACCTAGGGGTTACCTGAGGAAATTAATAGGCAGCAGGAAAGGAAGTATTTCTTCATGCAACACACAGTGGAACTCATTGCCGTTGGATATTGTGAAGGCCAAAAGTATAAATTAGTTCAAAAAAGAACTAGATAAGTTCATGGAAGATAGGTCCATCTATGGCTATTAGCCAAGATGGTGAGGGATGCAACCCCATGCTCCAGGTGCCTTCAGGTGCCAGAAGCTGGGACTGGATGATAGGGGCTGTATCACTCAAAATTGCTCTGTTCTGTTCATTCCCTCTGAAGCATCCAGCATTGGCCACTGTCGGAGACAGGACATGGGGCTAGATGGAACATTGATCTCCACCAGTATGGGTGTTCTTATGTTCTGTTCTTAATGTTAATTTGCATAATATTATTTGTATTCTTTCAGTGCCATACATTTGCCATTTTAGGTGCTTAGATTGCTTTTCAATACAAAATGCTACAGAAAGTTAGGAAATGGGAGACTAAATCTATTTCCATTTGTGGGAGCCTCCCAATCAAGAGGGAACACTTGGAATGCATTGTATACGTGCAGAGAAGCATTTAGCCGATAGAAACCTGGAAAAGGCTTCAGTGGCTCTCTACCCACGTCTCTTCATGACTATAATTTCAAAAATATATATAATTTGGAAGCGATGGCATTCTGGAAGCTTGGCTCATGTGGTGTTCATAGATATATTTTACTTTATCCTGTGAAATAAATTATACCAAACAAATCCCAACTGCAGATAAGTTCTTCATTTATTTTCCTACAAAAGACAAAAGATGTAAAATTGTTTTCATATAGCAATTACACAAGCAAGTCGGAAGTCATAAACTTATTGCTGAAAGAGAAAGTTAGAATGCTTTTGGTCAAACGCCAAAGATCTTTGTTAAAAATTCTCTGAAAGTAACTACAAGAAACTGATAATTATTAAGCCTAAACAGTCCTCAAGTTAAGTTAAACTCAATTTAACTTAAATATTTATTAGCAATGAAAGCTAACATAAATGCTGAAAACCAAAATATTTATTTCTTAATTGTCTTTTCTCTTTCCCACAATGTATCTTAAGATGTAATGAGGTCATTTGAATTTTTAGTAACCCCTCCAAGGTGGAGTCCAGAGCAAAATGCATTCCAGAGTGCAGATCTCAATGTCAAAGGGGTTAAGAAAGAGACTGAAAAATACAAATCTGTGCTTTGAGACTGAAAGCATTCAAGGAATTTGTGTCTCGGGAGACATAGATTTACCTGCTCAGTAACAGGAAAGTTGGCTTGTATTTAATGCATATAGCAATATGTGGACAATGGCTATACCATAACAAATTGGGCTATTATAGATTTAGCAATAAGCTTGTAAATATAAAGTCACTTCTTTTAGAAGGGGTTTAGTTGTCTTTTAAAACTGCAGAGTTATAGTATAAGTGCATGTGTGTGAGTGTGTGTATATGCCCATATGCACACATCTAGTAGATGTGACTAAAATAAGTATTTCTAGAAGCATGGTTTCATTCAAAATGTCTTGGATGGAAGAGTTTATAAGGAAAAGACTTGCACTAATTCTATCAATATTAAAAGTAAAAGTGGAATTGAACAAAAAATAAACACTGCCAATAAAATTCACAGAATGATGATGATAAAGGGAATAAAAATGATCAGCTGTTCCATATGTATGTACTGAACAGGCAATGCAAACATTTTAGACTGTCATGTGGATTTGGGAAACCTACAAGGGTTCTAAAAATGCACATTCTGTGTTTGATAATTACTTCAGACTCTCTGAAGATCCAGCATGCATAATTGTGACCCCGTAAGCAGTGAAGAATTTTTTCCAATTTTGCATCTGTTTTATTTTTTCAATGTAAATTAAATGTCTCTCAGAAATGCTCTAGCCCTTCTCACAATGAAAAATCCAGAACCTCATATAAGAAAATAATCCAAATCCAACAACTGATACCAAGAGGAACTAGCCAACCCACCAGAAAGAAAACAGCCACGACCCATCTCACTTCTTTCCCTCATCGAAGGCCTGCATACATAGGTAAATCTTTGCAACCTACTCAAAAAGCTGTGATGGAACAAGTGAAGCAAGTGAGTTCAAGTTGCTACGGACAACTTGCTTCCAGTTATTTTAGCCTAGGGAATGTCAGCTCAAGTGTCCCAGCTAGTCTATGGCACATAAGGACCCAAATTGTAAAGGGCTTTATAAAATACTCAGAAACTGCACTGCATGCAGAAATTAACTGGTACCAGTTCAGTCTTAGAAGCACATATTGGAAAAGGTCCCCTAATAGAAACACCACTAAAGGATCTAGCAGCTGCATTCTGTGAAGTTTCCAGTTGGTCTTCAAATGATGCCCCAAGTAGAGTGTGTTAGAGTGATCCATTCTGAAGGTGGAAAAGCCAGTGATAACTGAGGCCAGATCTGCACATGACAAGAAGTACATAACTTTCTGCAGGCATGATCAAAAGGACTAACACATTCTTGCCCAGAACTCCATCCGCCTTTATCCCAATTGGGGGGATGGGGGTGACACAATACTTTGGCCCACATTGGCATTTAGTACTCATGAATTTACCTCAGATCCCAGTCAAATATAAAATCCAGATCATGACCATCTTTACACAAGAAACAGATGATTGTTTTAAGAAGGATGACCAGTTTACTTTCGACAGTATTTCCCCTAGAGCACCAGCATAAATTGTATTGACTTCAATTGGAGTTGTATGCATATAACAAGTAACCTGAGTAGAGTCTAGGGACCTGATCCAGGAAACATTTTACACATATGAGAAGTCGCATTGAGCTTAACAAAGACTTTAAAGAAATTATATATGTGACTGTTTGAAGGGTACCTGATATCCTTGAAAATGTAAGTTTAACAGCTTTTCTTATATTGTTTATTTTTATAATGATTTTACAGTTTGTTTATTTGATTTTACATAGCCCTACAACCCCCCCCCCCCCAAGAATATACCTTTCAATTTGGAAGCAAATTGTTCACCTAGGTATTTCCTAAGGAGGTAGTGATGGTCGGTCTGTTTTATTGGAGGCTGCCAGTGGGTTAGCTGTTGTTTCAGCTTGATTGTTCTTTACGTTATTCCAAGGATGCCCAGAGTAATATGTAGGTGCACTCTTTGTATACTTTATTACAAATCTAATGCCAATAATAATTTTTTTTAAAAGAATGACATCCACCACAGAAATACTGTCCCTTGTCTCTTGTGCTCATCTTTCATTCATCACATTCGTTTGTTTTTATTCCATATCTCTCAGCCCCTCTGTAAATATAAATGAGCTCTCCCTTGATTTCATTGATCCTCCTTGCCTGCAGTGGCCCTTTTTGATAATTTATTTAATATGTTTATTCTTCTGAAAGTACAAATTGCCAAGGGACACTGGGATTGTCATCACTGGCTTGCCTAGACACCCATCTATTATGGATTATTTAAGGATAAGGAAATCAATCCTACTATGATTCAAAGAGGGATGGATTCAATGACCTGGTAGAACTAGTCCCCTCCAATCCAAATGATTCTATTTTTTGTTCTAAATTCTTTTTGATCTCCTTTTTTTTCAAGTTAATGTTTTCTTATGCTTGTGTTTGAAAGTGTGAAGAATTTGCATGAACCAATTTTTTATTAGTTCCCATGAGAATGTTAAAAACTTCAATTAGGTCACTGTGAAGTCTCTTTTCCTGAGAGAAATTCCTTAATCTTCCTTAATAACTTAAATCTTTGAGAACTGATGTTGTTCTGCAATGCATTTTCCTCAAAAGTAATTATACTCCAGCTAAGATACTGCATAATAGCCAGTGCTGTGTAGTGCTCTAAGTATAGTCAAACCTTGGGCTTTACATAACCCATTGGTGACACATGACATTGCTTGTTATGAAGTGTATGCTGAGAAATCTAAACTTCCAGCATCAAGAGGATAATACTTTCCATACACACTGTAACCTCTAGCTATATAATCTACTATTATGTTTGCATTTTTTACTGACTCTGCACATTCGGCTTTAGGATAGATTTCAACAACAAAAACGTAATCTATATCTGAGTTAATATGCTGATGGGAAATCAGTATGTATGTCTGTCCCTCTGTCTTTCTCTTCACGCATCTATCATCACCATTGACCTTTATACTTTCCAATAGATGGTCTCAAGCCGTTAAATACTGTAACTGATCAAACACTGAAATCCCAGTGTTGAGCATGGTCCAGTAGCAATTCGGCCTCTACCAGCCTGATAGATTCCCCTTTGTGGCTGCCCTTTGCTATTTCTCCCTTTTCTCACTTCAACTTTCTACTCATTCCATAACTCCCTCTAAGCATTTTTACATTCTGGAATTAATGGGAATTGGCCATCCAAATCCGCCTATGTGGCTTTGAAAACCCTACTCTCTGGGGTCTCTTCAGCATGTGTGCACTGTCAGTACACGGCAAACAATAATAAAGGGTCTGCTTCTTCACCTCATATACATCAATTTTTAGACAGTAAACCCTCATTGAATTCAATGGAGTTATAATGGCATTGGTCTCGGGGTAAAGGAGAGGCATATCAGGACCAAAGATGTAAATCAATCCAAAGCAGAACATGGTCAGGTACTTCTTATAATATCTGTGATACCTTCAGTTTACCCACAAGAAAAGCACACTTTGAAAATTTGAATAGAGCAGAGGTTTTCAGACTGTGGGGTGCAGCCCCCCAAGGGGGGTGCAGAGGAACATTTCGGGGGGTGAGCAGTGACACCAGGTGACTCAGGCCAGCCCCACGTGGGGGCAGACTCGGGGAGGGAGTGCCACCTCCACCCCCGACTCACCTCAGCGGGCCACCCAGCCTGTGGGTCAGTGTCAATGCCTCTGCACCCAGCGCTGGCTCTGTCCCAGAGACTGTCGCACACGCCTTCCCCCACCCTGAAAACCCGAGCGGGGAGGGGCAGGTATTGAGGGGCACAACTAAAAATTGTAACTCAAAGAGGGGGCTTAGTTTGAAAACTGCAGGAGTAAAGCCCTGGGTCCCTAGCGACTAAAATGATCCTAGAGGCTTAGTTGCAAAGAGGAGAACCAGGAAATCCAAAAAAAAACAAAAACTGGACTAACCAATGGGCAGAAAGACATAAGAGATCCTGGAAATACATGATAACCTCATAATCGCTTTGGTTGTCTTTTTCAGTGCATACCATCTTGCTGGCTACCTGATCAATAGAAGAGAAGGGCCAGAGGCACAAAGTCAGGATCTAAACATTCTCGAAATTCAGTTTGCCTCTAAATGCTTCCTCTCAGACCTTGAAACTCTTCTTTTTGCTTTTAATTGTATTACCAGTTACGTAGGTAGAGTTTATTGTCCTGTACTCTGCTTAGTGTCCCAGTGCCTGCTTCTTTCCCAGAATAAACCTTGTAGATACTTAAAATCAGTCCATTCCGCTCAGATTTCAGGAGTTCCTTTCATTCCTAGATCCCTGCAAGAGGTATACCCTTTTTATGGGTAGCACATCTTCAAAGAAATGCAAAGGAGTTAGTGAATAATGTAGGCTCCCACTCATGGCAATATAGTTGTTTACACCATCCTTCCACACCATCATGCATGATATTCTCTGTGTGAGGCAATTAATGCTAGAGTTTGCATATTTACTAGACTTGTTACCATTCCTTATACAATAACTAGTTTTTTGGTTTGGACAAAACATAGAATGCTTTCTTGTCTGATCTTGTTGGTTTCTCAACCAGCTCTGAATAAAGGGAAATTTCATACCTTAAGTGTGTTTCTCAAATAGCACAGAAGGTATTGCTTCTTATAAAGCCGCAATGAACTTACACCTTGTAAGCCTTGACCTGCTTTTCTCATAAGGTTCCCTTATGAATTTTTGATTATGATCTCAATGTAAGATGCTTCTTTTGTTGATAACGTAGCTGTCATATCTCATTTTTCCCTCCAAGCAAAAGTGGTACAGTCCTTACTTAGCCATATTCCCACGCTCTACCCTGTACTGGTGAGTCATGACCTGTTATGACATGTTAACTGCTTGTTGTTTGTTTGTTGGCTGGTGTAGATAGGTGATCTTAGTGTATGTTGTTTTGGGGGCAGAGGGAGATTTATAAATACTCTTCCCTTCCATTGTTTTATTTCCTTCAAATCTCTCCCCTTGTTTTGTGGGTTAATATCACATTTCTTCCCATTCACTAGTTTACAAAAAAAATAAAAAATAAAAAACCATGTATGTGGCAATACCAGGTTCCCTGCTCTTTTTTTTTGATCAGATGTAGCTACATCTTTGTATTCTATCGCATTTGAATCTAAAAATATTTGGAAGTGTCACATCTTAGACCTCTTCTTGTTCCCATGCACAAAATGTAGCTATGCGCAATTTTCCCCTTGGTAAAAAAGTGAGAGTTTGAAACAGCAATTGACCAATATGGAAACAATTTAAAAATCAAAGATTTTGGGGAAGGCTTGGGTTCCCCCAATAGGAATAAGCTCCTCCCTCTGCTATGACATCTACAGCTCATGCTTGCCAATCGAAAAGGGCAGACTGTATGAGGCAGGTGGAGTATCTCCAACTACAAACTCCTGGTGCATGAACAGGAAGGCACAGGACATGGAACAGTGCTTCCCACTTGCACTGGATATATACAGTAGGGAAGGAGAGATGGATTACCTTCAGCATACATCAGCTGGGGTGGGAGCAGCTGGGAACAACAACCCACCTCCCAGCCTCAATAGCATCTGTATTCATCTATCTACTTACTTACTTAAATGGCCTCTCTCCTTATACTATCTGTGTGCCTTACAATCATTAATGAACTGTATGGCTGTGAGGTAGTAGTTATTAATATTTTGGATGTGGGGAATTGAGGCACAGAGAGGTTAAAGGACTAGCCCAATGTCACACAGGAAGTATTTGGCAGAGCCAGGAGTTGAAGGAATTAAGTACATAGATGTTTTTAATTACTGCCTGTGGTCAAGGTCTTGCCCTGGAAGACAGCACTTCCGGCAGCAGCAACCCCTAACACCACACTGGAGCATTGGTTCTGTACTGATTCTGGGAAAAGAACCACCTACTGATGCTCCATGTCCTTCAGCATCCTGGCTGCTTCGAGCCACCTACTGATCAGGTCAAAGCCTGCTTAGCACCGAGATCACAGTCAGGAGTGACACAACTGGAGGTTATCAAGATATTATTATCAGACTCTTCTTGTTTCACACAAATACTCAAACATTATGTCACTGATGTTGTTACGCCGTGTTCTTTTTGTTGCTGTAAAGATTGGGAACAAAGTTATTTTGCCTCTGCTTTAGGATATGCCCACATTTATTCTATTCAATTCAGTCTGGCTAGATACAGTACCTCTAATTTCTAGACTCTGTTTGGCTAAGGACATGCCAGTCTGAGGTCATGTTCATATTCTGAAACCTCTGTTTACTTCTAGCATTGTGCTTTAATGGAAACAGCCATGAATTGCAACTGAATAGGTGCATTCTGCTAAAACTGCCTGGCTAATGCAAACAAAAGAGGGCATTTTTCATAAGATTTTTTTTTTTCAATCTGGCTGAAAATACTGTTTTTAAGAACTTACTGGAATTTTACATGACAATCTGTATTATTTCAGGTCAACAGAAACCAAGTTTGAAGCAGGAAAAGAGGAAGTTCAATGTCAGATAAATACACATGCTCAGGAAATGCTAGCCATTTAAGAAGCATATTGTGCAACTGTGTCTTAGAGCCCTGAGCCTGAGAGTTCAGGGCCATGTTTCCGGAGCTACTGGTCAATATACAGACACACATATCGCAACCACTATTCACTCCATGCTAAAGTGTCATAGCGTCAATTGTACAGTAAGCCAGAGCTCATGCTGGCTGAATGAGTACAAACTCCCCTTCCATAGCTTGAGGGAGGTAGTGTGCAGGTCCATTAGGGAAAGCCAATGTCAGCAAGGAGCCTGAAGAAACAATGCTGCCTAAGGGAAATTTGGAGGGGAGGGGGCTATGTTGAAGGGGGCATCTCCCTTCAGATGCCTCAGGATTGTTGTGGTTGAATTCTGAGTTCCCTGTTGAATTTCAAGGCCAGCCTCCTTGCATGAGGCTTTGCACCCCTCCACTGAGGGAAACATTCCTCCTAAGCTCCAGACTCTCCACTCTTTTCCAATCACTTGTGCTCCCCTGTCTTGGAATTTTCTATGGTATGGGAATGTTTGGGACACTGTGAGCTAATGAAAACAAGCTGAATTGAATTGGATCCATAACTATACAACTTGATCTATTTCCACTCAGTTTTGGGATGTGAATCAGGAAAGACACCACACAGAATTCCTTCTAACTCTACAGTCATCCCAGATTTCCCATTAATTACTGGTTCGGATTTTCAGAGTGAAATTAAGAAGATAGTGAGGTCTTGGAGAGTAATATTACCTTGGGATCCTAGAATTATTCTCTGAGGAGCCCAAAGCTGTGTATCTACTATTGGTAAGCCACAAGGAAAATTCCTGTGGTGAGCTAAGATTGCTCCTTCAAAAATGGAAAGCCTTACAAGGTTAGACATTTTGAAGTGGTCCATGTGCCTGCATATGCTCACAATTTAGAGGGAGGCTGAAGTAAAATAATTATTTGGAGATTAATAATTATATATCTATCAAGGTTTTCATAGTGCATCCATCGTTGCAGTATCTGATGCCTTCTAACCATACTTTGGGGGCATGTTTGTGATGTGTGTGTGATGAGGGGGTGTTTGTTTTTCTCCTGTACATTTTTTTTTCTTGTGATTTAGAAATAAAATGATTAGAAAGAAGAATCTTCAAGTCTAACGCATAGTCCTTGCTCCAAGCTAAAATAAACAGACCTAGTTACAGCGGAGAATCACAGTGATTGATGGGAAAGGGGAATGAATCCTCCTGCCCAGATCTCAGAGAAGCAGTCGAGCTCAGGGCTCTAGTAGCCTCTGGAGATGCTATGTCACCTTCTGCAGGGAGAGGTTCAGCTTTTAAATCTGCAAAGACACTGGTCCATTGATGCCATTCCCCCCACCCCAATTCTGCCCTGCCCAATTCCCCAGAGCGCCAAAATGGCACAGAGAATCCCTCTGAGATGCACAGGAGTCTTGGAACACGTGAACACTATATTACTCCAGTGATGGGCACCATTATAAGAATCTCCTACCTTCTCCATGAAACATAATCATACCAGTTCCACTGATTACAGGGCATTCCATGCCTGGCAACCACAGAGGATGATTTCCTACCCAGTGGGAAATAAATCTTGTTATAAATTAAATTTTCACAAAGGCATTGGATGTAGTTTTTGGATAACAA
The DNA here is from genome assembly GCF_002925995.2 of Terrapene triunguis. Taxonomy (NCBI): domain Eukaryota; kingdom Metazoa; phylum Chordata; order Testudines; family Emydidae; genus Terrapene; species Terrapene triunguis. The sequence goes on along the minus strand of NW_020698262.1, from coordinate 5,278,319 downwards.
AAAATAGACCCTACAGCTAATGCAAAGACAATGGGATTGACCCGGTTATGAATTCATCCCTGTCTTTTCAAGTGGTTGGAGTCTAATATCTCTCGGTTTCTAGAAACTGGCACAGTAAATAAAATTGATGCCTATGGTAACTTTCCTGGGGCCAGATTCTGTGCCACTGAGGTCAGTGGGAGTCTTATCATTGACTTCACTGGGAACAGGATCAGGCTCATAATGTTGACTATGACCCAGCTATAATAACTGTACTAGATGTGTGGAGAGCTACCTCATGAGATCCTTCTGAGTTAGATCACTTATATTTTTAATGTGAGCCCCTTTTAAATTTTTGCTGGGAAAAGAACCAGTGTGTGACTCTGTACTATGCGGCTGTTTATGGGACACCCATGTCTGACTCTCACTAAACTAGTGATTCATCTGCAGAATGTCATGGTAGAATTTGTTAGTATTAGTCTCGGAATAAAATATACTTTCACCTGATGAGGCAGGTCTTCTATGCATTGCGGTGTCTTGTTTAGAGCAAGGAAGCCAAAACCACTCTGTGCTATGCTGCACTTGGAAAGTGGGATGCATTTTTGTCATTTTCGGTAGTGTGCTGTGAGTGCACTTGAAATGGACAATGGAACACAGGCTTGACCCAAATGGGGCCTGCAGCTGTAGGTAACTCATCAGTGTTCTTTTACTATAAGTCACCATAGTCCTCTGCTCTGCAGCCCTCTGCAAAGCATAAAGCAGCCTGAAACCATTTGCTTGTGCTGTTCCCACAAGAGACGGGAGACTGAAAAGAAAAGTGCTCCTTCTGTCCAATAGGACAAATTTCATGCTGTTACGTGAGTGTAAATCTGGAGTAGCCCCATTGAAATTTATGGGCTGAATTAACCCTTATTCTGGGGAGAGAGGGCAAAGCTCTTAGGAATCTTCAGTTCTATTCCTGACCCTGCCATTTTCCTAATATGTAATACTGGCCACTTCACCCCTCTGTACCTCAGTTTCCCAATCTATAAACTAGAAATAAAGATACTTTGTCATGTGCTTTGAGGTCTACAAATGAAAACTGCTACATGAGAGCTAAGTAGTAGAGGTACTAAGAGCAGTAGCTCAGTGATGATCCCAACAATTGCCGCCACCACTACAATATTAGGGGGGAGGGATAGCTCAGTGGTTTGAGCATTGGCTTGTTAAACCCAGCGTTGTGAGTTTAATCCTTAAGGGGGCCACTTAGGGATCTGGGGCAAAATCAGTAGTTGGTCCTGCTAGTAAAGGCAGGGGGTTGGACTCAATGACCTTTCAAGGTCCCTTCCAGTTCTAGGAGATAGGATATCTCCATAAATTAATTAAATATTCAACTGCTTTCTGCACAACTGACTCCCATTCAAACATCTTCCTCCTTTTTCAACAGCTTGTTATAATGTGGGAAAGAGTTTATAATAATCACATTAAAAATATAATCCACCACTGTCTTCTGGAAATAAATAACTCAATAGACATTGGAAAAGCAGGGCATTGTTTAAATTTAAACATATTCCTTGTCACTGGGATTTTGTGCAATCACGAGACTGGAGTAATAAACCTTCCTGATAGCTACTCTAGCAGGATATAAAGGAAAGTTCTTTTAGGCAGCTGTACCATCTGCTTCATTGAGTGAAATGTGCCTATTAAAAAGCCATTATTGTCCTTGTGTTTCGACAGTAGGATACTGTTAAATATTTGGCCATTTAACCCAGCACAATTGTTAAACAGTTAATCAGCTTTATAGGTTTAATGATTGTTCTTAAGGCGTTTTCTACTCTGTGGACTTTCTTGTCAAACTCATCTAAGTGTCAACTGAGTCTTTTCAGACTTACAGAAGAAGGTAGGTATAAACTATTCTTCGTGGGCATATCATATCATTGCTCAAACTAGACCCTTGCTAATCCAAAAATACTTAAATTCACATTAAAAACCAGCAGACTCAATACAGATCCATTGGCTTCTACATGTGAGAGCCTAAAATCAAAGCTATGGGAATATCTCAGAGTAGGTATTTGTTATGCTGTTAGCACGTTACCATAGTGTGTTTCAGTCGATTTTTCAATGTGCCATTGATGCAGTATGCTTGATTTATACTTTTCCTGAGTTTATTTGCTCACTTGCCAATTCAGAAAAATAAATAATTTTGCAATGGGTCAGCCATTAGAATGAATAACATCCAGTAATAGAATGGTTTTATTTTACTTTTAGATATACAGGTACTAAGTTACACTGTGTTGTTTATACATTAGCTTTTAGTTTCTTTAAACCTGGAGATAAATCCTTCTGATTGCAGATAAAAATGAGTTTAATGGGTAAGTTTATACAAACACCACTCATTCTGATCTGACCAGCCATTTCAGTTCATGAGAGATTCAGCACTAGAATAGCAGGGTAAGGATTGAGGATTGCTAGCTGAGCTTTTGTGTGTAAGAGAAGCTATCACAGCTTCTGCCTCATTCTCCCTTGTCAGTGTTAGGACCAAACTGAGCTAATAAATTAAAAGTTATGTGCATTAGAGTAAACAATTTAGAGATGTTTATTTAAAGTATAATTAACACTGTATTTGAACACAACGGCATCTTAAGACATCTAAGCTGCAAATTTCCCAGTTCTCTACCAGAGGGAATGAAAGATGGGCCTAACCCCAGCATCTCCAGACTTCCAGGATGTTTGAGCCCTGATCAGGACCTCAGTTGTAGGCTTGGATCCATTTCTATTCATAAAGACCATAAACAGAGAGGATAAAATAGTAGGGTTGGAAGTAGAGCTGGGCAAATAATGGATTTCTCAGTTCACTGGCAATTCCAAAAAATCAAGCTTTTTTTTTTTTCGGGTCGAGCTGAAAATGAAATTTTTGGCTAATCGAAAAAGTCAAAACCATGTTGAGTTGTATTGAAACAAAACATTTTGCTTGACCCTACCCACTTTTCATTTTGATATCAAGGCACTTTGACAACAGCAAAGGAGGATTAGATTCACAAAGTGCCCCACTCTAGTTGAAAGGAATGGTTCTTTCAAACTTTTGCTTAGGTCCTTGTTCTTAGATATGTGAAGGTTTCACGCTAAAAGGCAAGAACACTTTAAATCTGAGGGATTTAAAAGTTTATCACAAACTTAAAAATGGGGTTTATTTCTACTTGATTATGGGTATCTTTTCCAGTGAAAATGAGCCAATTTATGATTGAAAATGGCTTGTTCCAAAGATGCCTTTGAAAGTTACAGCTTGACGTTAGAGTTTCCTGGTATTTTTGATGCCCAAAAGGTATCATTCTATCAATTTTAACAGAAGAACAACATTTGAGTTGCATAGTGTTGCAAAATATTATATGTCAGGAGTCGGCAACTGCTTACACGTGGCTCGCCAGGGTAAGCACCCTGGCGGGCCTGGCCAGTTTGTTTACCTGCCGCGTCCGCAGGTTCGGCCGATCGTGGCTCCCACTGGCCGCGGTTCACCGCTCCAGGCCAATGGGGGCGGCGGGAAGCCGCGGACAGCACATCCCTTGGCCCGCGCCGCTTCCCGCAGCCCCCATTGGCCTGGGACAACGAACCGCGGACAGTGGGAGCTGCGATCGGCCGAACCTGTGGTTGCGGCAAGTAAACAAACTGGCCCGGCCCGCCAGGGTGCTTACCCTGGTGAGCCACGTGGCAGAGGTTGCCGACCCCTGTTATATGTAATGCTTCATATACAATTTTCTGTAGCGGCGGCCCCTAAAGTGTTTTGTGGCAATGTGGTCCAGTAGATAAGGTGTTGCGTTCACACTAGGAAGACCTGAGTTCTAAGCACCATCTCTACCACTGGCCAGCAGGTGTGACCTTGACCAAACCAATTTACCTGCCCCGCCTCTGTTTTCCCTCTCTATCTTGCCTATTGAGATTGTAAGATCTTGAGGCATAGGCCGTCTTTTGCTATGTTCGTACAGTACCTAGTACATAGGAGCCTCTACAATATAATATACATAAATAAAAACACTCAAATGTTCACCAGTTTTATTTCTAGTGACAACTTGCTTTAGCTCAGAAATCATGAAGGGTACAGCTCGGACTTCTGAGGATCTCAGGGAGGTGATCATTGCTTCTGGTTTTGTTTTTTAAACAATGGCTACGTTTTTTGCTTTTGGACTCTTACAAAAGAGTTTGGGGGAATGTTTAATAAAATCTTTACAATTCACTTTTAACCCTTTTGTATTGGCTTTTGAATCATCTAGCGACTTTGTCATCAGAAAACATCGAAACACTTTTTTTTCCCTCCAAGCACCTGGAATTTGTTTATTCATTTCATCTTAGGATATGTTTACCCTGCAATAAAACTCCTGAGACTGGCCCAATATTTCTCTAACCAACATTCTGAGTGACTGAATTAGTATAGCCCATTGGTGAATGTGTGTTACAGGTCCCCATCTTTACCAATAAGAGTTATTACAGCCCTCTACTACAGAGTAGTAGCAGCTCATGCTTTTAGGTAATCTCTGGTGTGTTGGCCAAGAGGGTGGACATCCCATAAGCACTCTAACAGAATAGAAAAAAAATGGGGCGTCCTTGTGGCACCTTAGAGACTAACAAATTTATTTGGGCATAAGCTTTCGTGGAGTTATTCAGAGAAACAATGATATAGCACTGAAAGATACAAGAGAAGTAAGAAGGTTTCTTTTTTAAACAAGTTCGTTTCTGCTAACCACTGATGGACATGATAAAACTCCCTCTATGTGCTACTAAGAAGTAAAGCAAAGGAAACCAGTGTTACTTTATACCCTACATTCGGTACATGTTGGTTTCATTTGGAGTGTCAGACATTTTTATCCTGTAGCAAGTATTATAAATAGGCCTCCTACTTATCTGATCCTTCTCTTAATGTTTTTCATTAGAAAACCACAGTTAATTTTAGATAATTGTTAGAGATAATCTCAAATTTGTGTGTAACGCATGCCCCAGTTCTAAGAAAAACATGACATTTGTGGAAGGTGCTGGCTGGCTGGCGTCTTTTCATTTATTGCACTAATATGAGCTCTCTTGTTCTTGTCAAACGAATTCTAGTATCTTAGACATTCAGACTCCTACCTCTCAAAGCAGATAAAAGTTTGCCTTGCTTAGTATTTGCTCTCCTCCATATTTTACAACAGCTTCTGAGCAGTGTGTTTGGGAACTAAGCACAGCACATGCCCTGCCAAACTGCAGGAGAAAAGGTTTGATAAAGGCTTATGCAAGAAGTTGCAAGGGCATATTTGGTTCTAAACTTCCCTGTCGGAGTCAATTTTACTGCATTTGACAGCAGCAGCATTTGCTTCTGACAGAATAAAGATAATTTTTTAACAAAGTATGTCTTATTTTGCACTATTTAACAGTGTGTTCTGAATTACTAAAGATCTAAAGGTATGTCTACACGGTAAAAAAGAAAAACCACTTGTGGCTGGCCTGTGTCAGCTGATGCAGGCTTGCGGGGCTCAGGCTGCAGGGCTATGAAATTGCAGTGTAGACTTTCAGGTTTGGCCTTGGGCTTGCAGCTTCCCAAAGCCTGGGCACCAGCCCAAGCCCAGCTGTCTACATTGCAGTTTCATAGCCCTGCAGCCCGAGTGCCTCAAGCTAGAGCAGGGGTTCCACTGGGAGCTGCGAGTGACTGTACCTGTGGGTGCTCAGGTAAACAAAGGATCTCGCGGCCTGCCAGGGGCTTACCCTGAACAAACCGCAAACCAAGTTTGGGAACCCCTGAGCTAGAGTAATCACATTGTTCATAATGTTATATCCCTTTATCTTACCTCTGTGTTATATTTTGTGTTATACTCCTTTTCCCTTACCCTTTTTGTGTCTTGTCTATTCATAGATTCCAAGGCCAAAAGAGACCATTGTGATCATCTAGTCTGACCTCCTGTATGACACTACCCACACAACTTCCCCAAACTAATTCCTAGAGCAGATCTTTTAGAAAAACATCCAATCTTGGTTTTTAAATTGTCAGTGATGGAGAATCCACCATGAACCTTGATAAATTGTTCCAATGGTTAATTACTCTCACCCTTAAAAATTTATTTCCAGTCTGAATTTGTCTAGCTTGTATCTTTCTCTGCTGGATTGAAGAGTTCATTATTAAATATTTGTTCCCCATGTAGGTACTTATAGACTGTAATCAAATCACAGTGTTTGTTAAGCTAAATAGATTGAGCTCCTTGAGTATATCACTGTAAGGCAGGTTTTCTAACCTTTTAATCATTCTCATGGCTCTTCTCTGAACCCTCTCCAATTTATTATAAAGATCTTTCTTGAATTGTGGGCATCAGAACTGGCACAGGACTCCAGCAGCGATTACACCCATGCCAAATACAAAGATAAAATAACCTCTCTACTCTGACTCAAGAGTCCCCTGTTTATGCATCCCAGGATCTCATTTGCTCTTTTGAGCACAGAGTCACACTGAGAGCTCATGTTCAGCTGATTATCCACTGTGACTCCCAAATCTTTTTCAGAGTCACTGCTTCCCAGCATAGAGTCCTCCATCCTGTAAATATGGCCTGCAGTCATTGTTCCTAGATGCACACATTTACATTTAGCCATACTAAAACACACGTTGTTGCTTGTGCCCACTTTACCAAGAGGCCGTGAATCTGTAAAATGTAAGCTCTTTGGGCAGGGACTGTCTAGTACTCTGTGTTTGTACAGTGCATAGCACAATGGTGCCCCATTTTTGGTGGGTTCCTAGGCTCCACAATAATAAACATAATAATTACTTGACGTCTACGTATTCATGGCCATAAAATGGTGGCTAGTCTGGAGAAACCTGAGTATGAGTATTTAAGGAATTACAGTATGAGATTTTAACAGCACAGATAATGAAGTCACAGGCCAAGCTGTGTTTAGTGCAGCATCACAGGGGAGAAGACAACAGCGGCTTTACATTACCTTTGCATCCCCTAATCCTAACACCAGGCAGGAACCAAACCAGTCCATGGAATTATTTAGAGCAGCAGAGAGGCTGCTCTAATTTATGCCCTGCTGTTCACAACCCCAGTCAGAGGATGGAGGGAGGTCCAGGCCAGGCCTCCCTTTTTCTGGTCACACTCCCTATGCAGGTTAGAAGCTGCTGTGGTTGATCTATGGATATTTTGCATCACTGGAGTGACACAGTGGAGACAGGGTCAAGAATTTGGCTCACAAAAGAGGGAGACTTGCTGACATGAATTTAAAAACTCTTATTACTGAAGCTGTCTGAAATTCAGCAGTTCATTTTGCAGGGTTCACAAACACATATGGTCTTTGGTTTCAAGCTATAAGGGACTTGAAGTGCTTTACTTTAGATCTGAGTTTGGGATTTGAAGGAGCCGAGAACATCCAAACAAAACTCACCAAGTCTCACCTAACTTCACATCCATACTAACCAAAAGTGCATACTTTGTGTGATATTTATACACAAGCACAGATTGTCCCATACTTAGCCCAAAGCTAGACTCAGATTTGCCCAAATGGTTGATGGACCTTAACAAACTTTTAAATCAACCTGGTCTGAGTCTCTAATTTGCAACAGCAACAAAAAACAGGTGACTTTTGTTGTGAGCAATTTTACATAGCTCTACTTATCAGTCATGTGAGCATGTGTAATTATTTAAACCCCCTGTTTGCTAATGACACTTTACTTTGCATTTGACTGGTCTTAAAAAAAGAAAATCTTTAATCTAAACCAAACAATACTTAATGCAACCAAATGTTTGGATGAAGAAAGGGCAAATGTCTTGTGTTTGTGAAAGCAGCACCAATAAAAATAACACCAACTTCATGAAGTATCATAATACCACCAAACAATCAGGTTTCATTTAAAGAGCCAGACATACTTTTACAAAGATTGAAAAAGGGCTTGTCCCTCAAGAATACTGGTTCTAGCTGGTTGGTGAGGTTGCAAAAGTGGGAACACACTTCTCGTAAAGGGTTTGTATATCTGACCATTTTTTTGTTTTTCATTTTTTATAGAACAACGCTTAACTTTTAGAAGTTTCCACACAAGAAATGTTTTCCCAGCTGCTTAGGCTAATTAGGAGACACAAGGATCTGCTTTGTTATATTTTCCTCTGGATAGGAGTGAAGTTATTTCATGCAATTTTTTACACAACTCTGCTGTGTGATGTGCTGCATACAGAGTAGTTTATTTATACTGCTTTATCTCACACCTGTTTGGATACTGGCGGTTTTATGGTATTTAAACATACTATTTCTTGCCAATTGCTTTATCTTCACAGTTCCCTGCTTTTGCCGCAAATGTTTCTTATTAACTCTAAAAGAAACATCAATTGCTCCCTGAGCATTATTAGCGAGGACAAAAATAACATAATTGTTAGTTACTTCCAACATGTTATCACTGCAGACCTATAAAACAGACATTCTTTCGAAATACTGCAGGGGCTATTTCACTTTGCTGAAAATAAATAATACATGTTTGAAGTGCTTGTTATTCCACTGGAATTTTGTTTTTTAAACGAAAAAAACCTTCCCTTGATTAAAAAAAGAACCAAGTTTCACTATTATTCGTTTTTGAGACATTTCATTGTACAGTTTATGAGCACACTTCTGAACCTGCCAGAGAACCAATGCGAAACATAATGTGGGGTGGGACACTACAAATTATTCTTGCAGAAACTTAGAATTCTCTGGGATCCCTTCCATTGGTGTAAATAGCTATTGTTATAACCTCGATTTCATTATTTCTGATGTAAATAATGTTTAACAATAAAAAATTAGCTTATGGAAAAATCTCTCTCTAGGTACTAGTAGGGCCCTCATCACTGTAGGACCTGAGCACCTCACAGTCACCAATGGATTTTTATCTTCACGACACCCCTCTGGGGGAAGGAAATATTATGCCCATTTGACAGATGGTGAATGGAGGTATAGGGTAGATTAAGTGACTTGCTCAAAGTCACACAGGGATATTATGGCAAGGTCTCCAAGGTTGTCTCTACTCACCTGGTTCCATCTCCATTCTCCACATCCAATCAATTGTTCTGTGTATTGCGCCTACCACAGTGGGTGCCTGGTTCATGACTGGGGCAATATTATTACGGTACTAGTAATAATAATCCCTGAGCTATTTGCTGAGTTTGCCTTTTTAGCAGTTGCTTTTGATGTTCTTAAATACCTTCCTCCACGCACAGTGGACTGAGACCACCACTTCATTTCACGTAGGCCATTCAAGAGCCATCATGACTTTTAGCTGCTAACAACCTGACCTGGAATTGAACTATGACCTCTGTGTTCTATTACGTATCTACTGAGCCATCATATCCCCCAGAATCCTTTTTAAAAATTCTATTAGCTGCTGACTCAAACAGATACGAGATCTGGTAAAAGCAAGTATTGAAATATGTAGAGACCCATATTTTTATAAAGGTCTGATGCTTATCACCAAAACATTATATGTCTTGTGTTATCCATAAATTAATTATATTTTTCTGGTAAATGTGCCTCAGCCGCAATGGAACATGCAATGACCGCCTCCTCAAAAGGGTTAATTGGCAAAACAAACGGTTAGAACAAAGTTTCACAAAAGATGCTTCATTTCATTCTGCGTTTCTGAAATAGGTGCTTTTATCCATAGCCAGGGTACACATAACCCTCCGTTCTTTTATTATTATTCAGTTAACATTTTCACTCAAGATTCCGCTGGATCTGACTAAACTTCATAGTATCCTAGTTATTTAAACACACAAAATAAATGTATGTACTTGGTACATGTAGATCTTTAGCTCTTCATTCCCCTTAACTTTTCATTAATCGCAAAATACAAATATTTGAAAGAAGAAAAGCACTTTGACTCATAGCTAGAGATAAATGAGCCTTTCAGAATGAAACCTGAAAGCTAGCAGGCTTTCCCTGCTTTTGGGCTCCACTACAAAAGCAGAATTTCCAAAGGGCTGCTGAAGTTGAATTTACCTTTCAGAAATCTTCAGGGCTTTGGAGCGAGGCCCCAAACCACAAACTAGGCCCCAAACCACAAATTAAGTTTTGTGCAGTTTATTTTTTTGGCTCAGCTGTACTCAACATGCATCTCAAAGAGCTTGATTCTCATTTACACTAAATTCCCTTTACACCCCTGTGGCAGTGGTAAAAATAATCGCACATGGGCCTAATGTCAGGTTTCTTGAACTGAAATATCTGGCACTGGCCATTGTCGGAGACAGGTCTGGACTAGATGGACTTTGGGTCTGATCCACGTTGGCAATTCCTATGTTCCTAAATGGGCCATAAAGTGGGTGTGAAGCCTGGTGCTTGGGGTGTGCTGGAGGTGCCATCATTTCAAGGAAATTAAAAATTGAATCTCTAGCCATTCATTGCCATTAAATATCCCTGGCACATTTCACCACAGTAGGGGCTCGATTCTCATTTACATTAAGGCCCCTTTACATTGCCAGAGCAAGACTTCAGTAGAATGAGAATCAGGCCCAAACACTTCAGAGCTATGCAAAGAAACAAAAGATTTATGACACCTCAACCTACTACTACTTGATTTCACTTTTACTAATTTTCATAACACACTACATGTAGCATAGAATCATAAAATATCAGGGTTGGAAGGGACCTCAGGAGGTCCTCTAATCCAACCCCCTGCTCAAAGCAGGACCAATCCCCAGACAATTTTTTTTTTTAACCCCAGGTCCCTAAATGGCCCCCTCAAGGATTAAACTCACAACCCTAGGTTTAGCAGGCCAGTGCTCAAACCACTGAGTTATAGGCTGATCTTTTGGGGGAAAGTTTCATAGGATTTAATAGAGATGAAACCAGAAATTAATTTGGTTTGTATTGAAATTGCTCTAAGCCAGGGGTCGGCAACGTTTGGCACGCAGCTTGCCAGCGTAAGCACCCTAGCGGGCCGGGCCAGTTTATTTACCTGCTGACGCGACAGGTTCGGCCGATCGCAGCCCCCACTGGCCGCGGTTCGCCGTCCCGCCGCCCCCATTGGCCCGGGACAGCAAACCACGACCCGTGGGGGCCGCGATCGGCCGAACCTGCCGCGTCAGCAGGTAAATAAACTGGCCCGGCCCGCTAGGGTGCTTACCCTGGCGAGCCGCGTGCCAAACGTTGCTGACCCCTGCTCTAAGCAATCTGCAATAGAAAGTGATGTCCCTACTATAGAGCTCTGTAGAAATGTTGTTCTTCCCTATTGAATTCTATAACACTTTTCTGTAAGGGGATCTTCTATAAATATATAACAGAATTGTAGGAGAGTTGGCCAGACACATTTATTCCATACATAATCTAACTATTTATAATCCATATTTCTGTACAACCATATTTCATATTTATGGACCGATTCTACAAACCATTACACACACGTGAATAACTGTATTCACCTATGTGAAATTACTGGCAGGTGTTAGCAGGATTGGGCCTTTAAAGCGTGTTTCCATAATCTGTGTTTTCCAAGGGGTACAGTACATGATGTTGCTCAATAACGTGAGACTGTCTGATAGAAAACTACGTGTGCTGTAGCAAGTTAAGGGTGCTGCAGACACAAGGAGAGAGAATCATCATTACTGAATTTCCATGGTCTGGGCTAAATTTGATGTCGCTCATACTTTTCACGATATATCCTCTTCTATTTTCTTTATTTAATTAATTTGTTAGCATTGGATACAGCAAGCCACACCAGACCCTGAAATCCAAATTGCTTTGAACTTCAGAGGATTGTTTGGATCTGAGACCTTCGATCCAAACTGCCTGTTTTGGGTCTGGACCTATTCCAGAACTGGACCAGGCCTATGTTCTGCTTCCGTTTTGTATCTATTTGAAATCTCACGAAAAAGGTGGCTCTTGTGGGTTTTTGGCCAAGGAGAAGACAATGCTGGAGAAGACAATGCACAAAGTATTAGACACAAGAAAGGAATTTTCAAGGTACGATAGTCCGGCATATAGTTTACTATAAAACTGAACACATAAATCCTCCTTACCGCTTTGAAGATTTCTATACAGTGGTTGGGAATTATTTTATCTATTGCCAAGGCGATAGCTCTTGTTTTACTATTTAATGCTTACAAACCTTTAACAAATGTCAAAGCAAGAAAAAAATACTTTTCCCTTTTTATGATGCTAACCATGAAACCGTCCAATTGACAAACCATTTCCAGCTGTATGGCCTACACCAGGAAAGACAAACACCCAGCATATATACCCATAATTGCATATTTCCAGCAGAGCACAGCAGAAAAGAAAACACTTAATATGACTCTGGGTAATTATATTTCACTAAGTGGTTCACCGAACATGCATACCCATTGTATCCATAAACCAACAGATATTTTTGAATCACAATAGAGAAACATGCAAAATGTTACAGGAAGTTCCCAGTGTAAGTAAATAAAATAATCTAGGACATCCCATAATTTATACCAGGCCACATTTCTTCATGCAAAAGGCACTTGTAGGCACAGCAAAGATATCATTGCACCATCAACACCTCGGGTCATTTATTATCACTTTATGAAGAGGCTGGCTAGAGATGTCCCAGTTGTAGACATGTAACAAAGCCATTATAAAGTTGTCTGTCCAGACCAAGCCTTGAGTAGACACACACACAATATAAATCACTCTCCTCTTCACTAGCGCAGACAAGCTCATCTCATAACTGCTCTTCTGCCAATTATGGCAGGTTTACAGTCCCGTAACTCAAACAGCACAGTGCTTTATGCAGTTGTGTGCACCAAGTATCTACGTCTGTACAGTTAATTCCAAGCTTCGAGTGCAGAACTGTATTCCAAAAGTTATCTTTTTGGAAAGCAGATGGAAAGACAAGGCCTCTAGCTCGCCAGGGAGATGGTTTCTGTGTGTGCACCTCAACGAGCAATGAAAACCAGCTGATGTTCGGAGCCATGAATCCACATTGCAATGAGGAATCCCATTTGTAGCAATGAATCTTACTTACATAGTCACTTGCTGATGAAGTGATAAGAGACAAATGGTATAACTCTTCTGAATAGTCAGGCCTTGTCCTGTAGTATCTCTGATTGTAGCTGAACATTTAAATTCAGCCAGCAAGATGAACTTTGGAAATGGTATACAGGCCTGATCCAAAGTCCATTAAAATCAATGGAGCAGCTCCTCATCAGGTGTCATCTACTTTTAATAACCAAAACAAAATAGAAAGCCTAAGAAAATGTTTCGCTCTGTTTCTGCTTATAAACTGAAATTTATGCTCTCGAGAAAGAAAACTGCCTACTTGTCTCCATAGTTGGTATGCCAACTTTGGACAACAAAGAAAAAAGGGAACATGAAATGATTTAATGAGCTCATTTTATTTTCCCTGGAATAATGTTTGTAAAGGTTCTGCTACAGGCAGCTCACATGTTTCAATGAAACCTGTTCTGTGATATTCATAGAAAAGCAATCTCCAACTACATTGCAGCTTCACAAAGTTGTACTTTACCACTCTGATAATCATTAATGAACCACCTAGGGAAAGATTTACAAACACAACTAGTTTCTTTAATTATTAGCGGTGTATTTTTCATTCAGTAATTCTTCTTCTGACCTCGCTGATATTTGGGGCTAGAACCTCAGTTGGTATAAATCAGCTTAACTCTTGACTTCAATGGAGCTACATCAATTGACACGAGCTGTGAGGGTTGTGGCTCTGAGAATCCACATACTAATAAGGCGAAATTCATACCTGGTATAAGGGATGCAGCTCCGTTAAGGTCTGATTTTGGCCTATTGCAATTTTAAAGCTCTCCAGTATGGATCAGATTCTGAAGTAAGATTCAAATGATGCATCAGTTTCCAACTGATAATTTTTTAGAGACATAAAAGGAAGTTATCGACAGAGATGACTGGCTGAATTCAAAATATTCAGTGGACTCAGCAAATTTCTTTCCTACATGAACAGATCAGGCCAAGACCCTCCTTGTTGAAAGTTCGGTCCTAAACCACTATCAGCTCAGTTAAATAACGTATTACGTGAGCATCTTTTCATGGATTTTTTTTTCGGCCCAAAAGTCAGATCGTATTGGTTCTCCTAGTGTAAGTACAGTATTAGGAATGAATTCATTGCAGCCCCAAACATATCCAAAACTAAGACACAGCTATGGAAGAAAGAGGAGTTAGAAGAGTATTTTAAGTATCCAAAATTTAATTGAGCACACTTGGCTTTGGAATGAGTAGGTTGGTACCACTTGCTCTTTCCAATATTACTATCCCAGAATGCTCTTCTGACTCAAATGTTTCATAGCTCTGCTGTTGTCCAGGTTGTGGAGAAAAACCAGAACAATTTAGGGTGTTGGTATACTGACTCCTTTTGCACTCTGTTTTGTAAGCCAGAATTATAGATGTTTTTTTCTCATATTTTGTCACTGTAACATTACACTGGTTGGTATGTACCAGGAAAATATATCCGTGCCAGGCAACCATGGAGCAATATGTGGGCAACATGTAATAACTAGCCATAAAGTTGTATGCCAAATATATGCATTGGTAAACACAGTCTTGTCCTGATACAAGCTATGTATGTCCTGCAGAATATGCTTAGCATCTCAATCAGCAAGAGCTGTCGAAATGATGGTATATAGGCCACATAAGCCCAGAAATGGGCAAAAGGCATCACTCATTATTCTGTCAAGGACTCCACGTGCCAGTCTATGCAAACTGATTTGCAATCAATTGCAAGTGATTACACATTGTTTCTCATCGATTGGCACAAGGAATCCTTGAGAGAATAATGAGCTGCAGCTGATGACAATCAGAGTCTACTGTCTCGTTGCAAGTTTGATTGCACATCCTTCCACGGATGCAATTGAACACTTACCACTGCAAAGCACAGACAGGAAAAAAAGAAAGGAAGAGAGGGCAAGTGAAATGTTAAAGCCTCTTCAAATCAAAATGACAGGTTGAAAGTTCCTAAATATAACACTGCAAGGATAACCTCTTTGCTTTGGATCGGAAATGAGATCCGCAGGCCCAATATTTCAGAAAATAGTAGCTGGGATCACAGGAAAAAGACTGTGGCCAACTATCTCCAAATTTTGATCCTATCCTGGATGGTGAAATCTGCTCCTTTCTCCTGAGTTACTATGATGTGATCAAAAGATGCCAGGTATACTGAAAGGCCTACTATTGTTTTGGCCTGATTTGTGCATGGAATGATGTATACCTGATTTACAAAGAGTGGGTTATGTATTCACCTAATAGGATAGGTATCAGTAGCTGTATCCATGGGCCACATCTAGCTTGGTGCAATGGAAGTATGATGAATGAAAATGATGGATTTCTTTCATAGGGATTTTATCTTGGGTCCTTACACACAAGCCTGGAAAGATAAATAGGCTCCACGGCTCCTCGTCACTCCCGCAAGATGGGGAAAAGGGTGGAGTGAACTGGTTTGGCATGCTGTCTGTATTTCAGGGTGGAAGTTGAGAGGAAATATGGTTAAGGCAGTAGACTGGGACTAAAGAGATTAATTACATTTCTGAGTCCACCGCAGACTTCCAGTGTGACCAAGGGCAAATCATTTAATCTCTCTGTGCCTCAGTCCCCCATCGGTAAAACAGGGATAATAACCATCCATTGTATGTTTGTCTATTTAGATTATACAACTCTTTGGTGTATGGGTGGTCTCTTCTTATGTGTTTGTACAATGAATAATACAACGATCTTGGCTGTGACCTCTAGGTGCTATTGTAATGCAAATAAATAATAAAAGTAATCGGGAAGACTATGAGTAGATAAAGAAAAAAATTACACTCTTGGGTGGCACGCAGAAGCTCAGTTTGCCACCTGAAGGCTTTCCCCCTCCCAGCTTCCCCACTGGCTGTTGAAATTAAATGTGGGTTGGTGTCATTTCTGGGCCTGTGTTTCCTAACATCTAGAAACCTCCCCTGGCGTTCCACAATTTCCTCATTAGTAAAACACAAGAAGGCAACTCCAGGACTGACCATATGCATTGCAACAAAGTTAACAAGAAGAAAATATTATTCCACTTCTGGTTCCCTGCAACGATTTTTGCATACTCTAAATCCCTTCTCTTTATTCTATAACAACTTTAAAAAAAAGATGCTTTGCTGTGGAGACATGCAGGATCCTTCAATATCTGTGCAGAATAGCCCCTCCTGTTGTACATCATTTCAGAGTCTAGGACCCTACATTGCATTAATTTTCTTTTCTCCTCTCCCCGCCCTATACCCACAAAAAGAGTTTGTAGGGATCACTCTCTACGTGCCCTTAAAAATTTTGCACCAAAACCTGGTCCCACTGGAATCAATGGGAGTTTTGCCATTGGCTACAATGGAGCCAGGATCTGGTCCTCTGATCGCCAGTTCCTGCTGATTCCATGTAAATTGTTCTTGCTGCCTCTCTGAGGAACCCAGAGAAGCTGGAAGAGGAGAAGGCTTGTCCATCCTCTGGGGACCAGTTTAGGGTTCATCCCGATAGCATGTTCTCTCATGATTTGCCCAGTCCAGCTTTGACTGTCTCAGGCAATGGGGCTTCTCCTTCTCCCTTTGGGAGCTCAGTCTGAAAGGTACAACATACCAAAAGGTGCAAAATGTTGTATTTGAGGCAATGTGGTTGAGTGGCTAGAACACTTAACTGAGAGATTAACAATTGGGTTCTATTCCCAGCTCTGGCACTGACCTGCTGTGTAAGCCCTTCACCTTGATTCTGCGTCCTTTGGCTCAGGTAGTAAGTTTTGGCTTGTTTTCATTGTTTTGGCTTGACAGGTCCTGGATTCAATTCCTGTTGCCAACAAGCCACCCAGAGACTATTGTCTTGAACTAGCTTTCCTAAAGTTGGAGGTAAGACTGGATCATCTAATGATCTCTTCTGGCCTTAAAATCTAAGAATTGTCATCGCTCGGTGTTGTGAGAGCTCTAAGGCGGCAGCTTCAGGGCAGTCTGTATGATCGGGCTAGCATAGCCACAGATTTAATTTAACAGGCAACTCTGCCCTGCTCAGAGTGCTGTCCCAAGAAGGGCCACTTTCTCTTTCTGCCTTTTCCCACTCTTCGCAATAAGCATAGCTGTCAATGAAGAGCCATTACGTTTAAAAAAAAAAAAAAAAAGTCTCTTCCAACAAATGACACCAAACATGACTTAGCCCTCTCCTTCACTGAGAAATGTTGAGTAGAATTTTACTGGTTTGTAAGTACAGCATACAGTGTACTTGGACTCCAAACTGTAAATCAATATCTGTAGCTGAAAGGTGACATTTCAACAGCGGTGGCATGCTGGAGCCTGTCAGTATCTTTTTTCTTTCTTTCTTTCGTATCGGGTTATACATTTCTTAAATAAATGATGACCACACTTCCTATATATAAAATTCTCACAGCAAAATGACTGTCCAAGTATTATTATATCAACTACAATTGGTTAATAACATAGTAAAAGCATTCTGACTGGTTAATAACTTAGATTGGTTAATAATTAAATTACACGGTGTTTTAATATCATGTGCTGCAAAGAGTCGCAGGCGTCACATTAAAGAGCCACTTGCTACTGGCAAGCCTCAGTCTGAGTATCGCTGATGTGTATATACACACACACACACACATACTGTCACATACTCTGTGTGTGTGTTTATATATGTGTATCGCTGATGTGTATATACACACATACACACACACAAACAGTAAGAGCAAAGACAGTAGACACTAAGCATAATGAGCATTGGGAAAAATGGACCTTTATAGACTTATTAACCATTGCCATAATGTAAATAGAGTGAAGGAGCAGTATGGGTTTTAATTAGGGATTGTCACACCATGGCTTTAAATTATGAGCTTTTAAAGTACAGTTGCTGTCTCAGCTCCAGAGTGGTGAAAGGATAGGCAAAGAGATGTTGAAGAACCAAAAGCTGCAGGACAAGGAGGTGACAGGAGAAAGGGTCTTCTGGAGAGGGGAAGCTGAAACAAGAGAGCAAGGAGCCTCAGCAGGAAAACTGGAAGAGAAGGAGGTGAAGGCAGAGAGAAGGGAACATGCAGGAAAGGGTGTTCTAGGGGGGAAGAGGCTGCAGGAGAGAGAACTAAGAGAAGCCAAGCGCTTCAATAAAAGGAATTGCAACAAGAATGGCTCAGGATCTGTGGAGAAGGTGGTCTTCTTGTTTCTCCTGCTCCGTGTTTTGCTTCCAACTGGGATATGTTTGGGTTTTTTGAAACCCAAACATTATTTTGAAACCCTCTTAATATATTTTATGAGCCAAGCAATGGACTCAACTGTCAGGAAACAGCATGCCTAATAAATTACTCATGCAAAGATGTTCAAGCAATGACAAACACAGTTACTGTAATTGAATGTGCAAACGAGGCATTCAGTTGCATGCACATTTTTGCGCACACAATTAGACAAGCATTTTTCTGGTGTCTATATATATATCAACAAGGACTTGAAGAAAAAAGAATATTTAGGAGATATAGAACACTGTACATTTTTAAAGTGCTTTAAAAACATTAGCTGATTAATCTTCACAGCACATCTGGGTGGTAGAGTAAAAAGTGATTCCAGATTTCATGGCTTGATAACAGAGATATGAAAGTGGATTGAAAATTAAATAAATGAGAAATATGGAAAAGACAAATTAAATGAATTGGGGAAGTGTTCTAATATTTTACATTGCCTACAAACAAGATATTCTGGAAATCAAGAAATTGGTGGTTTATTAATCTACAGTAATAGGTTTTGAGAGAAAGAAAGTTGTGTTTATGACTTTGGCCTCTTAGATGTTGCAGCATCCTTTTAATTTAATTATAGCCCAACAATTCACCAGTACCCAGTAACAGAGCGAGCCATCTTATTAAGAGCGGACAATTTTCAGTCTTACCAGTGTCTTCAGCATAATTAAAGAACCTTTATTTTAGCAGACCACAAGGAAGCTGGCAAGGTGATTTCATACAACGGAATGGTTGGAGTTATCAATAGGGTAATTTACAATAATTCTACTTGCAAATTGTACAGCATCCCCCTAACAATAAATGTAAAATCCTGGACAGATATTTGATGACCCAGTCTTGAGTAATGAAATGTAATTAACTTGTATCTAATTCCAGATTCTGGCACCCGCCATTCTAGCCTTTCTCAGCAGTTCTTGTTGGCAATGCAGAAAGAAGATGCTGCCCAGGCTGTCTCTGCTGGGAAAGCTTTGTGTTGTACAAGGCTGCAGGAGACTTTTAGAACAGGATTGTGGCATGCCCCACATGCCCAGACAGGGGAATAACAAAGCATCCCTTGTGCTCATCTGCAGGCATGGGTTACAGTTTAGTGAGGAAAGCACCCTCTGCAGGCTGATATCCCTCGCCTGTGCAGATGGATGGGGATTATTCAAGGCAGTGGAGTGATCAGAGCTTTGACTCTGCCCTTCCCCCAATACTCCATTGGGCACAGCTGGTGCCAGGTAAAGATACAAATTATTCCCCCCACGATGGTGACATTCTGAGTCTCATTTCTGTCCCTGGTCCACTCCTGGGGCAGGGCAACTGCGCCTAACTCTGATTTACTGGTAAACCCAAAGTCTAGACCTCAAATTTGAAAAAGGAAAGGTGGGGAAGGAGTTAGGAAATCTGTACAGGGCCAGAACTCAAGGATTTTAGAATCCTAAAGAACTCAGATCTAGAATCCAAATGGCTCAGAATGCAACAGCTTGACTTCATATGCAGGATCCTTTAGTTTTTAGACAAAATCAATATTACTCAGTATGCCCTGACAAGAAGTTCCATGTTATAGTTTGTATTGATTTTCAAAGTCTATTCTTTTACAAATTTCTTTGTACACCTTTTAAGGAAAAGTGAGGGACAGGCAGGATGATTGAGGTAATCAGAACTAGTATATTGGGTCCTTTAACCTCTCAGCTACTGGTTTAAATCAAGGTGAACTGACTCGGAAGTAATCAAAACTATTTTACTAGGTATGTTTTGAATCCACTTTGTTTAAATGCAGCAGACACAAGGAGCAGCTAGAAGTTTCCCTGAAGGCATATAGATTTCAGGTATATAAGTGGACTTTCTTTAGTTGTTTGGAAACAAAAGCACCTCTTCTCCCCAAGTGGCTGAATCCGGCATAGAGGTGGAGAAGTGCTATATGACAAAGGGAAAGATGGCATTAGACAAGTACGTCTCAGCAGACAGGCCAAGAACACAAGGACCATGGGACATGGCCTGAAGGTTGTCCCTCTACGTCAGGGAGGAGCAATGTTGATGAGACAGTAAGGAATACCAGTGTCACTTATGTATGTAATTCAAGTTATGTAACTCTGCATGAATATAAGGTATAATCTAAGTATAAAAAGCAATCAGGAGGACACATTTTACAAGGCCTTTTAAATTCACACGCACAAATTGTTGTTGTTGCTGTTGTAAATGTCCCTGCACTGCATTTTCTCTTGAATGGGTGTATATATGCATATCAAAGCAATTAAGAAAGTACATTTTCCATATTCAGCTTTGATGGCATCACTATAGAATGACACATTTTAGTTAAAATGGCTTGTGAATAAATATTTTTGCAGGCATCACATAGCAAGCTGATGTATAATCTGTGCATAGTAAAAGAACTCACAACTGATACACATTGTAGCACATAGGCTGCATATAAATAATTAGGTCAGTGTTAAAACTAAAGGCAGAAGGGCCAGAAAAAGAAAAGATTCAGCCACCAAATAGAGCATGGGATGTATCATGATCCTATATTCAGTTTTGAGCTGTTCAGATTGGAAGTTCTGTGCAGAGGTGATCTGTGATACATTACAAGGATGTGATCTGGCATTTGGTGGTAGGTCAGAGCAGACTGTCTATACTAAGATAGGTATATGGATGACCTCTTTTAGCTATAGACAAGGGGGGAAACTATATAAGCCCTATTGACAGTATAAGTATAGTTAGTTTCAGTGCAGACTGATCATTAGAATTTTTGCATATTCATCAGAGTCTCTTGGGAAGAGTGACACTTAGAATCTTAGTTGCAATTATTTGTTTTGGAAATTAAGTTATGTGTTAAAGAACATAGGCACCCTGGGACTTTTAGCTGTAACAGCTACTTAGGTTTCACTAAACCAAGGGAATAAGTGATTCAAGTGGAACTGAGATGAGAGATTCTGACTCACATCCCTTCTCTACTGCCTGCAATATACGAGGTCTTGAAAGACCTTCTATATTATCAACAGGGGATAGAGGTACAATGATTTTCCTAGTCTATGTATGCTGATTAGGGCTGGCTGGAAAACAACAATTCTGTTTCACACAAAAAAAGAAATTGAGGTTTTAAAATTTGTTTTTATTGTGATGTGGAACAAAACAGAAACCTTTTGAATGTTGTGTGAAAAATACAAGAGTGTGAGGCCTGCCTGAGAATAGCCAGGTTATTGGGGCACTCACCTGGGATGTAAAGAGGCCCAGGTTCAAGTCTCTTCTCAGTCCCTCAAAATAGGGATTTGAATGTTGGTCTCAAATTCTAGATGAGTGCCCTAATCCTCTGACTATTCTAGGTGGCTCACTCTTGTTCCAACCTTCACAAAATTTCAGCCTGTACCTTAGAAACCAAGATGTGTTTTGCAAACATTTTGGTTTCAACAAAACAGAATTTTTTGCCAGAAAACAGTTTAGTCAAAAATTAGTTGACCACTTTACCAGTACATTCTAGTCCACTCTTTAGTATTGTCCTTGTGGCTTCAGCGGACCAATGTCCAAAACAGCAATAACCAACAGCCAGAGAAACTCCAGCTCTAGTTACTATGGTGAAGTGTATTTATGCTAGCCTGGCTATGCTCCATATCTGGCTGTATGAGGATGCCTACTGACTGGAATAGGAGAGCACCTCCAAACAGGCTCCTCTGAGAGCACTTTTACTGTGTGTGAGATGCACAGTTTTGAGCACCTCATGACAGGAAGCAGGTCAATCTTTACCTTCCCAATATCTTTGACAAATCAATGTGCACAGCGGTCACTCCTCTGAAGTACTTGACAATGGCGGCTTTCAGTCTTTGACTATAGGAAAGTGGGTAATGGAAGTTATGTAAATCATGGAATTTGTGTTCCCTTCCTGCATAGTGAAATTTGTGCTCTGCATGTTTTAGGGAACTTAGGTCTTAGCCATATTTTTGCACCTGTGCACATCGTAAGAATTATGTTACAAACATGTTGTTGAATTTTTATTACACACATTGAAGATTTTGCTGTAGTTGCAGCTCTAATATCCATTAAGGAGCTTGCATATGCCATGCAACTTGCATTATGCAGGCATGATATGGAATTTGTGTTGGAGTTTGCATCTCATGCACATTGTGAAACTTGTGCTTTGAGCATGTTCTCTCCGTCTAGCTATCTCCCTGTCTATTGTATTCAATTTTTACCCATCACTGTGGCATCTAAATACCACTGGAGAAGGTGCCATGAGTATCCTGGCACTTGTGTATGCCATGAAATTTGTGCTCACATAGTACAATTTATTAGGGAAGAGGAAAGGAGAAGGGAGTGGTGTGCATGTGTGATGGAGTTGGTGTTGGGCAGATGTGTTCAGAAATTTGGTTTTGTGTAGTCCAAACTTGCATGTTTTCCATTTCTCAGTCATCACACTTTACTGAAGAAGTAATTGTGTCACTCAGAAGGGTCTTCATTATTTCTCCATTTCAGTTTTCCTCTTGGCTTCAACAGTTGAGATGTGGAGAAAGGTTTTGTTTGTTTAAGCACAGGACTGGGAGTCAGTGGAGTCTAGATTTTTTGCCAGAAATTTCCTGTGCTATTTTTGAGGAGCCAGTTAGCCTGGCTGTGGCAGTTTCCATACCTGTAAAATGCTGGGGAGATACTGATACTTACCGTCCTTGGCTAAGCACTCTCAAGACTTCAGGAGACAAGCTCAATGTAGGTACCTGGTTTTGCTTTTTTAACCATCTTGGCATTTTTCTAGAGGCAGCACATTCAATTTGTAAATCTAGGGCCAGGCTCTGGATCTCCACTAGCAAGAGCTGATGTAAAACTGTCGGCCAGCTGTCCCAAATCGGTCATCTAAAACATGCGGACATTCTCATCCTGCCAAGTCTTTTCTAGAGCTCACAGTTAATGCCTGTGATTCAGTGGAATGATGCTCAACGTGATGTCACCAGGGCCAGCTCCAGGCACCAGCGAAGGAAGCAGCTGCCTGGGGCGGACAATAGAAAGGGGCAGCACTCCGTCCGTTATTGGGGCGGCACATCTGGGTCTGTGGTAATTCGGCGGCCAGTCGATCAGTCCCTCTCTTGTTCTTCGGTGGCATTTAGGCGGCAGCTCAATCAAATTTTTCTTTTTTCTCTTTTTTTATTCACAGCTTGTGGTGGCAAAACAGCTGGAGCCGGCCCTGGATGTCACCAGACCTAACCTTCCCGGGGTTAAATTTAATTGTTAGGTCAGATTAATTAAAACATTCTGTTTTCAGTGAAACATTTTGTGCACGTGTGTTGGTTTTTTTCCTGCAGCAAACCCCCTCCATAACATGAGATTATACACTGGTCTTGCTACATGTGGGCTTTTCATTGTACATAGTCAACCCACATTATTACAAACCCTGAAACCAGTGTTTTCCCTCTTGAAGGGGGTGTTTGCAGGAGGTTATGATTATAACTGTTTTAATATGTAACCTTTTATTGTAAACAATTCACTCACAATAGGTCTATCTTTTGTTTGCCACAAAGTTATACATTAGATCTGGATTAATGATTGACTTGGCTGTATGGTAATTTATTGCTCTCAGTCTATGTAGGTACAATATGATCATTCCGTTTTCTATAGATTTTTTTTTAATGTAACCTAATTATAAAAACCCTCCGCCCTGTAAAAATGTTATTTGCTTCTGGCTTTCATATGCATGTTTGGATGAAAGACGAGCAAAATTAAATAATGACTAGCACTTGGCCTTTCTAACCGCACATTATGCTGCTCTGCTATTTGTATTTTTCCTTAAATATTCATTGTTTTCATACTACATTCTGAAACCTTTCCTTCCCTGTTGCGTAGAGTATTTTCTCATCTCAGCGTGCAGAGATTTATGTGCATAATCCCCATGAACTTGAATGGGAATCCGGCGTCATAGAGACACACACATCTGGCTTGGAGAGGAGGGAGTAAGAATTCTGTGTTGGCTACTCAGACATGTATGTGCCTGCTTGCTTTGCCTGCAGCAAGTGGGTGGGGGAGAGGGCGGAGTCAAGCCAATGCACCAGCCAGCACAGCTGAGCCAACACAGGGATGGAGTATTTACTACTGCTGTGGAGAAGGGAGGGAGCAGGGACCGTATTGTGGCCGTCCTTTCCTGGGATAGGCATGCTACCTGCTACTCTTTACATTGAGTTGTGTCCTTGTGGCACAATCTAGCCCACTGAGAAAAGAAGACAGAATTCCCTCTGTATGCAACAAATTTTCTACTAGTACATATTCAAAAGCTTACTGGAATAATTAAGAGCACAAGCACATGGAGCATTTACTCTGCTGTAATATAGTGAAAAACCCTGGAAAGGGAATGGTGGAAAATACTGATTTTTTCCCATCAGAATGAGAAATTGTTCTAAATGGGAAATGGAAACTGATAGCAAATAATGACATTGGCACGCTTTTATATCCTCTGCATCTATTCATTTCCATGAGAAGAATTGCATAAAGTAATAATATGAAAACTAGAACTGCTGGTTGCAGAATTATGCTGCTGAGAGGCCAATAAAGCTACAGAGCAGTGCTTTTCACTCTTGTTGACAGAGGCCAGTCATAACACTCTCCAGGTATCACAGCCCTGAATTTGTGCCTCAAGCTGTCAACGGAAGCAGTAGCAGCAAAATGATAATAAACTGACTTAGTGCTCATAGTGCCCCAACATACTTGCCCTCTGTAATAGTGAAGCCAATACACATTCAGAGCCTCTAGACTAGTCCTGCATTTGGAGCTCCAGATGCAGGGCAGCTAGATTCACATCTCAATCACTCCAAAGCATTTGTCAGGAAGAAAAAAAAATGCTGGGTGAAATCCTATCCCCATTGAAATAAATGGCAAAATTCCCATTGACATTAATATGCTCAGACTTTCAACCCCACACTACTTCCCTCATCCTAATCCAGCCCCCCTTCTTCCCACAGGTTCTGGAAGCAATGCAGTAAAAGTGTAAGAAATCAGTTCTGTTTAACTGTGCTATCTGGGCAAACATAAAATTAACATAAAGTGAACCTATGCTGTGGCAGGAATCCTGCATACAAATATTTGATCAGTTACCGAGGTGAACATACAGCTGTCACCTCCAGGCAATATAAAAGGCCAATTTTTCAAAGTTTTCTGTACAAGTCTGCACGTGGAGATTTGCACAAACATTAATCTGTGTTTGTGTACTCAGTCCCATACATTACTTCTGTCCCTATTTATATATATGCAAAATAATTGATTCTTTTTTCACCATATCCTTCCAAAAGTCTCTCCTGTTCTAGTGTATTACAATGTACTTTAAAATGTCCCCATTTTTGCTTCCCAAATAAAGTATATCACTTTTGCTGACCAAAGCCAGGTCAGTCAATGGTGTATGAAGAAGGAGAGAGAACTGTGCATTTATGAGAGATAACTGTGTAACTAAATTACAATTTAGAGAGAGCAGTTAGAGTTAGGTACCAGATAACAGCAATCTATCCATTGATGTGCTCAGGGGGAAAATGTGAAGCTTCTACATCCAGGAATTTTACACTAAAACAAGGACTTCTAAGAGACTTCAGGACAGAGAGAAGACTTTCAACACAGCAACTATAACTGATAGAGCTGGATTATCTGCCGTGGTATAGCTGCTTTGTGCTCTACAGGAGCAGGCTGTCACATGAGATTGCTGGTACTTTGAGCTCAAGACACCATCAGAACCTTCCTCACAGAATTTCATCACAGTTCCAGTGGCACCAGTAAGTGCAGGGTTGGTGACTATCAATAATGTTGAAAAGAAGTTAAGACTAAAAATGGGTGGGACGCAGCATTCCCGTCCTGCAATAATTTTTGCAATTTCAAAAAATTTCCCATCCCAAATCAGGATGAAGATTTGAAACCTTAATATTTGTGAACTGAAAAAAAGGGCCGGTCGGTTGAAACATTTTGATTTGATTTTTCCCTTTTTAAAAAACATAATTGATAGTAAAATCAATTTAAATTTTGAAATGAAAAATGGAATTTCATGTCAAAACAGGACATCTGGATGATTCCTAACCTTTTTTTTTTTTAATTCAAATGGGAAATTTTGTCAGATCCACCAACCCCTTTTCCATGAACAGTTTCAACTAATTGGTATTTTCCAATGGAAAAATGTTTTATTGAAAAATTCCTGACCAACTCTAGTCAAAACTCTCCATACAGTTTTTGTTTGAGTTTTTAGTGGGCAGTTCAGCTCTTTGTTTTATGAATCTAAGACAGTTCCCACCATGGATGTCTCTTGTATTATGCCTTTTTTAATATTGATAAACAGCTTTCTGATTGGCTGGCAAGTTTTCTGTTAGAGGTCCAATCATTTAGTCTAGATATAAACTTGCACAGAAAACTCAGGAGCTCTCTGAAATTGGAAATTTGTATCTCATGGAGGGAGGGGGGAAGGGCACAGTGTATTCTACAAGCAAGTTGTGTCCCTTGCTTCTTTAGTTCTATTAATCATCATTTCAGCACCTGCCGTGATATCAGTAAAATGGCATCAGTTATATCAAGCATTAAATAATGTTATTTCCATATCAAAGAGTGTGGAACACGGGGAGACAATCACCCTTTCAGTTAGTTACTAATAGAAATTCAGAAATAAATCCTCTCTAAATACAGTCATTAACCACTCAGCAATGTTTAGATGATAGTGCCTGGAAAACTAATGATGCATCTGATCATTTTGATGCATGTAAAGGGGTAAAATTGTAAAATGTAAATGGTAAACTGAGGCCTTCAGCCTACAATCAGATCTACACAAGTGCAAAGGTCCAATTACAGGACTGGGGCATATGACTGTAGCCTCTTTGGGGCGGGGACCATATATTCATATTCATAAAAACATAGTGTTTTTAGAGCAGCTTGCAAAATGGGGCCCTGATATTGACTGGGGCCTCTGATCACTACTGTAGTGTGATGTAATGATATCAGAAGGCTCACAACTAGGTTTAAAGGAGGATAGGTCCAGATCCTACTAGCTGGTGACTGTTCCGTGCAAGTTGCTGACTGCTATTAGTTCCCAATGAATGTTATGGGAGTTGAGAACACTCAGCATCTCACAGAAGGAGCTGATCTCCTTGCAGGATGGGAGCCTCGGACAAGATTTTCAAAAATAGAAGCCCAAAGCTAGACTACTATGTCGTTGCCTGATTTTCAAAAGTGTTGAGTTCACATCGGCTTCAGTGGGAGCTGCTGGGTACTCAGCACTTCTGAAAGCCAGGCCACTCATTTAAGAGCCTAAATATAGACTTAGGGATCTAATTTTAAACTCGCATTTTTTAAAATCTTGGCCTTAATTGCTACATACATTTATTTCTATGTGTGGAGATATGGACATGCAATTCCCCACAAACGCCTGATCCTGTGAGGGGCTGAGCTTCAACTCTCGTTCATCCCTTTGCTCCCATATTTGGAAGAGAGCTGAAATCAATGGGAGTGGAGGAGAGTCAGCATCTTACCTGATCAGAGTCATGGCATAAATCCTGAAAATGGGACATTGGGAGATGTACAGTCTGTTTCATGTACCACATGCTGGGTAACAACAGGAAAGGAATCCATGCTTGTAAAACTAAACTGACTCATTATTAAAAGAGATGCTGCAACTGCCATGACCATTTTAGCCAAATGCCCACAGACTGACTTCCTGGTGCCGCTTCCAAATTCTTCCCTCCTGCAACCAGTGCTCCTCCCTCCAAGTTCCATGCAGGTAGCTACACTATCTATTCCACCATTGAAAAGAATTCAAGTTTAATATGGATGCAAAGGCCCGCTTGTCTGCAGCCGCAGAGATATTTTCTGTGGAAAGGGCTAACATTGTGAGTCTGATTCTGCACTATGTCACTCCAGTTTTACGCTTGTATCATTCTGTTGAAATCAGCTATATTAGTGTAAAGCTGGAGATGGAGTAACAGTTAGGAATCAGTCCCTCAATATGTAAGTTTCTTTAGCCCCAATAAGCCTAACGTTTTAACTTCATCCCTTCAAATAAGGACATGTTTTCACAGCTAATTGTTATTTTAATAGAGTTTCTAGGATATGCTGAAAATGCTCCACCTTTAAAAACACCAGCTGGGGTTGAGGACCTGTCAAAAACCTCTCCTAAAATGTGAGACTTACTCATCTTCATTTCCTGAAAGGTCCAGCTTTCCTAGTCATAATGAGACTATACCCATTGTAACGTGTCCTCCCAGAGCCTCGAAAAGGCTTCTTAGAAATAAAACTTCCCATGATAACATTATCATGATGGTGATTTGAGTCATTTTTGTGGATCTTTGTATAGCACCTGTAGAATTTCTTCCTGTGTTTTGAGCTCAATCCAGCTCCCATTAAAGCCAATAAGAGTTTTTTCACTGACTTCAAAGAGAGCAAGATAGGGCCCTTAATAAGGAGCATTCATTTTGGGGAAAATATGTTCTCTTTACAAGTATGTACATGTTTCTAGTCTTACAGCTTTGCTGAAGGGGATTACAGGCTATATACTGTGTGTATGAGTCATGCTGATGAATCAGAGTTTTTCCTAGTTTTCAAACTGTGGTTTTCTTTGTAATAAAGAATACATTGTCCTTTCACAGCCAAAACTACACAATCACATCACTTTCACAGACTGACTAAAGGAAGACAATATCTATGGACTTTTTGTCTCATGAAAATCAAAAAGGGGCAACATTAGAACAACATTTTTTGCCTGAATTGGCTACTTTGAAAACAGACAGTGTGAGTGAATGTGACAGGTTTAATTTTCATTCAATAGTTGCAAGATCCAGAAACAAACAAGCAGCTAGGTAAATGGACAGAAAACGGACTTCTCAGACACTAAGTCCATCTTACCCAACTTTGAGCTTTCTGAAAACCATTATAGATAAAAACCAAAATAAACATATGTCCACTCTGATTCATGGGTCAGCGGTGTATGTCATCATTGAACATTTATAATGGAGTGGAATAACAATGCATTGCATTCTAAGAGACATAACCATAATTTTGTGGTATACTGAGGTTTCATTTCCAGCTTTCTTTTTTTAATAACTCTCTAGGTCTTTTTAGACTGAAAATAGTCTTGAAAATGTAAAGTGATTTACATTTAAGGCTTTTGGGTCAGGTCCTCAGCTGGTGTAAATCAATCAAGCACCCCTGAAGTTAATACAGCAATGCTGATTTACATCAGGTGGGGATCTAGGCCATTATCAAATCACTCCCCTTAGTGAAATAGTCTCCCAGGAGAAGTGATGGACACCCCATTTCTTGGAGCACATTGAAAGCTAGACTGGACACAATACTAGCAAATGCACAATAGATGACATCGGCAGGGAGATGAAGAACTTAAGGGTCCTTACCATTGCTAGATGCTGTGATATGTCGAGCTGAGTTGTTTGCAACACAAAATTAGTTTAGTACCAGCTAAGAAAAAAATTGCCAATTGCCATGATTATTAGTGAGAAAAGAGACCAGAAATAGAGGAGAAAAATCTCTGAAAAGATTTTAGAACAACAGTTTTTAGGGTGTTTGATTTACTATTCAAGTGTGCACAGCTGCTGCTAGGGGGAAAAAATCCCGGCAACATGCCAAGGAGGAGAGACAAGGGTAGAACAGCAATAAGAGAGAGAAAGATTGTTTGCAGACTAGGCTATTAAATTGACTTGGAAATAGACAACTATTTTACGCAGGGAGGAATGAAGGGAACTATTTCAGATGGATTCCCACAAACTTACAGATATGGCACTGAAATGTTGCTTATATAGCACAGTAATTGCAGTATTGGAATCCACCCCTAGTTGTTCCACAGCTCCAGTCCAGTTTTCCTCATAAGCAACATTAGCTGCATTAGCAGCATCCCTATTTGTAGCTTATTTCTCTCTCTCATCTTTCAAACAATAAGCCTGAATGGGAGATATTTAATTATTCATTTTATTGAGACTGTAGCAGTCAACACTGGCTGTCCAGAGTGGCTCAGGCTTTTTATAGGGAAATGATGCTACTGCAGCAGAAAATATGAAGCTGTGATAAATGCCACCTGATGGGAAAGGTTCAGGTACAAATCAGGAATGCTTAGCAAAAGTGGTTAGAGCAGCCCCTTCCCCACTGCTTTTCAACAGACTGAAGGAGGTTTCCCTTTGGACCCAGAGATTTTTCATCATTCAAACAGATACCGATTGACTTGGTCTTGATAACATTGATTGGCTTTTTTAGGGTGACAGTCCTATAATATATCCATTTATTCCGCTGCTCCCGCAACTGGACAGATACAATTTTATTCTGCTGCCTTTGCTGCTACTTATTCTATTCTGTCTCCTTGGCAACTTTTATTTTTGCCTACTTTTAAGCTTTCAGTAGAAATAGATTCATCTGCAGAGCAACAAGAGCATGGGTTAGATCCTCAGCCAATAGAGCTGGGCCAATTTACATCAGCTCAGGATCAGGCCTGCTTTTCCCAAGCTGTGTTCTGATTAATGCTCAGCAAGGGAGAAGGACTGGTTCTGGATTACTGGTTTGGATTACTTTGTTTATGAGACTCTCGTTTTGGTGATTAATGTCTCTGCATTAAACAAGCGTGGCTTCAAATCTGGCTTTGAAACATGGCTCTAGTAATACTGCCAGCTAATGCTCCTTCTCAGTCCAATGACTCCCTTTTTATGGAAAGTCTGAATGCTGTAACTTTTACAAGAGTCCCTACTTATCCTTATTTGCAAACACAATTTCTATTTGTTCCAACGAGAGGTGAATGCACCAGCTCAAATACTGGACAATTCTCACCAAGAAAGAAGCATTCTCAACATTGTCTTTTCAAGTAATTAACCAAACCAGCTATTTAATTCCACTGAGAGGCCCTGAGTGCAACTTTATGCTCTTCCAGAATTCATTTGGAAACTGGATTCCAATTAGATGGAACTACTTTAGCCTAATGTGTTAGCTTATGTTTTTTCCTTTCTGCTACAGTTCAGTCATGATTTATTTTTGACCTTTACATTAATGATTAAGGTGGCTATGGGTTTAACTAATGTTACTATCACAGTTTCAAACTTTTGAGTGATCATACAGAGTGAGAATCATCAATAAGTTTTTAGCAAAGTGCAAAGGTGCTTTATGGGTGCCTATAGACATTGAGAAGAATTTTCAGAAGTGTCTCAGGCCCACATAAATGTGATCAACGATTTCAATGGGAGTTAGGTGCCTAAATAATTTTGAGGGCATAAGTGACTTAGGAACATGAATCTCATTGACTTATGAAAATGTTACCCATCATCTTTCTGTCTACTGTATGGCCATGATTGCCTAAGATAAGAAATTAAAGACTTGGGTATAATTTTCAAAAGCACCTATTTGACTTTTGAAAATGGGACTTAGGCTCCTAAGTCACTTACGCACATCTGAAAAATTTACCCTATACCTATAGGTTTGCAGTACTGTATTTTGGTTCCAGGCTTGCATTTTATCATTCTTACAACTGCACTGTTGCGTGCATGATTCTTGGGAAAGAGGAACTGCATAAGACCATGTGCATTGGCCAGTCATGGATGAGTTGAAAGCTTTGCTAACAAAAAATTGCAGCATTACTCTGCAGGTGTGATTGCAGTGTTCTTATTCCAAGCCTTTACAGTGCTTTGCATCCTTAATTTAAAATACTGAATCAAATTTCTCTATTAACTAAACAATAACTGAATGATTTTACAAAGTCCTTGCCAACCTTATGATGGCAAAAGCTTGTATCTTATACCTTGTCTGGTCCACTATGCTACATCCTTGGTTGCTGATGCTGATATGGTTTAATATTGTTGTGCACTGTGTGAACTCGATTTCTTGTCTCCATGACAAGATCAACTATATTATGCTTTTCTAAACTTTATTATGGTCCCTACTAGGGGCGCAGCCTATTGTACCCTTTGAGATAACTGATACTGAGCACGTTTGTGGGACTGGCTTGCCAGCGCCATAGAATTAGAGATGTCAGAGACCTATTAGCTCATTTTGTCAATTCTTCTGCCAGTATGGTATTGTTTACAGCAACATATTGCCGAGTGCTTTGTCCGTTCCAGTTTTAAATGATCCATGTAATGGCATTTCCATCACTTCCCTTTGGAGAATATTCAACGAAGTATTATTCCTTACTACTAGGAAATGTTCCTGATGTTCCACTAAAATATTCCTTAGATTAATTTTATCCTAATATTCTTAGTTACAATTTCTTGGATGACTCTGAACAATGCCTCTCCCTCTTGTGTATATTTGCATGCAGTTCTAACCCTAACCTTAGTTTGTCATTTGGGCAGTTTATGCATATGTATGCATAAACAGTTTATGCATCCATCTAGACACTTAACCATTTTCTTTTCTTTTTTACCTTCCCTCAAATTTCCTGGGGTGTTTCTGGTTTTGAGGTGCCTAGAACCATACAAAGTATATTAGATCCACCTACCAGCAGATATGTAACAACTGATCCATGATAAAATGTCTCCAAAGCCCCAAACCACATTGCTGTGAAAAGGTAGCTATTCACAGATCCCTGTTCCTCCTTCCAGAAGCATAATTTTGTATAAAAGGTTTCATAAGTGTATGCAAACTATAACTAGACTTATTGTAGACCACATTTTCTAAACGTGACATTATTGGCAATCCAAAGCAGTTCAAACATTCAGGATGCAAACAAAGCCTTTCCATGTCACATTAGCTTTGCTAGCCACCCAAAGATTTTTAGGTATCTCCAGTTTGTATGATTATTTGGAGGTTTACAATTTCTGTTAATTTTATTTGGAGGTTTACTATTTTTATTAACTAACTACATAGCAATTCCATTGGGTTAGTTGACTTTCTGATATAAGATGTCCCACATGAAGATAAAGAGCAAGTTTAGGGGTGAGGTTTTGATTTTAAAATTTGGGATCAAAGAAAAAATCCCGATGTAGACTTAGGCTTTGGGCACATTTTCCTCCTGATTTCATCATGTAATTGTTTCCTATTTGTGGGGATTGCCCACAAAGTTCTGGCCAGACCATGTCAATTCAAAGATGCTAAAAGCTAAGGTGACTAGCCAATCTGAATGAGAATTTCTGATGTATGTGAATGTTCCAAGTAAAAGCAGAAGGTGTTCTGCATTGGATTACATGCAGTCTCAGTTCACTGATAGACTTTTTGTTTGTCTTCCTATATGACTCATTTCACTAAAAGTGATGCCTATTCTAATCTGGAATAGTTTGCAAAAGGAAGTGAGATATGCAGACAAATGACAGGGTGTTGATGTATGAAGAGAAATGATACAGTGTTCACATACGTAATTTTCTAATTCACTTTCTCAAAAGTTATGAGCCTTCCTCATTTACATGCTTGTAGATGGTTACAGACACTAATGGACTTTGTGCAAATCTGTTGGAGTCTGGAAAATGAATTGATCTTCCTATTTCATGTACAGTCATGAACAAATGCAATGACTTCATCAGAAGACACTGACAGAGGCAAAATATTCGTTGATGTATGATTCAATAATATTATGTATTTCATTCTTTTCCTACCCTATAGCCTAGCTGTACAACTACTTTTACATCCACATGCCTCTGAAATTTTATTTAAACTAAAAATATATGAAATATTTGTATTCAAATATTACCTGGCTTATTTACTGCTAAATGTGCTTTGTTTAAAGAGACTTAAATTGAAATGCTCTCATATTTGCCATAGAGAGGGAGATCTTTGGGGCAGGGACTGTCTTTTTGTTCTGTGGCCATATAGTATCTAGCATAATGGGGTCCTGGTCCAAGACTAGGGCTTCTAGGTGCTACAATAACACTGTTAAAGAATTAATAGCAATCAAGTTAAGAAAAAGATTGGGAAAGTCATCTGAACTCCTTCCTTGCATAGTGCTCTGAAAAGAACCCACTGCGAATCCTTCAGATTCTTCTGAGCCAAGCCATAGCAGTTCTGTGAGGTAGAAGGAGCCCAAAGAACATAGTGTTGTGTAAGTGTAACAGAGATATTAGAACTGAACAGATCCTTCCACGTTTGGCTGGAAATGGGGTTGCAAATTATTTATTTTGTAACTGGTTTGCTGGCCCAGAAGTTCAAAAAGAGATCAGGCTCAAGGGTCTGCTCCAGTGACTCACATTGGTTTCAATGGGCTTTGGATTGGGCCCCAGATTAACCTGTTTTTCCCCAGGGTCGAACCCATAGGTAGAGCCCTGTGAAATTCATTTTCTTTGTTATAACTTTGAATTTTATTTTGGGGGGGAAATTTATCCCTTAAACATTTTGTTTTATTTCTTTTTATTACATTTACATTAATAAAATACCTCAAATGCCTACAAACAAATAAAAACAGTGTATTAAGTCCAGTTTAGCTATATTACATCATTTTATTAAGCATCATTCATTATTCCAGGCCTTGAGACACTCCCCTCCCCCAGCTTAATTAGCCACTCTAAAATACAGCTTCTTAGGGTTCCCCTCTGAAATGTGTCCAGTACTGCAGCCAGCAAATAAACCCCACTGCTCCATCCCCACTCAGTGACACAAACCCCATAGAACACCCCAGGCCCCAGATGCCCCCTCTATATCCCTAGGGATCCCTCCCCAAGCATCCCCATCCCCCCGTATATATTTCCCCTCTCCCATTGAACTTTACACCTCCAAGCCCCCATTAGCTCCAAAACCCCTTCCCTCCCCACCTTAAATATTCCCTCTCCCGCATTGAGCCTCAACACCGCCCATTAGTCCCAGGGGCCCCTCCTACATCCCCCCTTATATATTCTGCTTCCCCACTTGGGGCTGCCCACAGGGGCGGGAGAGGGAATTGGTTACTGCCCTCAGGGGGTGGGAGACCCTGGGGGAAGGGTTGCAGAGCTATGAGTGTTGTCACCTGGTCCATGGGGCTCAGTGCTACTCAGGTTTGGCCCAGCCACCCTGGAATGGCAGCTGGGCCACATTTGAGTGAGTGGGGCTGTGACGCCATGCTAGGGTTACCATTTGTCCGGATTCCCCTGGACATGTCCGGCTTTTCTCAGTTAAAAATAGCGTCCGGGGGGAATTTGTAAATGTCCGGACTTCCCCCCCCATGCAGAGCGCACGCGGCTGACAGGGCAGCCGGCCGGATGGAGCCACTTGCATGGGGCTCCGGCAGCCAGAGAGAGCCCCTCCTCCGCTTCCCCCTCCTTCCCCCTGCAGCAGAGATCACTCACTCCCTCCTCTCTCTCCCTGCATTCGCAGCCAGCCGGCCGTTCGCAACGGGCCTCCGGCAGTCTGGACCTCCTCCCCCTGCCCAGCACGCCACTCTGCAGCACTCTGCGAGGGCGGGAACCGGGCTATGCGCTCCGTGGGGGAGCTCCGTGGGGGAGCGCGGCAGCGTGTTGGGCTGCGCGTGGAGCTCGACACGCTGTTCTGAGCGGCACGGTAAGGGGGCCAGGAGGTCGGAGAAGGGGCAGGAAGGTTCTGGAGGGGGCAGTCAAGAGACAGGGAGCAGGGGGAGGGTTGGATGGGTCGGGAGTTCGGGGGGGCTGTCTGGGGGTTGTGGGTGTAAGGTTTTGGGCAGTCAGGGTACAGGTAGAGGGTAGGGTCCTCGGGGGGCAGTTAGGGTGGGGGGTCTCAGGAGGGGGCAGTTAGGGGACAAGGAACAGGGAGGCTTAGGTAGGGGGTGGGGTTCTGGAGGGCAGTTAGGAGCAGGGGTCCCAGGAGGGGGCAGTCAGGGGACAGGGAGCAGAGGGGTTTAGATGGGTCGGGAGTTCTGGGGGAGGGGGCTGTCAGGGGGTGGGGAGTAGTTGGATGGGGCGTGGGAGTCCCTGGTGTCTGTCTGGGGGTGGGGGGGTGGATAAGGGTTGGGGCAGTCAGGGGACAGATAGGGGGTAGGGTCCTAGGGAGCCAGTTGGATGGGAGGAGGATCTCAGGAGGGGGCAGTCAGGGGACAGGTAGGGGATAGGGTCCTAGGGGGCCAGTTAGGATGGGGGGAAGCTCTCAGGAGGGGGCAGTCAGGGGACAAGGAGCAGGGAGACTTAGGTAGGGGGTGGAGTCCTGGGGGGCAGTTAGGTAGGGTAACCATACGTCCGGTTTTTCCCGGACATATCCGGCTTTTTGGTGCTCAAATCCCCGTCCGGGGGGGAATTGCCAAAAAGCCGAACATGTCCGGGAAAATAGCTTTGCCGGCATCCCTGCCCCAGTCCCCTGCTTACCTTGCGGCTCCCGCAGGCTGCGAGCTGCAGGCAGATTCCCCCGCGGTGGCTGCTGCTGCTCCCCCCAGACACCTCAGCTCTGTGTAGCTAAAGAGCCGAGCTGCCCGAGCGCTTCACGGTTTGCCGGGCAGCCTCCAGACCCTGCGCCCCCGGCCGGGCGCTTCCCCTCCTGGGCTCCAGCTGCGCTGGGGAAGCACCCGGCTGGGGGCAGGGTCTGGAGGTCTGGGGGCTGCCCGGCAAACTGTGAAGCCGGTAGCGCTCAGGCAGCTGTTTCGTGGCTGGGAGGGAGGAGGGGGAATGCAGGGCGCTCAGGGGAGGGAGCGGAGTTGGGACGGAGTTGGGGCGGGGAAGGGGCGGAGTTGGGGCTGGGCCGGGGGCGCAGCCAGGGCCCCGTGGAGTGTCCTCTTTTTTTAATGAGGAAATATGGTAACCCTACGCCATGCGCCAGGTCACAATGCTGACAGAGGGCAGCTGGGTCCAGCCCTGAAAGACAGGAGCCATCGCTGCAGGGTGAGTTGTTCATTTTGTGTTGTTTTTTTATGTCTTTTTTCATTTTATTTTGTGGTATTTCACAGAGGCAAAATACACGGCGCTCTTCCCATAGCAAGA
Organism: Terrapene triunguis; assembly: GCF_002925995.2. Taxonomy (NCBI): domain Eukaryota; kingdom Metazoa; phylum Chordata; order Testudines; family Emydidae; genus Terrapene; species Terrapene triunguis. The sequence goes on along the minus strand of NW_020698262.1, from coordinate 5,241,440 downwards.
TTTAGATTAAATGGGTTTGCTTGTTCACCAGATGTAGAAATGGGGCCAACTCTCTTGTCTGATCACAGAAAAATGAATTTTCCCTTATAAACTTTGGGCTATAAATACATAGACTGAAACAAAAGTTAGAAATAAGATGACTCCAAACAGCTAGGGCATTACAGAAATTGATAATATCTTGGTCACCTGCCATCCAGATTCAGCCACACAGAGGCAGGAGCTAGGAGAAAATATTTGTTTGTGGAATTTTCCAGTTGCAGCAGCAAGCTCATCTCTTTCTGAATGAAAACAGCTGCTGCTGAGCTGACCTTCCCGGTCACCTGATGTAGGCTCAGCCAATAAAGGATAATGGAGACTCTGATGGAACCATGTGACCTTTTCCAACACAAAACATACTGTGGACGACCCTCTGAAAATGTGTGTGGCTACCCAGGCAGAGCAATAATTTGCAATAAGTTTTTCTTTGGATGCTTCAGGAGTTCATAATGTTCACTGATCGTTTATGAATGTAGGTGAAAACTGACCCAATGGTGGTTTCACGTACTGTTGTGTTTTGAGTCAAACAGTTTGCACAGCACACAGTTGGACACATGCACTGCTGAAACAGGTTGCTTGTAAACGCCATGTAATTATGAACTATACTAACCAACAAGCAGCCACATCTACTTGGCTGCAACTCAGCTGCAGAAACTTCCATATAAAATGGGCAGCCTGGTCTGGTTCAAGAAACCCCTCCAATAAATGCTGTTAATCTCCTGCTAACCATATTTTGTAAATACGAAGACATGGGCAATGGTCCCACTGAAAGCACATTTCCCAATAATGAGGGAAATGGTATTTACAGGAAGGATTTAAACATTTCTTTAGTACCGTAGCATGCCTTTTTGTACATCCTATATGAACCCCTTAATGCAAGGATGACTAATGTATCCATCTAATTAAATTTTTACAGCATTCCAGTGCTTGAGTGTCAAATGTTTGTTTCCAGTTTGTTTCCTCATAACACTGTCAAATAAACTCCCCCTATTTTTATTTAGTGTCTGCCCATAGCGTTCCAATGCCATGTGAAGACACGGCATTTTAGTTCATGAGGACCACGCAAACATATTTTCTACCTTCTCTCACCACTTTAGCTTTTATTTTGTAATTCTAGATTTGGTTGCCTATTATTTTATAAAATAACCTTCTGTATTACATGCATCTTGGGAAACAATAATTAGAATTTTCAGTTAGAAGACATATTATATGCCAAAAAAATGAACTGAACAATACATGATTTGCTTCATTTGCACTTTTCCCTCTAGAAAGCTGATGGTGTCCTACTAGTCAGGTAGTTGAAGACAATTTGGGGAAAAGGTACAACAGGAAAAAATAAACTTTAAGGCTTCTAACAAACAGGACCTTCATGGAGCCAGGTGAAAAGGTCTAAGAGGCATCTGTAGGTTATTTCACCCTGAATAACAAAGGTTTATAGGTTTGGGGATAAAGCAAGATTACTCCGAGAAATCATACATCACTAGGAAAATAAAGACAAGGTATAATTCAGTCAGTTTTAATCTACCCTTTACAATGCAGGCAGGTCATCATGAGATCACCAGGAATCCCTATGTAAGCACTAAGTCGTTGTCTTTAATTAGTCTGCAAGTTATAGTTTAAATGCAGTGCCCCCCCTCCCACACACACACACATCTCAATTAGGTATGCAAGATAAGAGCCCAATAAATGATTTCTCAAGCCTAATATTCTATACCATGGCCTTCTGGAATAATCACACAATAGGAAATCTTTTTACAATGTGGTAGATACAAACAGTGGTATTCAGAGAGCAATCTATTAGGGGCCCATGGACTCTCTTTTTTTCTCAGGTTATATCTGAAAAGATTCTAGGAACCAATCTTTCATTCATCTTTTTAGTAATAGAGTTGTGCCAAGCCTACTAGCAACCCCATAGCTAGAGGTCTGTTAGCATTTGCAAGATAAGACTTCGCTTTCAGGAGTTTATAACTCAACCATAAATGATTGCTTTAGGATAGGAGGTCTTGGCCCACTAGCAATTTCCACTAATGAATACAAGCTGAAAGATAAAAAGGCCACATTTCCAGTGGGAACACATGGGTTGTTCTTTCTACCTCATATGGCTTATTCCTACTTGAGAAAGTGGTTTAGGTTTGTAAAGGACCTGGGCTTGATCACCACTTTGTATGGTAACAGCAGACTCTATAGTTCTTTGTTTTGTTTTGTTTTGTCTTTTAAGGGTTTGGAGGATTTGAGTAAATTAGTGAAGTGTTGGCTTTTTAATAACCAACAGGTAGCATGACGTCAATTTGTGGCTGTCTTGGGGCAATGCAGAGGAAGAAATGAAAGCAATGATTGTCAGGTAGCTTATTAAAAATAATCAAGGAGATGGTGACAGATAGGCCTAAATCTTTTTAATGAAGTTACATAAGTGAAATCAAAGGATCTGTGTCACTGCAGTGGGCGAGGGGTGAGCCACTTGAAGTATCCATCATCAGCTTGCCATCGTGGGTTAGTAATAATAATTTTCAAGTTGAGTTAACTAGTTCATTCTGCAAACAACCTTTTTCCCACCCACCCCCCTTCTGTTTTTTTCCCCAATCTCTTTCCCTTGGCATGTTTCCTATTTCTCAAGCAGCAGCTGTGCGCAGTTGAATAGTAAATCAAACACCCTAAAAACTGTTGTTTTAATACAATGCCTAAGATTTCCAGATTCTTTTTTTCTCCTTATTTTTCTTGATAACCACTCTGGCTTATCTTTGTCTGGTAGTAAAATAACTAATTCTGGTAACAAAAGCCGGACCTGTGTCTTTTTGTGGAAATTAGTGGGTGGGTTAGTGGGTGAAAAGCAAATAACCCACAAGCAGTTTAGAGAAGTAGACATTAAAAGCTTGTTGTGTTAATAATTGTTAAATACATTTTTTAAGATTTCAGTGGCAAATGGCTTTCTTGTCAGACTCTCATGTGGCAGAAACTCTTTCTTTCCTCCTCATGGTAAGTCTTTGGAGAAATCAATTTTATGTTTCCCCACAGCTTCCATTCTTCCCCTCGCTGGGCCGCACCATCTGGAAGTGTCCAATTTCCTTCAAGTCTTCAGGTGGCCGCTGTTGGTCTGAGGTACCTTCTGGAAGAAGGTTCTCCATATTGTAGGGACAGCCTCTCTAAGCCTCAACCACCCAGCCTGACAGCCTTGATTCCCCTTTGAGTCAGTGTGGAGCTTTTCCAGGCCACAGCTTCTATCATTACAGCAGCAGAGTGAGCTTTGCAGAGTGAGAAAGAGTGGATGATTCCCTATTGGCAACACTGGAATGCCCTGAAGCAGACAATTCACAGTTATCAAGAGCTCGATCTGCCTAAGAAGCTATTGAACTTGCATTATCTCTCTGCAGCTTGGCTTGTATAGTATGGGACGCTCAATTTACAGCACTCTCTGATTACAGACAGGACCTGGTTTTTGATCTGAGCTATAGATGCAACTGACCAGCAGTGAACTCCTATGCAGTAAAACTCCGTCTGTAATGAGTTAGAATGAAATTTGTTTTGATTACACTCACCATGTGCAAATTGCAATTCCACTGGCAGCACAGCCCTGCTTATATAGTGAAACTGTCATGGGGGGGGGGGAGAGAAGCAAATGTCTTCACTGCAAGAGAGTCTATTGTGATCCCTGATCCTATGAAAGCAGTTTCATCATAACATCATCAAAGGGGAAGGAAGAACACAGGGAAAGGTGTACAAGCAATCACATCACATTGTATAAGCAGCCTTTTCTAATAAGCCTCAGAGAGCACTAGCAAAATCTTTGTGTCGCTATCCGCACAGCTGAGCTAATAACATTGCCATTGTGACACTCTCACTGACAAAAACCAGGAAATTCAAAGATAAGACAGACACCACGTCCTTGACTCCAGCCATTGTGAGAAAAAGGCCTGACGATATGAGTGAAAGAGGAAATATTAGCCCTGGCTGTGAGCTTCACAGATTTTGATGATGTCCCTTACAAACTACGGTCCGGTGTCAGGACATGTGCATGCAGACTAAGTGCAATACCATATCTGGCCCTTGGTGGTATTTGGTTGCATTTAAAAAGGAACACTAAAAGAAAAAATCTTTCCATAGATGGCTGTCAGACTCTCTCAAAGCTGTTCCACTGTCTTTAGGGAAACACATAGAACACCATTGCTCTCTCCTGCAGGGCAACCTATGGCGGTATGAGGGAATGTCAGAGAGTTTCCTCTTGGATTTTCCCTACTGGGGAACGGGCCAGGGGCCAGCTCAGGATCCCTGCAGATCCCCCAGTATCCACAAGAGGCCAGGGCCCTCTGCATGGCAGTCGTGTATCTCTACGTGTCAGCTTTGTGTCCTCACCCCTCCTGATTCTTGGCTGACCCTGAGACACCCCACTGCCTTAGCAGGTGGACTCCCTGCTGTGGATGTAGAGGAGCCATGGAAGTGTAATATCGGCTTGGGCCTGCCTGCCTCCCTCTATTCACAGAAAGCTGTCTGGGGAAATCACTGCATTGCACCCCCATTCCATACATGGAGGGTCTAGGGGAGGGAATCAATCTAATCATTTAGGACTGCTTAAGTATGCAAACAGGCTTTTACAAGGGCCTATTATTTAAATTATCCAGGTAAATACATCATTTGGTACACAAATTCTATGTAGTTTGCAATGTAACTTACACATTGTACCCAATCATTGGGCTCCTGTAAGAAGGATTTATGTGGTATGAAATGGGGGAAGTGGATCAGCTCAGGCGGGACTGCTGACAAGATAGCGAACTTTTTTACTTCCTACAGCAACTGGTACAAATCTAACCCACGATGGTAATGACTAGGAGTTGCCATCCCCTGATGGCTACCTAGAATGAAACCATGTTGGACAGGTGTCCTCATCCCAGAATTCACCATGATACCTTTGTTGCCATCACAACAGAGCCATGGAGGATTAAATGGGCATTAAATGGGGTCCAAATCAACATTTTGCCTAGGGAACAGAACCCACAGAACAGGGTTGAGGCCAATTGGCTGGGCAGTCCAACGGCTTGTGCAGTTATCTGTTCTGTGGAGAGAGGCTTTCAGACCAAAAAAGGTAAACCCAAGCGACTAAAGATAGGCTCCTAATTAGACATGGCCTGATTTTCAGAGATGCTGAGCACTCTCAGCTGCCTTTGGTTTCAATGAGAGGTGGGGCGGCTCAGTAACACTGAAAATCAGACCACTTCCTAAATGTTGAATTTAGGAGCCTAGCTTTAAGCACCCAGGCAGAGACTGTCAAAAGACACAGATGGCAGCTAGGTATCTAACACCTTGGCATTTCCCCCTGCCTATCATTCATGCCTTTGAAAGTCCACCCTTTCCCTTGTTTGAAAATGTTGGTCTCATACGCCAGTGCTGTCAAGCCAATATTTTTCACCAATGCTAAAATTCACTTGAAAGAATCTATTTAAAAATGAATAAACGAAGAGATTATGCATGGATTTGTATGCATGGATTCATTGGCATTGTCTCATATACAACAACTGCAGCATATTGAATCCTAAATTGGAGAATCATTTCACAACGCTTTACTGTATATTTTAGTCCCATCTCTTTGTATCTTTATCAGAAGCCCTTATATGTCACCACTCATCTCTTCCTTTGAAAGAGCAACATTTGCTTGATGAAAAGTGGTGAGGTAAACTTTTCTTTTAAAGTGATCCTGCTGGCAATACACTTGCCCCTCGCAGGAAATATGTCTGAGGATTTGCCCTTTGAGGAAGGATTTGCCCTTTGTGGGATGTAGCTGGAGTTCAGAATATTCCAATTTGGGAATAATCTGGTTCCTTTTAGATCTCTGAATGCAGAAGAGGTCTGGTGGGCTAATCTGAGTCATTTTGAGGTTGGAGGGAGATGATATGCCAGAGTCACTGGATATACAATTGTAATCAGTATGTTGTTTTTACGAACACGCCACAGTCTACAGGCGGGAGATTTTTCAAAGGGCAGTGAGGCACCAAACACTCATTATCCCTTTGCAAATCTCCCATGTCCCTGCTTTTGTGAAGGGCTCTTTGGAAGCTTTTAAAAAACCAACACTACACCAATCTCTTCTCCCCGGCAGTATTTCTTGTTAGGAGGATGACAGAGCCCTTCTTTCCCGTCATCCCCTCCCCCCCCCACAATTTGCTATCAGCTGGCTAATCTGCCTGACACACAGCTGCGAGAGATGAAAACTGTACTGTTGATAGATGAAACTTTGGATAAGATTACATGGTTTTGAATATCTTGATGACATATTTGTCTGAAAAGTCTTTTAGAGGACAGCCTAATATAAATGCACGGAAATGTTTCTAATGACTAGCATTTGTCTACGTACTTAGTTTGAAAGATGAACATTAACGTGTTCTTCGGCTGTCATTTGCATTTGTATGTGGAGACAAACTTTTCAATAATCACTTCTTCAAGCGGAGAAGAGTTAACTATTTATTCAAATAGACAGGGCCAAATTTCTCCCTGGTGTAATTCTATTGGCTTTGGTGGAATTACCCCAGTGGTGGAATTAGTGCCAACTTGTTTGTAACAGCATCAAAAGGCAAATGCTGTCATGTAAGGCCATGTTCACTGACCTCGCTTGTGGTGATGATGGGAGTGCAACCACTAAAAAAAAAGAGTTTACTAGGAACTACTGAAAGAAAAAGAAAGAAAAAAACAAGGTCAGGGCAACCCCATCTTTCATCGACTGTACTGTGCAGAACCCTCATTTTGTTTTGTATTTTGCACTGATGATTTGAATTCAAAAAGACTTGTTGTAGTCATATTATTTTGTAGTTTTGCATCACCAAATAGTGTACTAGACACTTACTGGGACAAATAGAAAGGCATAGAATATAATTTTCAAAAACTTCTAACTGACTTAGGAGCCTACATCCCATTTTCAAAGGTGGCTTAGGCATTCAGGGCCAGATTTTAAAGGTATTTAGGTACTTACATATGAAGATAGGTTCCTAGTGGGAGTTAGGTGCTTAAATGCCTTGGGTCTTAGGCATTTTTGAAAATCCCACTCTGTGCCTATCTGCATATTTAGGTACCTAAATACCTTTAAAAATCTGGCCCTAAGTCACTTTTTAAAATTAGACTTAGGCTCCTAAATGAATTTGGTGCTTTTTAAAATTTTACCCAAGGTCTCTGCAGCAAAGAGTTTACAATCTACGACCCCAGGGCTGCATGGGGAGCCAGAGTAAGCCTTATCCCATTCCAGTCAGCGGAGCTGCAGATGGTGCAGGGGCACATGCACATAAATTCATTTGCAGGATCAGGGCCTAATTTTAGCTATGATTTGACGCGTGAGGCAACTGAACAGTATGGAGGGGTTCAAGTGAGGGAAGATGAGCGCCGCTGCATTAAGATTATGGAGTAACTCAGTCTGGACATGTGTACTCCTGGAGGGTTCATCCAAAAGTAATTTAGAGAGAGCGAGAGAAAGAGACTCATTTCATTCAAATTATTGTTATGAGCTCACTGTGAGACTGAGCTTGACACAAACACCAGGAAATTTGTGGCACAGCTGCCCCAGCATCTTGAGCTCTGTTGTGCACAGATGCTGAAGCACATGTGGTCCTCTCCCGGAAGTCCCCACAACTTTATGAGGTCCCCTCCCACTGCCCTGTGTTACTCTGCGCTGCAGAAAGACGTTACACATTCTTCTATGTGGCACTGTAGATTGTACTGATTAGAGAGCAACAGGAAACCTTCTAATGTTCTTCGCTGGGGGGGGGGGGAGAGAGAGGAGTAACATTGCATATATAATAGAGCAGCAATAGGTATATCACTTGGCTCTTATACCTGTCCATTTACTTAGCTCATACTCATGAATTAAATGTTTTCCCACTGGTGTCTCACTACTACGAGACCTTTGATAATGTTTCAGTGCTTAAGCGTAGCAGAGCTGTTTAAGTCTGAAGTTTCCTTACTCTTTGGGTTGATGTTCAAAACATTACATTATTTTGTTGCCACTTTTAATTTCTTATTTCTTTTAATCGCAGCACTGGATTGTATACGGCTTTATTTGGCAATGTATGGTGATAGATATCACTTCTTGTTGCTTCATCTCCACCTCATAGCACTATCTCTGAAGCCCTGCGTTGGCACTTTTTTCCCCTTTCAAAATATTTTGACATCTTGATGTCTTCTCCATAGACTTGCACTGACATGGTGTTAAGAACTCTGTGATGACACTACATCCCATTTTAGTGAATGGTGAAATGGCCTTGTCACAAACTATATTATGGAATATCACCACTTTAAATCTACTTTAAGGACTGACCTGCTCTATTTTATATAAGATATGTGCATTTTTAAAATTTGTTGTGTGTGTAGCACATGACAAAAATGAAACTAGGTCTAAACTACTGCATGTTATCTGATGCTATAACTGAAAATAAACTTAATGGGCCAACGTCATCCCCGGTATAACTCATTTGAAGTCAGGGCAGTGGCGCAACAAAGGAATTTGGCCAGACAGATTTATAGTTTTTGAGCCCAGTTTTATCCAGCTTGATAACTTTTCTACACCAACATCAGGAGTATACAATTTATCAAAATTAAAATCAGGATTAATAATGAAAAAAGCTAATGTGAGCATGGTAAAAATGGTCTCTGCTTGAAGAAGAACTGACAATCACCCTTCTTGCTCTTCGGCAGGACTACACATAAACACATGTTTAACGGCAAGCATGTGTTTACCCCATTGTTTTCAATGGGACTTAAGTGTGCCCTTTAAGTCAAGCACATGTTTAAGCGCTGTACTGAATAGGTATCCTTTTGTAAATGAAGCCTAAAATTGTTTAAGAACAGCTCCTTCAATATTGAAATACAACTCAGGTTTTTTTAAATTAAAATATCCATACTTTATAAGAAACCAAATTTACTATGAATCGTACCCTTGAGTGCCCACACTAAATTAATGCTTATCAGGTTTTAAAATATCAGCATAAAATTGGTATTTCATGCAAAATTCTCCACTGATTATGAGAACCCCAGGTAGTAGGAGTGACCCAATCTATTGTCTTTCTTTCAATGTTGTGTCTGTTCAGTTGTGCGAAGTATATTAAAAAGTATTGCCCTTTCAAAAATGGTGCCATAAGCTACTCCAACGCAATTCATTTCTACTGACAACTACTTTGATGCTTAGCAGGGTTTTGTCAGAGTTTAATGAAGGCCTCACTGCTAGTGTGTAGCAACAATCGGTTTTGCAGCAACAATTGGTTTGTGGCTGCTTTAAACAATTATAGGGATCAAAAATAGGTCCGTTGTAGATTAATTAGACTGTCTGCCACTTTCTCTTGCTCATTAAAGACTTCAGCCACCGCAAAATATGAATCGTGAAAATACAATGGGTCAAATTCTGCTGTCAATGTAAAAGAATGAATTTGCCCCATTAATATTTGGGACAATCGTTTCTTGGATGAGTGGTACAAATCAACAAGTTAATACAGATGGTTGTGATATCACTGACAATTTTAAGGACTGAAAACCATTTGCCTAAGAATCTAGAATAGACTCCCATTTTGTACCTAAATTTCCAAAAATGAATAGTGGTATAGGCAGACATGCATTTTGAATTTGAGCACACAGCATAGAAGTAATGGGCCAAATTCAGCCCTGCTTTACCTGCAATGAAGTCCAATGAGGTTTCAGTATCTACATGATTCTCCTATAAGCCTACCCAGCCTAGAATCTGAAAATCTTGTGTTCTTTCTGCCTCTCACAGCATCGCACAATTAGATTTTAGCTGACAGCTTTATTGATGTGTGAGGCAGAAGAAAATCCACTCCACTCTGGTGGTGAAAATGTGGTTTGTTCAGGAAAGGGAACAGATATGAATCGAAGACATATGGAACAAGATGGTGTCATTTTTAGCTTGATGCTTTTCTGACCTCTAACAACATAAAATAACTTGTCACATATTACTATTTATTATTTGTATTGCAATGGTCCCAGTCCTGGACTAGGGAACTCATTTACTAGACGCTGTCAAACACAAAACAAAAAGATGGTCCCTGCTCCAAAGAACTTACAATCCAAGCACCAGTACGGTCTATGCAGCTGTTCCAGCTGCATTAGTACTTATGAAGTTACTTGTGCAGCTTCAGAATCAGATCTGCAGTAGGACTGAGTTTCCCATATATTCTGGAACAACCTTTCCATCTATTAATTTTTGCAATTAGGAAACATGAAATTTTAGTCATCTTCTCCACCCAAAGAATTTCATGTTACATATTATTTCAAATGACTGAAATAGGTTATGTACACATTGGAATGTGTGAACTTTTACCTTTCCTACTGCAGGTTATCCATGACATCCTGGGAAATCATTGACTTTCCAGCTATTGACATTGGTGTGGGGGAGGGGGCGATCTCATCTTGCAGGAAATGCTGACTCAGAGATTTCTTAAGAAAATCTACTTTCCGAGCAGAGGAAGAGAGATTCATTATTTGCTCATCTTGGCGAAATCTAATTGTAATATTTATATTCTGTATTAATTTGATTCAGTAAAGATTTCTGACATAGGCAAAGAAACCAATCGTAATAATTTGTTCTGAAGTTTTTATTATTATTGTGTTTTGAATTCAGGTATTAAAAGAAGATCAAACTTGCAGACATTTTTCTCGACTTACATTTAAGGATAAAGTTGCTAAAAACATAATGGGTAAAACTCTAGCCCCAATGGAAATCAATGGCAAAACTCCCATTGACTTCAGTCGGGTCAGGGTTTCACCCACTAGATATAGGGCAGGTTATTAGCTGGTGTAAATTGTTGGAGATCAATTGGAATGGCCAATTTATACCAGCTTTGGTCCATAATTTGTGCTGTTTACGGTCACATGCTATGTGTGCATAAAGCAATTGCTGTACATTAAAATACAAATTGAACAAGCCTGCTTAAAGAACAGGCTGGTAATACCAGTGACTGTGTCTTAGTGTATTTTTTCCTCTAAATTTTCAAATACTTATTAGCATTCCTTCTTATTTTTATAGCAATAGCACACAATAAACATTTCTTTTCTGATTAAGGGATTGGAAGAGAACTGAATTATAAACAGTATTAAAATAAGAGGGAATTTGTATCCTGTGCTCTAAAGGCCTGAGTTTATATGACCTTAAACAATCAGTCTGAAGAAGTCACATCAGCAGCTGTACACATTCCACATTACTGAGGAATTAAAGTAAGCAGCTTTAATATCTGTGAAATGGCACAGGACTGAAAGAGAATCATTCCAATTTATGAACTTTGTATCTGATTTATTAGTGCAAGTCTAGCAATTTCAGAACCACCAATTGCTTTAAGACCACCTCCAAAGTGTTTTTATCACTTACAGTAAATGTGCTAACATAATGTTTTAATTAAAACATTTAAAGTGCATCAAACAAATTTATTGATGCTGCCAGAAAAAAAAGAAATTCTGCTATTTGCAAAATCTCCTGATGTATGCACCATGTTGTGACCCTGTTAAGACTGCTCTTAAACATTTCAGCTGGTGTCAATAAATTAGCAAAAACCTCCCCCCCCCCCCAACCCAATATCATATGTAGTGCACAAAATGCATGGTTAGAGCTTGTAGAAAGCTATTCAGCTATAGTATCAAACATTTGTGAACACAGCATTTATTTTTGCTCTTTGAACACGAGCCTGATACTGAAATGATATAAAAGTCCCAAGAGCACTTTATTTTGATATTGGCATTAAAAGTGCTTTTTCTGTTAGTGAGAGAGGAGTTTCCTCTTAAAAAAATAAAAGCCAATATTAGCCCTATCAAAACTTTAGCATCCTGTTACCACCAGCGTGCTGTATTAAGTATTCACAACTGAAGCTGGTTTTTATTAAAAACCCTTTTGCCTTCTGCACAGTGGTCTCAGAACTGACCCTGGCTCCAAATTTCTGCAGCCCTCTCTGAAAAAAGAAAAGTTCACCCTTATACCCAATTGCGTTGACATCTCCTGAAAAGACACATTCAAGTTCCAGCACTTTCCAGCTTTGTGCTTGCAGAGATGATGAAGGGGGAAGAGATTTGCTCCTCACATAGGAAAGAAGGGGCCTCCATCACCTCTTCCATCTCTGATCATTCACTCACTGCACAGCTTGACCCCAAAGCACCATGGCACAGCAATTCAGCGCAGAAAGGCAGTTGCACAGGGTCAAAAGCAGATTTCTGCTTTACCACACAAGAAATGAGACTGAGGGGTTTTTTAGAAACAATATTTTGGCTTCCTACTGGGGCATTCATTATAGAGGCTAATAATTGTCCCAGGTTCACTTTCCTACATATCTTATCTTACATATAAGCATGCTTGTCTATGACATAGAGAGAGTAGTACCATTGATAGGACTGATACTACCATGTGACTGGAGACATATTTCCAAACCAAATAGCTTTGTGGCTTACACTGGCCTGGGGATCTATAACAACTCCCTTTGAATATCCATGCTGCCCCAACCAAGCTGATACACAAAGTGTTTGTGTGTTTTTTGTGTGTGTGTACATCCATCACCGAAATTGCCCACCTCTGGTTTGAAACATGGGTACTGCTAACAGCGCATTTTAGGAGAGAAAATATAAAAGAATATTTATCCAATGAAATCTGCAGGGGGAATTTAGGCAAGCCAAATGCCATTACCCAAATTGGGATCTGGCAGGAATACTGAGAATAGCCTTACTCTTGCCAAAAAAAAAAAAAAAAGTGTCATGCCATTCTTTGATCCCAAGAAATCAGAGCCTTGATTTTACATTTAATCCCAAAATTGGCTGCTTCAGCAACTCAGTGGCCCCAGCACCGTGCTAGGGCATTCGTTCAATATTGATGATTCAAAGGCATGATCTCCACCTACTGAATCATCAGCTCCTCATCCTGCGTGGTCTCCCATCCTCATCCTGCGTGGTCTCCCATCCACATCCTGACGACTCACCTCAGTCCTGTTTACCATGTCAGTGCTGACAAGATCACATCACAGGGAATTAGTGCCTCCCTGTTCCCTTGCACTCCCTGTCTGTTTGTTGTATCTGTTGTCTCTTGTCTTAAATGTAGATTGTAAGCTCTTCAGGGGAGGGATCATCTTTTTGTTTTGTGTCTGTACAGCACCTAGCACAGTGGAGTCCTGATCTATGACTGGATCCACTAAGCTATACCACAGTACAACTAATGAAAATAATAATTATGGCTGATGGCAGGTAGCAAAGTTAGGGGAGTGAGGGCAACAGTATTTTCTAGGGGAAAGAAAGGAAGACTACAAAGGTAGCAGCAACTCTCACTTCTCTTCAGTTAAACTCCCATGGATTATTCACTAATGACCTAATTTTCAAAGCAAATGTGTGTACATGATTACTTGTGCACCTAATCTCCATGCACATTAACTACATCTTCATGTGCAAATAAGATATCTGCATATTCGACCACCTCAATGCATAACTGGTCACCAAAATGCACAAATCCTCCACGTGTACGTGCAATCATGGCATACAAGCAAAAAAAACCTGCACGCCATTTACAGAACTGCCATTTGAAAATCTGGCCTTCTGTGTTTCAATTTGTTTTCCAACAGAGTGTTTTCTCATCTGAAAGGTTCATTCCTAGTCCAAATCGCTAACCCTCAGGTTTACAGGCTCCTGGACAGCTGTCCATCTTTGATGGGGATCATTGCAGTTGTCAAGGCTGGATCCCCACTTTGAACTTTAGGGTTCAAATGTAGGG
>NW_020698262.1:5221896-5227683 GCF_002925995.2 Terrapene triunguis | reverse complement strand
GTCTCTGTACACAGAGAGCTGTTACCCTTCCCTTCATAGTTATGACAGCAGTCTTGATGCAGCACTCTTGTCAAGGATCAGGGCCTGCTGCGGAATTGGTCTCCTGGCAACCCAACAAGCATAGATGGCCTGCCACAGGCTACCTGACTGCAGTGGTAGCTCTCTGGCGGCTTAATGTGTATCTTGCCTACAACTGTGCTTGCCCTTGTTCAAGTCCCTACTCCAGCCCCACTTCCTTTCACCTCCTGCCTCTCTGCTAATCCTGGGTGACCCTTGGGCTCTGGCATTTGGCTCCTGCCTCTCTGGTACTGATCATTGGCCCTGCCTCTAGATTATGACTCTGGTTAACCCTCCAGCTCTGGGATTTGGCTCCTGTCTCTCTGATTCTGACCTTGGGCTCATTCCTGGACTCTGCCACCCTAGACCCAGCTCTAACCGGTAGATTGAACTCTTTCTTTAACCACTAGGCAAGACTGCCCACAGCCTAGTCTCTAACACTTTCATTGCATGCTCTACTTTGCTCAGAACTGACAGTGATTGGAATGGCTTTAGTGAGACTTTATTAGCAATGTTATTTGTTTACAGTTAGAGGTTTCAAATGATATTTACCCACTAGACATTCATGAAAGAAAAGGTGGATGTAATTCTACCAGGATGTAGGAGGGACTTAAGTTCATATTTTGACCTTCCTTTTGTGGCTCACTAAATTTCTACAAACATGGAAACATTCAGGAAGAACCTCGCAGCAGCGTTATGCAGCTCACCTACTGACCTGACAGGAAATAATTATTCTGCTCTACAAATTGTCCCACCTAGTTTTGGATGCAGTGAAGGCATGAGGGGAGACTGTGCAAAGGGGAGCAGACGTTTCAAAGGAAGCCGGGCCTGATTCAGCTCAGGCTTCTGCTAGCAAATAGCCAGCGACAGACTCTGGAGGCATAAAGTCCCCTTTTGATGGGGAAGGGAAGTTTGGAGAAGGAAACATCTGTAACTTCCCTCCATTGGGCGAGAGGGCACAGACACTTAGTAAGGAAATGCGGGCAGAGCTCCTATCTAACTCCTCCTGAGTCTCCACCAGCAAGAGCTTCACTCAGAAACTATAAAGCTGCTCCCCTAACAGGAGCCCTGACGCAAGAAGGCAAGGAGAACACTGCCCGCTCTCCCTAAAGGTAAACCTCCTCCCCAGCTGAGGCACCAGGGCACTTCCTGGAACAGGGAGCTGAAATTTATGCCAATGTTAGTGAATCTGACCCGGTGTGTATCAGATATGCACAGAATGATCTCCAGCTAAGGCAATCTTAACACAGCTTGTTCTTGCTCAGCCGTGGGGAGCCTGATGTGGTAGAGCTATTGTCTTCCTCAGTTTGACTGTGTATTATTATTATTTATTTTATTAGTCATTTGTATTACAGTAGTGTCTGCTACTCTAGACATGAACCAGGACCCCACTATGCTAGGCCCTGTACAAGCATGCAATGATTGGGCATAAAGTACAGGATATGCATATAAAAGAGATGAGAACTCAGCTAATTGGGATTCTATGGCCATATTTAAGGTCACGATTCTGAGAAGTGCTGAGGGCACACACCCCTGCTGATTTAACTGAGTTGTGGGGGTTCAGTATCCCTCGGTATACAGCCCTCCTCTCACCCTAGGACCAGGGAAATCTGACCCTAAACCTTTGTGAGAACCTCATCCGGCTGTTCCTCATACACACATCCTTTAACCCACATTTTTCAATGTTTTACATATGGGCAATGGCCAAAGGAGTTCAGTTGGTAATTCTGTTTATAACTGGGGGGGCGGGTGTAAAAATGGCAGAGAGTCTCTGAGCCTGGGTCAGACATTTGGCCTGGAGCCTGGGCCCTGAGACCCAGTAAATGGGGACAGTCTCAGAGCCTGGGCTCCAGCCCAAGCCTGAACGTCTACATTGCTACTTCTAGCCCGGTAGCATGAACTTGAGTCAGTTGACCTGGGTCCTGAAACTTGCTGCTATGGGTCTTTGGTAGTGTAGATGTACCCTCAGTTAACCAGGTTCCCTTGAACTTTTGAAAGGCTTCCGCTGGGTCCATGAGTAAGGTGGAAAGTCGCACTGTTGAGAATCCTGTAAACCTTAGTTATTTGATCCCTACTATATTACCCTGGACTGATGATAAAGGAGACTGCTCCCAGCCTGGAACTTTGGAGTAGCTGGCTCTTGCCTTGCTTCTGCCAGGTGCCTTGCAGCTGAACTGGAGCTGGCAATCCAGCAATGTGCTAAGCCAGTCCGCCCCTACATTCGCTGGGACCGCCCCTGAGACAAAGGCAGAAAGGTATTGGCTGAAGGGCCAAATCCTGGAGTTCTTACTCAGTCCCAACTCAGGCAAACTTCTTGTGTACCAGCAACAGCTAAGTTCCAGTCACCAAAGTTTTAGGCCAGGTGATGGTATTAGGGGCCACTTGGTTTTCAGCTCTTAGGTTGGGCTTGCAGAATTATTGCTCAAGAAATGAAATAGTTTTAGACTCTGACCACTTTTGAACTGGAAATCATTGGGATGGAAGGAATAATACGTTGCCCCTCACCACCACCTAATTAGACAGAGTCACTTTGCTGATGGGGATTTTGTACTCAGAACAAACAGTGGGAGAAAACACTCTTGCTAAGTTATCTCTTCTTATGTAAGCCACAACACTTCCTCAAATGCTTGGAATCACCTTCTGTTCTTAGAAGCAAAGCAAACAAGGCAGTAGAAATGGCAGTTGTTCCCTCTTCAGTTCTTCCTGTCCTAACTGCCCCTTGCTCTACAGGAAATTGATATCGGATCTATATATGGTACCTGATCCTCGTAAGTGATCCCTTGTTAAATGTTCCAAAGGGAAGGGAAGAAAATTAGCTGAGGTCTCCAATTTTTCCCCCACCTATAAATATATGCAATCTTCAAATCTCTCCATCAGCTAAACCCCGCAGCAGTGCTTATTAATAAGAACGGTCATAATTGAGCCCATTTTGCACAAATTTACTATTGCTGTCTGAAAGAACTGTTTTATTCTCAAATCCAAGTAAGGAGGATTCTCCCAGGATTTCTGGAGAAATCCTGACACTGATTTTCATCCTCAACTTCCAGGAGTGTCCATGTGTTTCTGGGCTGCTGCTTAACTAAGGTTTTAACCTAGTGATTACTTGGTGGATTGTGTGTTTTGGTTTTTTAAAACACTTAGGCTTTGCCTTCAGAAGTGGCAGTAGGGCACCTGGAGTTTGCCAGAAGTGTAAATAATCCTATGAATGTCCATATATCCTGAGCAAGTGGTTCCTTGGGCAAAGATGATGGCTTTTTGCTTTTCATAAGCTACGTTAGTATCAAGAGAATAAACATGAAATTGGTGGTTTCATTTCAGACATTTGTAACAAGCCAGGCACATCGATTAGAGAAGGATTAAACAAACACAATAGGATAAAAGCTTTAATTCTTACCTAAAGGTGGTTCTGCAAAATGATTAAAGTGCCTATGTACTCTGTGACCTCTTGAAGTGCTATTACTGCTCCAAGAATGGAAGCAAATGCCTTCTGAATGCAGTTCAGAGCCACAGTGCAGGTGCTTAGCTTTACAGCGTGCTAGCTGCATGTCATCTTTGATAGGCTGGAAAATTGCAGAGTGGCTGTACAGTGATTCCCAGCCATGAAGCAGACACTCAATGCATCTCATTCCTTGCAATTAGGAGAGAAAAGCAGAAATGCATAAAATTTCAAACAGCATTTTAGTTTGCAGACCTCGTCTCTTATCTAGCACTTTCATGCTCATGTCTCAGGCATGCAGGGACTGACTAGGCCTGGACAGAAATAAAATACCACAGCACCATACCAAAAATAAAACACACTTGCAGAATTTGGTTCCTGGCACTTGATCATCCGCCAACTTCTTATGTTAGAAAGCTTAAACATAATCAAAACCTACCAACAAATTACTGAGACAAATACTGTTCCAATCTACTTTCTTCTAACATCAGAGAACAAACCCCTAGTGCAAAAATACAGTCTTGTGATAAAATGACTAATACATGACTAAAGCCATTTTCTATTGTGCAGGAGTAGCTTGGGATCATTTGTTTTTCAAGGCAGAACCCTCAGATGGTAAATTCCTATGTTGGTTGGTATTATATTAATGACCAGAATTGTTAGTCACCTCCAGGGAACTGAAATAGGATGCCACTCTGGTTGCCACTATTAATTCCAACTGCAGGTGTGAAAATTAATTTCATGGGTTTTTCTATCATTTCCTTTTTCTTAAGGATTAAAGTTATTGCACAGCCGTGGGTTCCAGATAGGGCAAATCTGAACTGAATCTTGTCTAGAACTCCCATGACAGCAAGCTAATTCATAGGAGGGAGGGCAGGAAAAAAATGATCTTGGGTTTCCTTTTCATTGTTGCTAAAGACATTAAATAATGACACCAAAGGAAATCAGATCACATAACATATATTCACATGCTTCTTTGCATCAAGACTTTAAAAAGCAATACAGCACATTACAGGTTATTTTAATCTCTATGGAATAATAGCCCACAGTGTAAAATAAATAAATAAATAAATAAAAACAGGTTAAAAATATCAAACCAAATGAAATGTAACTGAATTATTAGAAGTACAGTTTCCATATGTTGTGAAAACAGTACAACTGCCAGATTCTCGGACCGACGCTGCTGTGTCTGCACAGTCAAGAAGACCATTCCAACAAGGGCACTTCACATACTGAAATCAGACTTCGCATCATTAACCCTCAACTCCATTCAGTTCAGTGGGCAGAGCTGTCGGTCCTAAAACTGCCCAGTATTCAGTCACACCTCCTAATACCCAAAACATGCTCAGAAGATATCCTGGGTAGGCCACACCCAGAAGGATAATTAAAGATTAGAGGTAATGTAAAATCCTTATGTACTTTTTGTACATGCTGGTCAACCTAAGCTCTGATATAAAACCTTGTTCTCATGTGCCCCACCTTCCATCTGGGGAGGAGGGTGTGTCTCATGAGATTTTAAGCTAACATTAAACCTCCCAGCACTGTAGGTAAGTATTATACCGATTTTATAGATGGATAAGCAGAAGGTGTGAATGTCTTACCCTAGGTCAATGGCAGGGGATAGAACCCAAGGATCTTGACTTCTAATCTTCTGCTTTCATCACTAGACCAGGATCTGTCACTATTTTAGTGCCATTCACTCTTGTGCAGTGTGCCATAAAGCACTTTACACCTGCTGTCTGCTCCCCTGCACCTTGTGCAGTCATTGATACACCAGGGCAATATGAGTGCAGAGTGGGTGTAAAATTTACACATGCCCTCCACTTCTGCCCTGGTATAAAGGCTGCACAGGCAATGGCAAACCAGTCACTTTGTATTGTAATGAGCCTTCATGACACACAAGTCGAGCTATGCATTTCATAAGTTATTTGAAATTTACTATGAAATTTACATTATTTACTATGAGCAATTATTGTACTTTGCTATTTATGTTGAATAAGCCAAACAAAGGCTGCTCAGCAGGTCACACACAGGACAGTGTATCACAAATAATTAATCAGGCTGTTCCATTTCTAATTTCAAGACATTGAAACAGATTTGTTTAAAATTCATTCAAGTTCAGGTCTTTTAATAAAAAAGAACAGGTAATCCCTTAACAGCTAAGAAACTCTACCGCCCCCAATTATGCTTTTTCCCCCCTTAGTGACACTTGAATTCCAGAAAGAAATGTCAAATAAAACTCACTCTTTTCATGTCAGTATTGCAACCTTTTGTCAATGCTTCCTAATGTGGGT
>NW_020698262.1:5202437-5221886 GCF_002925995.2 Terrapene triunguis | reverse complement strand
TATATATATATATATATATATATATATAAAAAAATACAGTGTTCACATTTATTAGATTGTTGAGACATTTCAAATATCCTTTGCCAGACACAAGTCCTTCATTTCCCACCTTTGAACTAATATTATCTTTGTCTCTGTAGAATTTTGAAATGAACTTAGTGCATGAGTTTTCACTGGATTTTGTATTTATCACTTTCAGCTGATTCCAGTGTAAATACCACCCTATATAGTTTCATATAATGCTTCGAGTTATAAATGATAAATTCCACTACATAGCGGGATAAAAATCTTTGTTTCAAGTATTTATTTCTTTTAGATGGATATTTCCATCATAAATATCTTTATTGATTTTTAAACGGAGACAAAACTGTACATAAAATGAGCAAGCTATGAACAATCAACATAAAACGTTGTACAGACAGCTACCCATTGCAATCTTATGTAGTTTCAGCTGCATGTTTGTGTTTTCCTTCCCTTTAGATGAGAAATTATTCCCATATCCCATGAAATTGTTTAGATTTGTCAATAATCTAGGAATATTTCTAATACAGAACCAGGAACATTGTAAGCATGCCGGAAAAGTACTGTGACTGGTATGAGAGTGATCACGTAAACAATTCTGGCTCACAATACATGGCACATACTTACATGGTCAGGTACAGCATTGGTGCTCCATCTCTTTGCCTAGAGAGTATTATGCACCTTGGGAGAATAAACTAGAAGCATCTGTTAATACTTCACAATTTCTAGTGCTCAAGGAATAAGACTATCTGGGATGGGAGATAAGGGGGGAAAGGAATAGCACTACACAAAACAAATGAAAATGTATTTTTAGCCTGACTTTGCTAAATAAAAAATAGCTTGTAATGAAAACTTAAAAAAATTTAAAATAAACAGAGCTTGTGAATTAAGGGCCTACACAGATTGGCCAAATAAGAAACTTTATGAGAAAAGAAAACAAATCTTATTTGTTTTACGCAGCTTTAAATGATCTTCCAAGGTGCAAGAATGGTGTAGTCAGCATCATGAATACAACATTGGAATGAGAGGAGAGCAGGATTCATTAATGCAGAATTCCACATAAAATCTACTAGGAACTGATGGAGAGAAGGAATACAGGATGTTCAGCAGCAAGTGAAGTCCAAGTTGATGCTCAGAGTGAGTTTAAAAGGAAGATTTTTCTCAGACCAGGTTCAGAGATGTGAGGGGCAGAAAACTGTAGTCACAGAAATGGATTGTACAGTGCTTGAGCAAAAGAGAGGCAAAAGTAGAATGCTTTGCTGTTCCACATTTACAAACAGACTCATTTGAATCATCCCATGAGCCCATGCTTCTGTGTCCAAACAAAACATACATGCACATTACTGCACAATATCAAGCAGGGTGATAAAAACCTGAATATGGGAGCGATCCTGCTGTAATTAAGATCAATGGGAGTTTCGCCTCAGACTTCAGTGGGAACGGACCTTTTTTTCCTTAAAGTGGGTCTGCTGATTCAGTTCGTTTTCTGAAACACCAACCCTTTGACATAAATAAATTGCACACATCAAGGGCCCAATCCTGTTTCCACTGAAATCAATGGAAGCTTTGCCATTGATTTCAATGGGATCAAGAGCCCAATCCTGCAATCAATAGGTGTGTTTTGCCTGAGTAAGGATGAATAAAGACTGTAGAACTAAACCTAAATTATACAAGCCCGTTTAAAGAAAAATGCAGAAAAGAAGCAGAGAAGATAAAAATGTGAATTTAGAGTGGTTTCCATTCAGTTGTTTGTTTCAGTTGGAGCTGGACTGGGTCCATTGGAGCTTTGCCCAAGTAAAGATTGCAGGATCAAAACACAATCATGTCATACATCTTGATTATACAGATCCATATAAAGATTAGTGGGGAGGAAAAAGGCAAAAAAGATGAGACTATGAACTGTCTGGTGACTTCTTTTCAGCGGCTGCTTCGAAAGCAGACCTTCAGTTACTAACTCCTTCTTAAAGATAAACAAAATTGTTGACTGTACAAATTGTCATACCTAAGTATTAATTGATTCTACTTTTTTGCTGTCTTCTCCCCACACATCTCACCCATTTCCCCAGCCCAGGATTATGTATTTCTTTAGAAGCACCAGCAAATCAGAATTTATTGTACATATGTTTGTGTTCCACTTAATAAAAAATATACCTATATTTTCAGATAAACTTTGTTAGTAATTCATGAGGTAAGTGACTATTTATGCTAATAAGGGAGAAATATATTCTAAAGCATAACGCATTACATAAATTTGAATGCAAAATGTTCAATTATGAAGTAAATACAGGTAATGCAAATAGTAAATTACATCTAATAAAATATATATAAAGAATGTGTCTTCAAAGAGAAGCTTTTACTTGCATCTGTGAGTTGTTTAAAGAGAAAAGAATTAATAAGTACTGAATTACTATGTTGATTATTTAGCTCATAATTCACCTATCTGTAATGACTCCTAGTAATCAGACTGTTTCATGTCCTCGAATATAAGGCAGGACTGTTTCCTCAGCAATTTTATCCCTATCAGATTATCTTGTCTGATTCTATTAATTCTCTCCCATAAATCTGCTAACAGTGATTTGTGATTTACTTACCCTGTTAACTGATCTGAAGACTGTTAAAAGGATTTATCTAGCACTGCACCTAAGAGCAGTTTATGGCTTATCATTCTGTTACTCTGAGGCAGTCTTTCTGAAATCAATTTGGTTGGTTTCATAGTTAAATTCAGCGGACACTGTTTAGTTCTGCACCATAAAATAAGATACTAGATAAACAAAAGGTGCAGTGACTGTACTTAATGTGTTGTCCTTGATATGTGTTTGTTTAAGTTTATAACAAATTACCCTTAAAGTCAATATAATTCATAATCTGCATGTTACCTTTTTTATAAACCTCTTTTATACATAAAAAATATATATATACACACACACACTTTTTTACTTAACTAGGAAAGCTCTTAATACACAGTTGAAGTTCCTGTACCAATGTAATCCAATTAATGTGTATTTTGATGTTTAATGTTTCACATTCGACTGCATGGTTTGTCCCCCAAAAAAAAAATCTTACAGAAAATATACATCAGTTTAGGAAAGCTTATGAACCTGGTCAATAACTAGTGAAAATAGGGTTCTAAATTACATTAGCAGAGGTTTCTAAAAGCAATAGATATCAAGAGCCTGTTAAAAGAACCATATAGTTCTTACTCTGCTTGGATTAGGACAGGATTGTAACAAACAGTGCTAGGAAAAGGGGGCAGTCTGAGAGAATTTGGCCTGCAATAATTGTGGAAAATGGAAGGCTGAATAGCTCTAATTGAAATGAAAGTGTGTGATTGTTATGAAAGAAACACTGTTAATAGAGGAGTGTAAATGTTTAGACACCCATTGTGAATAGCCAAATAATCAAGAAAAATACTACAAAAATGAGAATTATATGGTGTTGGGAGGGGGGTGTCGCTTTTGAAGGTTATCAAAAATTACTAATCTTTTTTCTCTGGTGTGCTGAACAATAGACATTTTGGCGTGGCAGTCATATGTAATAGTTAAACAAGGACAATATTGTACAACCAATAATTTTACTTGATGTTCTAGCAGGTCAGGGCTCCAGATTAATTTACAGCACTTGCTTATATTGGTATCAATTCAGAAAAAGTGCCTATTAGCACATACCATTTCATACTCTGCCTATAGTTTAGAGTTTACTCAGTAAAATTCCTAGTTTGCAAATGTAGCACATTAAATCCTCATGTCCAAACTATTTCATAGGTCTGACAATGTATTTCCTCAGGCATCTATAAAATGGGCCAGTGAAATACTACAATTGTAAATTCTGAAAAGCAATAACATTTTTCATTTTAAAATATTAACACATATTTTGTCTAATAGGGAAGAACGTGAAGTGATATACTGTACCACAATCATCTTGCTCAAGAAGAAAACCAAACATAGGGAATTGGATTATCCTTTGCAGATTTATGCTAGGAGCCAGTGACTTTTGTTGAGTACAACAATGTCAAAAACAGGAAAGCAAGCCCGAGTAGTTAAGTTGTATTAACTTTGCCACAAATAACAATCGATGCTGAACAGATGTCCATAGTTATTGTTCTGCTGTCAAAATAGTTACAGAAAATGTTTCTAGACTGAGTTATCTTTACAAATCTATGGTATGCTAAACTTCTTTTAAGTGTCAGTGGCAATATAAACTGTATGACTTTCAGATGCTAATATTGGAGCTGATAATCATAATGGCATAATCATGAGATGTTATCTACTGTAAACCTACTACCTATGTCCTACTTCCCAGGTGGAGATTCTTTGGCTTTTGAAAATGACAATTTCCACAACTGGTGGAAAAAAATATGGAGTAATATTCTTGGAATTGTTATAAATAGCGAATTATGAGAGGCAGGAGAGTGAGAACGCAGGGGAAGAAGAAAGGTTCTGAAGTGCAATGTTCAATAAGCTGGTTTAATATATGACTAAGTGTCAGAAGTCAGGTTTCTGAGACTTACTTCTCAGATAAACAACTTTATAGCACTGCACTTAATCTTACTTACTACAGACAACTCATTTATCACTGAATTACAAGTAACTTTAATTCTATTGGTACTGCCATAAAGTCAGTTGAAAATCAAGGCTAGCAATTTTAAAGATTTCTTTTTTGTCTTACTTCAGGATACCACAAAAGGACCCTGTGCAGAAACATTACCAGCATAGCCCCTTGTCTCTTCCCCCTTTGTTAAACTGCGAAGCCAGCTCTTTAGACCGGGTGACTTGGTTGCCTTTATTGCAGTAGCCTAGGGAACGGCCTGATTGGCAGGCACGAGAAATCCACCGCTGTAAAAGTTAATGGGCTACATAAACTTTTCTGCACTTACACTACAAGAAAGCTGGTTGATCAACAAAACTGGACATGGATCAAGATTAAACTGACCTTTGCCGAAAGGTGGCGCTGTCGAGGTTTAAACCAAGCACATCCACCGTGGTTTTCACTCTTCCTTCCCAATTTGCTTTCCGTTTTTACAACAAAAAAAATTAAAATAAAATAAATATAATTAGCTCTAAATGTATTAAATTAATTAAACAGATCAACAGTCTAAAGGGGCGCGGCTGGGGATCTGCATGCAATAGCTGCGTTTATAGATAGAGACAGATCTTTCCTAGCCCCTCCAATCCAAATCTCTTCTCCCAAACTTGCCCCCTCTTTAGAATCTGAGCCTACACTGGAGTTTAGTTTGATTTGTTCGCACAAGGTCAAACAGCAATCGATTCGGGGGCGGGGGGTCGTTATCAGCACTAAAGTGGGGACAGGAGCCCCTGGTCGGGTGGCAAGCCGCTTTGCTGAACGTGTAACCCCTGGGTGATGTAGGATAGATGTGGGAGGGCTGAATGTCACGATCAAGTACAAAGTTATTCACTTTAACGTGAGCGTGCAAGTGGCCCGAACCCCGGCTAGGCGGGGATCAGATGATACTTTGCGCGTGCACGAGACAGGAGGCAAAGGCCACGGTGTGGCCGAAGTCTGCAGGAGGGATCTCTCGGCTTTGCTGAGCTCCTCCACTGAGTTAACTCTTCCTAGCCTTTGTGCTGCTGCTGCTGCTGGCTCTGCTGTTAGTTTAGCAGCCCTGCTGGGGGGACGGGACCAGAGTTTCATTTGCTCCCTTCATCAACATGCCCCGAAAGTAAGTTTCTCTATGATGGACCCAGTGTCTGTCTCTTTAGTCCAATATCTCAAAAGGTGCCTGCCCCCTCGACAGCACATCCTTAACTTTACACTTACCTTCGCTCCCCATTTCCAGACTCCCCTCCCAAACCCACCCCGGCCTTTTAGCAAAAGTCCCTGCGTTTCTTGGTAGACTCTTTCCCCACAGCAAGAGACGGGCCTCCTACCCCTTCCGCCCGAGGATGGTTTAGGTAGGATCAGTTGTTTTATTAAACAAAAAACAAAAACGTGCACTATCAGAAACAAGTTACCTAACAAAGCTGTCACATATAAATGCTTAAGCATGGCATGCAGAGAAAGAGAAAACTGCAAGAGTTTTAAGGAGGCTACGTTTATGCTTTCCTTTTAAAAACAGTGCAAAAAAAGAAAGAAAAGGGAACAAAGCACTGAATTTCCTGAATTCCCTAATATTTTCTCTCTTAACTCAGGTGATAAACATTAAGCCCATGTGAAAACGAGTGCAAGGATATGGTCAAGAAAGAGTTAAAAGTGTAGCCCCAGCTGACAGTCAGCTGATTGGCCCCTGATTGACAGCTTCGAAAAGTTTCCTTGTTTCTATACTATTATGCTAATGAGGGCTGAGATTGAAGCAACCCATTGGTCCAGACTTGGAGTCAATTTCCCATTTGAAAGCTGACGTCAGGACTGCTATAAAACTCAGCAATGCTTTTAAACTCTACTGCTGGATGAGACCTTTAAAATGTTTTTCATCTTCTTGCTGTAGCTTTGGGGTTCCGTTTTTTCTTTCTTTTTTTTTTTAAAGAAAAAAATATTATTTTGGTTATCGCGCCGACTTAATTTCTTCTGTTTGTTTTTTTTTGTTTTAATTTATCCTTCAGTCTTTTCCCCCGCCTCCTCTTCCCCGATGAACCTCTTCTCGGTTTGCACTTTGCATGAAAAAGACCAGAGGAAAGACATGATGAAGTGTTAAAAAATAATCATAAAGCCACCTTTGCAGCAACAACAACAACTAACAATTCCAGCTGCAGTTTGCCAAGCTGCAACAGAGAGGAAACAACCTTTATGCAAAAGGCGAATAGAAAGAGCAACCCGCTCTGATGCATCATCAATACTATAGGCTCTGCAAAGGATAATAAAGAGAGAGAGAGAGAGAAACAGTCGGTGCAAATTGGAGCGAAGGTTGCAAGGGGCTAGTGGAGAGAGAGAAGGAAAATAGATATTGCAAATAATCAAGCTGGCTCACCCGGTGGCAACTCAGAGCAGTCCCCTCGCTCCGGGTGCGCACCCTTTCTGGAGGACTGTCAGCAGCAAAAGGATGGCATCAGAACTGGCAATGAGCAACTCCGACCTGCCCACCAGTCCCCTGGCCATGGAATATGTTAATGACTTCGATCTGATGAAGTTTGAAGTGAAAAAGGAGCCGGTGGAGACCGACCGCATTATCAGCCAGTGCGGCCGCTTGATCGCTGGGGGATCGCTCTCTTCCACCCCGATGAGCACGCCCTGCAGCTCGGTGCCCCCTTCCCCGAGCTTCTCGGCGCCCAGCCCGGGCTCTGGCACGGACCAGAAGACCCACCTGGAAGATTATTACTGGATGACCGGCTACCCGCAGCAGCTCAACCCAGAGGCGCTGGGATTCAGCCCCGAAGACGCGGTGGAAGCGCTGATCAATAGCAGCCACCACCAGCTCCAGAGCAGCTTCGATGGCTATGCTAGAGGGCAGCAACTGGCCGGCACGGGGGGCTCCGTGCCCGGGGAAGAGATGGGCTCTGCCGCCGCCGTGGTCTCCGCAGTGATCGCTGCAGCCGCGGCTCAGAACGGGGCGCCCCACTACCACCACCACCACCACCCGGCCGGGCACCACCACCACCAGCAGCCGGGCAGCGTGCAGTCCAGCAGCAGTAGCAGCAGCAGCAGCAGCACCGGGGGAGGAGGTGGCGGAGGGGGTCTGCACCACCAGCACCACAGCAGCAGCCTGCATTTCGACGACCGCTTCTCGGATGAGCAGCTGGTGACCATGTCGGTGAGGGAGCTGAACAGGCAGCTCCGAGGGGTGAGCAAGGAAGAGGTGATCCGGCTGAAACAGAAGAGGAGGACCCTCAAAAACAGAGGCTATGCCCAGTCCTGTCGCTTCAAGAGGGTCCAGCAAAGGCACGTCCTGGAGTCAGAGAAGAACCAGCTGCTGCAGCAAGTAGAGCACCTAAAGCAAGAGATCTCCAGGCTGGTCCGGGAGAGGGACGCCTACAAGGAAAAATATGAGAAGCTGGTCAGCAATGGCTTCAGAGAAAACGGATCCAGCAGCGACAACCCTTCCTCTCCAGAGTTTTTCATGTGAGTTCCAACAGCCTTGCCACCTTAAATAAAGTTCTCCATGTGAGTTGTTGTTGGGGGCTTGCTAGATCAACAACCAAGCTTGCCACCTTATATTTTTTTAAACTCGAAACAATTAAAAACAAACAAACAAAAAAACAACAACAAAAAAGTTGTTTTTTTAAGGTGGGGCTGGCTCATTGTTGGCCAACCTAAAGTTCTACATGAGTTTCTTTTCTGTTTTATTTTTGTGGGGGCTTGCAATGTGTGTTTTTTTTTTAAACATTATAAGATCCAACTTGCCACCAACTCAGTTCTTCATATGAAGTTTGTTCTTCTTTGAAACCTGCCATCCACATTATATTTTTTTAAGTTCATGAGGTTTTTTTTTTCTTTTGACCTTGCTTTTTTCAAAAAAGTAAAAGGGTTTTTTTTTTTTAATCTTAAATTTTTAAAAAAAAATTTAACTTTACAAAAAAAAAAAAAATAATAAAAAATAAAAAAAACCAAAAAACATACAAAAAATACAAAAACAATGTGAATTTTTTAGACTCCAGCTTGCTGAGTTCCATCAGTTTTTAGCGTTGTTGTGCTAAACTAGAGATATACCTAGATCAACCTGCCAAAATCAAGCCTGCATCAGCCTTCGGTGTGTTCATGTGAGTTTTGGCCTTAATCTGCCAAACATGAGACTTTTAGTCTGCCATTAGATCCCATACTCATCTCATGCATTATGCTTGCTATTTTGTCTTAGCAACAATGGACTATGAAAAAGAGACATTATATTAATAAAACACCCTGCATGCTGGACATGTATGGTATAATTATTTTTTTTCTTTTGCTTGGAAATGGACTTTTGGAGACTATTATGGCATGGCATTCATCCTTTTGTTTTATTGCCTCATCACTTTTTTGAGTTGAAAGCAAAAAAGTGCAACCTTTGATCTTCCTCCTCTTCCTCCCCATTAAAGTTTGCGTCTGCTCTAAAACTGCTTTGAGTTACTCAAAACTTCAGACTTCCTTTTAAATGCACTGAAGCATTCCCTGTTCTAAAAAATGCCAGAATGGATTCTGATAACCTAATGTGGCAAAAAAAAAAAAAAGAAAAGAAAAAGAAACTTTGGAAAGATGTTTTTCTTTTTAAAAAAATCGCTTCCCAATTTGGGGACTTTAAAACCATGCTGTTGCCTAAAGCAGTCTAAAATTTATCTTTACGTGATCTGCCCCAAGTTTATTTCCTTTTTTTCTTTTGCATCTGGTCATTGTCAAATGTGAATGCTCTGGGTTCCTAGTATATAATTTAATTCTAGTTTTTATCATCTGTACGCCCAGTTAAAATGTATGCTACAGATAAAGGAATGTTATAGATAAATTTGAAAGAGTTAGGTCTGTTTAGATGTAGATTTAAATACAAAAAGATTGATGCACTAAATTGTTTACTGTTGTGATGTAAAGGGGGGTAGAATTTGCAATGGGACTGTTTTTTAAGAGTAGCTTATGCAGCATGTGCTTGCAACTTAAATATAAGTTGGGTATATGTAGTTCTTGCTATACCACTAACTGTATTTGAAAACCAAAGTATTAAAAGGGGGAGGCACCCCTGTTTATATCTATAGGGGTATTTTACATTCAAAATGTATTTTTTTTTTCAAAATTGAAGTATTTGGGACTGAATTGCACTAAGATATAACCTGCAAGCATATAAAAAAAAAAGACAAACCTGTTTAGAACGCTAATACAGTTTATGCAGTTATAAAGATGGCATTACTGCACAGTTTTAAGATGATGCAGATTTTTTTACAGTTGTATTGTGGTGCAGAACTGGATTTTCTGTAACTTCAAAAATTCCACAGTTTTAAAGGCAATAACCAGTAAATTTTATTTTCAGGGACTGATATCCTGTCTTTTAAAAAAAATGGAAAGTAAATCTTACCACAATAAATATAAAAAAATCTTGTCAGTTACTTTTTCTTTTACATATTTTGCTGTGCAAAATTGTTTTATATCTTGAGTTACTAACCACGTGTGATGTTCTTATGTGCTTTTCTTTCATTTTCAACTTTATGGTTATATCAAAAGAGAGAATAATCTACAATAATAAACTGCATTTTTTTGATTCTGTACTCAGTTTTTTAGTGTGTAGTTTAAAAAGTTAAACAACTATGAAAGCAGTATCTAAGCCTAATACATTGCAAGGAAGTGATGCTGATACAAGAGTTGAACCCACTGATAAAAAGGAGAAGAGAAGTTAGTGATCAGTTATATGTAAAGTGGAAAATTATCACCCACTAGAAATTAGTTATATGTCAGGCAGGTGAAAAACGTGATCTTTCAGGTACTTGGTATAATTTCTCAGTTTTGTAATGACTTAGAGAGCCTTAGTTGCTATGAGTCATATCGTGCCATCAATTTCAAGCCATTGATCTCAAAGGGAAGTTCTGCTGAAAAACCTGATAACACGATATGGTCCTATATTTTGATTGTTTTATGATGGAGTAGAGTGAAAGGGAAGACTTAACATCCTCTTATCATCTGATCCAAGCAGAACAGTTTGTATGTAGTAAGAGATGACACCGCGTCAGGTTTTTCTTGTCACATATTCATTTAATGTTAGAGATAAAGAGTTTTGGACATTTGGCGGATACCCCATTCTAACCTCCCTCCCCTCCCTTTTCCACATCAGGGTTTTCTTGTCAGCCACAGGCCTTAGAAGGTTCACAGTGAATTTAGGAGGGAAAAATAAAAAATCGAAGGACTTTCAAGTTATTTGTCCTAAACAAACACTCAAAAAGATTAATTTGCTAAAAAATGTTAAGGTCCAAAGGTGTGCTCTTTACTATAGTTCTGCATGCCAAAGGACATTTTCAGCTTTGAATATCTCCTAAAACAATTGACCCAATTATTTTACAGTTACTTTCCCTAGCAGCTCCCAAATAAGTAGAGAGGTTTTCATAGCGTTTTCTCCAGTATTTGAATAGGATTAACTTTGTAGTTCATTTGAAAAACTTAGGCCTCTCTGAAGAATGTTACAGCTTCACTTGAATTTAGCTTTATCTCAGGCTCATAAAAACCAACACTATTTATAAATTTCTTCTAAATTATAAAATAACCCCCAGTATATGGAGAGAGTGGAATTTAAAACATCACAGCAAACTGCACCAGAATTCTGTTCTTGGGGGTGGGGGTTGAAACAGCTGTTTCTCAGAGAAACTGCTCCAGGTTGGGTCTTGCACTGTTTACCCAGGCAGAGTTCTCACTGATTTCAGGTCAGGACTGAAGGATCGGACCCCTAAGTCATGCTCTGCTCAGGAAGGCCGAGTTTCCCTTAAAACACAACAGGTTGTGTCAACAGTCTCATCGAGGGGGGAGTTCAAGCATTGATTTCTGACTGAATCAGCTCCCATTAAAGTCAATGGCAAATAAATAAATCTGTGACTTCAGTGGTAGCAGAATGGGTCCTTTCAATGGGAAACTTTTATGGAGCTTTGGAACTGGTCCCTGGTGTTAACCAATTCTGTTCTATATTCGCCCCTCCTCCTGAACACGAAGTCAATGGAGTGCCCTTTGGCATTTGACCTTCTGTTACACCACAATTTGAGTAATGGTTCAAGCTCCATATTCTGGTTAATTGGAGCTTCATATTCTAGTTAATATGTAATCTGAGGGTAAACTGGCTGCCATTGGCTGATTAGAAAATTATCTGCTCTCGTAAAGATAGCAACTTTTTCTCCTTCTTGAAATGTTTAAACCTCTATTAGTGCCCACATTTTTCATAGCGGTCACTTAGGGACTGAATTATTCCAAAAACATTCACAAGTATTGATATTTTCAGTAAACTGATAAGCACCTTACATTTAAAATTACCTTTTAAACTAATACACTGCAGCTAGTTTCTTAGGCACAGATGCAGAGCCCCTCTTATGTGCAATCAATTTGTGGCACAACATTAACCCTGTTAATACAATAGATCTTATAGTTTAGTAACATGAAAAGGTGTAAGCAGTTACTAGGTTTACAGTAGTATTTTGAGTCCAAGAAGAGGTGATAGAGCAAATGAAACATTGCTCTTTCTGGGTTTTGCTTGGTTGGTTTTAGTACACCCACAGTATAGGTAAAGGTTTTATGAACTGAGCTAAGAAAAGCCTTCCAAGAAATAGATTGTCAGAGGGAAAAACACTCCAACAGAGAAAAGGCTGGTCCTTTTCCTAGCCCATGAACCTAACATATCAGTCTTTACTTCAGACTTAAAATGCATTGTCTTCCTTAGGCTGTATTTTAATCTCTGTCTGAAATACTGTTACATTGCAACTAAAGAAAAAAAAACCCACTACAAGCAAGTTTTAATAACCACTAAAGCAAACCATCTATTGGGGTTCTGTATGAATTTAAGGGGAGATCACACCTTTCCAGCAGAACTGCTTGCTGAGAACTAATTGGAACAGATCTGCTCTGAATAACCTATATTCATTAATCACCCCTTGCTTGGAGCATTCTGGCTTGTATCCTGCTAAGCCTCTCACTAAACTCAGTGCTAAAATTCCCATTGATTTGAATGGGGAGCAGGAGTCTGTACCCTTTACTGACTTCTCACTCATGTAAATCTCTTACTGAAGTCAGTGGAAGCTTTGCCTGAGTAAGGAGATATGTCAAAGGAGATAGTTAGTTCTTACTCTCCACATCGTTAACAGTGTCCCATTTCTGCCATCGCCCTATGGTTCTTTCTCATTTATTACCTACATTGCAAAGAATGTTCATTAAGATGTGCACAAAAGAGGCGACCCTTTGCTCAGTTTGAAATATGGTTCCGTGTGATACAAACCCCCCGCCCAACTCTTAAGCTTTTTCTAAAATGTAGCATAACCCCCTTCCCAACATCAAGGATTCGGCTTAGTGGAGGGAAATATTTCTGTGTTTGTACTACAGTATTTTCCCTGCCTCCGCACACATGAGCACATCTGAAAAAGGGAAAATATTCCTAGCCACCTGAGTGTATTTTTTCTTTAATAACTCTCTGCAATTGCAACTGTGCTGTTTGCTCATTTTGTTCAGCAACAATAAAAATGTGGCTTTACTTATTAGAAAGGCTACTTCCCTTTTTTATTTACCCCACAATAAAAGCTCTTCTTTTAAAAAGCTTTTTCTTTGGGACTAACTTTGGCACAGCTGCTCCATTTCCCTGTATTCCCCGCGCCCCGCAGTATGTAAGAAGTTCTTGATCAAGAATCATTCATAATTTTTAATACCAATTTCTCTGACATAATATCAGACACAGAGTACTGCTGCTTCCTGGATTTAGGGAGGAAATGATGCATATATCAGAATTATCTGCTCAGATGCCAGAACCACATTGGTGTCATTTCAGCATGTGCAGCTTTGAAAGGAAATCCTCTGTATTTATTACTAAGATCATCATCAGAACTAAATGGACTCACTGTTTCTGACACCTGTTCAGATGTTTGGATTTAAAAATGCCACATACAAAAATACTTTTTTTCAGTAGTGAAGGTTTTAAATAAACATTTTCTCCTTTAAAATCACTAATGTCATGTTGGCAGTAGATACCATAAAACATGGAGATTCCAGTTGTTGCTGTGGCAAATGTAATATATTTTGCATGCTTAACACATCTTTACATACACTCAGGTTATCTGTATCCACATAGTATCTATTTTAAGTGCACATCTTGTTATAAATAGCACAAGCTAGTACAACAGGATGCAAAAAGGTGGGAGGTTGTTTAAAGAACTATTTTTTTTTAGAGAAACAGTTGTGCATTCATACACTACAGTTTTAGCACTTTCTAATGAATTTAGCAGGCTCAGTGGATGCAAATCAATAGATTTTAATGCTGTACACTCCACAGCATCTGTTACCGTAGGACAGTCAGTATAGACTGGAATTGGTGGTGGAGGAGGACCAAAAATAAAGCTTACCACTCTTTGGGGAGTGAGTGCACTCAGATTTGTGAACTCAAGACCAGGGCAATGCAAAATATTCCAAGATGAAAGCGATCGATGCGAGCGCTAAGTAACACACGGGGGTAGATGCGTGTGTTGATACTTGGCTAATCAGTTAAACTCCTGCTCTCTTAGTCACCATCACCTTGATCTGAATCTATAATTTGGCAGTGTGCTTGAGGGCAGCTTGTTATCGCTGATTACTCACCAAAATTGAGAGTTTCCAGCGTGCTGTGCCCACATTTCTGGTCCTCAACTCTAAAACGGTGCAATTTCTTACACTGCAGTGAAATACTTTAGGCCTGCAATTTTAGCAGTGAGTTATACTGATGAAGATTGCGCTGCCTGCATATGCGCTTGATTTTAAGTACTGTATACTTCGACGTGTTTTCCTTTTAAATACATACCCACCAAACATCTTGCATGGAAGGAATGGAAGACAGAGCAGAAGTTTGCTAGAAGTCTCGTTTTCACAGGCATAGAGCAAGAGACAAATCAAGCAGTGTCTAAAGTTTCCAGCGGGGTGAGAGGATGAAGTGTCACTGATGCCCTCTCAATTGTTAATTTATAAAGAAGTACAGCCCCGAAAAGTGTTCTCAGCAGCTTTTCCCCTTTAAAACAAAATGTTAATGGCTGTGGATGGAGGCGTAACGGGGCTCAACACCCCCATTTCAATGTGTGATCTGGCCAACAGTTACCCTCCCTCTCCGCCTGCGTTTTCAGTGTAAAACAAGCGTCCTTGAAGCCTCCGTGGTGTCAGGCAGACCAGCAATACACATTCATTTCCCAGGCTTGAGTTCGCCAGAATTTGGATCTACAGTCACACCCTAGCCAGCTGCAGAATGGCAAAGATTTTTGTTCCCTTTTGGCTTCTTACATCCAGGCTTGGATTATTTAAAATAAAGAAAGGGAACCCCCCCCCCAAACAAAAATAATTAACTCCCCCTCCCCAAGAAAATCTCTACCACTTAAATAACCCCTCCCCAAATTTCTCCCGAATAAACTCTTTGCTTCCAACGTCTATTGGGCGTTCCTGAATGCAACCATCTGCCTGCGGGTTGATGTGTATCAATAGTTTTGTTATGACTCGGAATGTTTCTGGAAATGAAATACCTGATCTGAATCCGATTAAATAGCATCCTGTTGACATGAACCCACAAATCCCAAACACTGTCCCAAGTACGGCTGAGGTTGCAATGTGGGGGTACTGAAGCAAAGGGCAGGGCCATTATAACCCGAGTGGTCTCAGACGTAGTTTTTAAGTGTATGTCTCCTGTTTCGGTCCTTTCCCCTCCACTTTATTATGTAAATGTAAACCCGTGTGGAGAGGTCGGATGTGTAAATGTGTTCCGGTCTGGGTCTCCGTTTCCGATCCGGATAGCAGGAGAGGTCATTCCCTCGGGACGCTGGGCTGAGGGAGGAAACAGCATTTGTGTATTTCCCCCAGGCACTGTCAGGGCTCAGGCCCGTCAGAAACGTGACCATTAAGGGCCCGATCCTGCTCCCACTGAACTCAAATGGGGGGAGTTCCCACGGACGGCGTCTGCCAGCCCCCGCTGTGCCCTGCCCAAAGGGCGCAGACCCGCGCGCCTCGCTCCGCCGAGGGCAGCCTGTGTCCCCTCCCAGGAACACGGACCCTCCGCGGCGCGGCGCTGGGACCAGCCCAGCCCCGGCTGCCGGGCCGAGCCGCTCCGCAGCCTCTAGCCCTGCCCTGGGGCAGGCGCGCTGCGGGGAGCAGGTGGCCCCGCGCAGGGGCAAGGGCCCGGGGTCTGGCCGCTAGCTCCGACCCTCCCCGAGCGCCTGAGGGACGGGGCGAGAGCGGCTGCGGTTCCCGGCACGTGTTCGCCCCTGTAAGCCGCTTAGAGCCGGAGCGGCGGGGAAGCGGCTCCATTCTGCCGGGGCTTTGCCCAGAACTTTGTGGGGACGATCCCGGGCCAAGCCGGGGGTGTTAGCGCGAAGTGCCCCCCTAGGAGGCAAATGGGCAGGGGGGAGCCAAGAGGCTGCCTGCAAAGGAGGCGCCCCAGACCAGAAGCGCTGGGGCAGGGACACCCCACGGCCACCATGAGCCGGGGGGGCGCAGGGGCTGGTACCTCTCAGCGCTGCCCCATGAATAGGGGGTTCTGTGTCTGGGCGTTCACCCAGGCAGGGGTTTGTGCCAGCAAACAGGCCAGGCGGATCACACCTCCCAACCACTGCCAAGGGGGCTCTCGGGCGGCCCAGCCTGGCTGTGTTACACCCTGGGGAGGGCGGGGGCTGCACTGCAGCGGGAGGGAGGGAGGCCGCTGCTTTTGTGTGTTGTCTAAATTCAATTCCTGAAGGATCCATCCATCCGTCCAAACCTTAGCGCCGGTGTGTCATGCAGGCGGCCTTCCGCTGACTGATCATCCCTTAGGTACGTTCCTGGAGCCAGCTGGGCTGTTCTTTTATTTGGATTCGGCCCCTTTTTCCTTTTCTGTCTGATAACCTGGGCTCACTTAAACTTGATCCAAAGCCCGTTGAAGTCAATGGGAGTCTTTCAATTAGGTTTGGGATCAGAGCCTTGGTGGCTGGAGGAGAAGTGGGTGGGGGAGGTTTAGGCTGCATGCTTTGTAAATCATTTGCAGTTGGGAGAAGAGCAGTTTTCCAAATCCAGCTGAATTTCTCCCTCTCGGAGATAGAGTTTAATGCCCCATTTTAACACAGGCTGATTATCCTACCTGGAGCCAGAACCTTCCCTTTCACTGATTTTTAAAAATAGAAATTTACAAGATCTTGGGAACTAACTTTAAAAAGTGGGTTTTGTGTGTGGATATCAGTTCCTAAAGTTGTGATGTTCTCTAAAAAGAGTCCCAGCTTTCTCAAACATTTGAGGCCCTTGCAATGAAACATTGGCAGTGATGAAAGGTAAGTAACACAAACAAAAAAGATCCAGTTCCTTTCCTTCCCCTCACCCCCAAACTGCTTCCTAATTCACTG
Organism: Terrapene triunguis; assembly: GCF_002925995.2. Taxonomy (NCBI): domain Eukaryota; kingdom Metazoa; phylum Chordata; order Testudines; family Emydidae; genus Terrapene; species Terrapene triunguis. Next base: position 5,204,964 of record NW_020698262.1, on the reverse strand, counting down.
ATGAAAGTACTGTAATACATAAGAATCCAGGCCAGAGTGCAATACATTTCTGTTTTGCAATGTAGGATGAACAGACTTCACTTTTGATAAGAGATCTACTGCAGAGTCACTTTGGAGACAGGAATAATATAAGATTAAATCTGCTTAAAATTGTATATTCATGCCACACCAGATTCAGTCTCTAAACTGAGCACAGTCTTTCAGCAGCCTTTATTGTAAAATCCTTTTTAACACACCGCATTATAGAGGAGCAAATTTATTAAATGATAACTCTCATGTACCAACTTTGTCAAATTAAAAGAAGAAGAAAAAGAAGTGTTATCAGCCGTGTTAAATTAATAAATCTGCTTAGCCTCTCCAGGCTGTTTTAGTGCTGCATTTCTTGGAATCTCTTTTTATTAATACCTGATCTTCAAATAAACCTGTTAAATGATTCCATGCACTGTGCCTGTGAGAGGCATGTCCACTCTGTTTCAGTTCTCCTTTGAATTGATTGAACTATTGTGGTTCTAGATAAGGGATAGCCTCATCAAAGACTAAAGATAATAGAGCAGGCTGACCACAACACTTTTTTGGATGGTCTTCAGGTGTGAGAATTGAATACCTATTCCTCCCAACTAAATGCATTAATAACAGGATGGATTCATCAGTTGGCATGGGAGCAGAGGTCATCTTGAGGAAAATTACACCAAAGGTCTAAAAAAGTCATCTGCTTTAAGAGATCCTGGCCAGGATACCAAATATTACATATAAGGCGACACTGTCCCTTTTCTCCAAAAATAACGGACAGGATCAACAAGATTGTTAGGGAGGCAAAGGAGCTGTCTTGAAAAGGAGCTGGCTTGCTTTGCTATGAACATGTATGTGGGCATTTATATATGTATACGTGCATGATTTGATTGAAACATTTCTGAATAAACATGATCTAATGTAAAATTTCCCACTACACGGAAACATTGTTTTAAGTGGCATGCTTGAAAATATTTAAATACGCCACTCTATTCAGTTTGATGTTGAAAGTGATCTTTACATTGTGGAATAATAATTTAGTTGGCACAAATTGTCCAGTTGATTTTTTTTTTAAAGCTGTAGAGCTGTTTTGCAATCAAAATGCCAAATAAACCCATAGATAGTCTTGCTTTTTTTTTTTCAATCTTAAATCAGGTATGCAATTTTTTCTTGCTATGTTCATGTCATGATATGACCATACATTGATGTAGCTGCAGCTATACTTCCTGCAGAATACTTGCTGTATATATGTATACATAGTGTATATATAGTCCAATGGAGAAAGTTAGATTTAACAAACATAACAAAATATCCATATTTAAAGAGCATAGATTGACTCACTGGTTTATCTCACTTATTGTACAAAGATTCATTGTAACTGTGTTGAATCTTTTAAAATTAGATTTTAAATATATTTTGACAGTCTGAACTTGTATAGTGTGAGTAACCGTAGGGAGAAATGACAGCTCTGGTTTTGTTATTAAACTGCTGTCTGGAAAATAATGAACTATATACAGAAATTGGTAATTATTTTGCCAGTTACATTAGCACAGCTAATAATAATAAAGATTTTTATTTAAGAAAACTATAGGAAAACTAAATGCTTTCACCTATTGTAGTTTGATATTCACTGTCAAGACAAAAATTGTATTTTTGTTTTACTAAGATAATTGTGCTGTCACTAAGATCCTCCTGTTATTAATGTGACTAAAGGCCAGGCATGCTATTTAAAAATTGTTTCATTTTAAACAGTGTTCTATTAAGTTCATCAGCGCTAGAATACTGTTAATAAATAATACAGAAGACTCTCTGAAATTAAATTAGCATCCAATCAGAACAGTTCCGCTCTGTACAATATCAGTAAAAGTGACATATTTTACAGTGTTTTAAAATTCTTTATTAATTATGTTTTGTTTATTTTAATATATTTACTAAATTAGGTACCCAAGAGAATCTTCTACATCGGTGATGTGAAAATGCCTGTTGCCTGAAGTAAAAAAAAAAAAAAAGGTACATTTTGATTTTCATTTGCATACTTGAGTAAGAGGGTTTTTTTCCTTTGTTTTATTTGTTAATATGAAACTTACTTAATAACCCATGGAAGTTAGATCGGGCTCATATTCAGGTGTGTAAAAGTGACATGGGCAATGTGAATGTTTTCTATTTTTGTTTACTAAGCATGTCTCCTACGTAGTATAATTTATATTTTATTCCTTGCAAACATCTTATTTTTTTGTCTTCAAATGCTGGCATTCAGAAACTAGCTATGGAGGTTAAGTATGAGACTACATAAGATCTGTCTCAAATTTTGATGAAAATGATAGATCTCTGTATTGTTTTATGTACATGCCCAGAATTTTCAATTGAATGAGAAGCATAATGCTGTCTTCCTCTCCCAAATCACATCCATTCAGTCTATCACATTTATAGAATATACAATATTAATGAAAATGAGAAGATCAAACTTTTATACACACACACACACACACACACACACACACACACACACACACACACA
>NW_020698262.1:5132036-5202427 GCF_002925995.2 Terrapene triunguis | reverse complement strand
CACACACACACACACACACACACACACACACACACACACACACACACCTCCTTAGATTCAGGCAGACATATGGTCCATGGGATCTGTTTATTATCAGGCTCAACTGTAAAAAAACACTAAGCGGTTTAAATGGGATTTTCAATTACAGAGATCCCTGTGTGAGTTTAATTATGAATCTCTTATTTTAGACAAGAATACAGTCTACAACACTTATATCAACAATTAAGGGTGTTATTAAACAAAGCACTGTTAGCTTTTATTAGCTAGTGCAACTGAGTTTTATTTTTATTTAAAATTTGGCTGACTGTGTGGAGAAGGGGGGCTGATCCTGTAGAATTCATGCAGGTCAAACTCCCATTGACATTTGCAGGAGTTTTGCTTGGGTATAGGCTGCAGGATTGGGCCAGGGGAGAACTTCATAAGAGACACATTTTGTGACCTGATTCTCTTCTCAATTTACATGAGTTATACACGGGTGTAATCTCACTGATACCAGTAAATTTACAACTGATTTATAGCGTTTAAGCAAGAAGAAAATCAGACCCCTAGTTTTATTATGGGTCCTTGTAGAGCATATTATGTTGCATATATTGAATAGGCTTGAATAGGAATTTTAAACATAGTCAAGATACTTCTTTTCACTGTTCAGGTACAGTGTATTGTCGATCAGCTCATCACTAACAAGAGTTCTTTATTTTAAATAAGCTAAGATCAATCATTTCTAATTTTGTTCAGTTATCTATGGACATGTTTTTAAAAAGTGTTTAATTTAATGTATAATTGTAATAACAGGACTTATATAGGCACAATGTACCCTGGCCTGGAAAATAGACACAATAATTTCATTTACTTGTATATTTTTTGGTTGTCCTGTTAGGCATTGTTGAAAAAACAGATCCCATTACTTTGAAACAAATATATATTGGGTCTAGGAAGAGTTAATGAACTTTTATGGCCAGGTTGAGATTGGACTGACCCCATGGTAATATTTCATCTAAGGTTACTGTTGGGAGAGAAATCAAATTTCAGCTGTGAACATGATTGACAGGTAAATGCAAGAAAAAGAGAGACATCTGCTCAGATGGGGAATTTGGGAAGGAGAAGGCCAGTTCAGGGAAGTTTCTCTGTGATATTAGGAATAATAAGCTTAGATATGAAAAGTCCAATACTTTGCACTCTCTGGAGGCTCACTTAGTTTATTCTCATAAAGTCAGTTTGGTTAAGGGAATTTAATATTATAGGAGGATAGTAGTGGACAGTGGTGTCAGTGATCTCATTGCTAATTTGATTTCTTTGAAGGAATTATGTGATTTCTAGCATATTTGTAGCAATGCAGGCAATTCATATGATGTGTGTAAATAAAGTCTATTGTAGCTGTTGATTAAGATACAGTCACTATACAAACATCTCTTTTGATATATGTAAAGGTAGTAAGATTATGGACCAAATAAATCCTTGGCATAATTCCATGCACTTTTTCCTGTGAAAGTCAGTGGGAGTTGGTTCATGTTCCTGATATATATCACTATATTAATAATGAAATTAAAATATAAGCATGGATATGAGGTGGTATTTTATGAGATAATCCATATAAAGCTGGGGTGGGCAAACTTTTTGGCACGAGGGCCACATCTGGGTATGGAAATGGTATGGTGGGCCATGAATGCTCACGAAATTGGGGGGTTGAGGTGTGGGAGGGGGTGAGGGCTCCGGTTGGGGGGTGTGGGCTCTGTGGTGGGGCCAGAAATGAGGAGTTCAGGGTGCGCGAGGGAGCTCTAGGCTGGGGCAGGGGGTTGGGGGGTGTGTGTGGAGGTGAGGGCTCTGGCTGGGGGTGCGGGCTCTGGGGTGGGGCTGGGGATGAGGGGTGCAGAAGGATGCTTTGGGCTGGGACCAAGGGATTTGGAGGGCGGGTGGAGGATTAGGACTGGGGCAGGGGGTTGGGGCGCAGGAGGGGTCAGAGGTGCAGGCTCCAGGCAGCATTTACCTCAGGCAGCTCCCGGAAGCAGCAGCATGTCCCCCCTCCGGCTCCTACGCAGAGCCACAGCCAGGCGGCTCTGCGCGCTGTCCCATCCACAGGTGCTGCCCCTGCAGCTCCCACTGGCCACAGTTCCCAGCCAGCGGGAGCTGCAGGGGCCGCGCTTGGGGCGGGGGCAGCGTGCAGAGCCCCCTAGCTGCCCCTACACGTAGGAGCCGGAGCGGGGAGATGCTGCTGCTTCTGGGAGCTGTGCAGAGCCACGGCACGCATGGAGCGGGGCAAATGCCTGATCCCACTCCCCGGCTGGAGCGCCGGAGCGGGGAAAGCCCCCGACCCTGCTCACCGGCGGGAGCTTAAGGGCCAGATTAAAATGTCTGAAGGGCCGAATGTGGCCTCCAGGCGGTAGTTTGCCCACCCCTGATATAAAGCCTCTGGTGATGTTAGTGTGGGTCTTGTGCAAGATTGAAGGCTGGTATATGGCCCTAAACATTCTTTCCCAATGTATTTGTTACACTATCCAACCTTTCCTGTTAATTTTATTTGGTGCAGAAAAGCATTTCCACTTTCTAGCATAAGGGAGTCAACAGCCAAGAGCAAAATGCCACAGCAAGGGCCAAATTATGCCCTGTGATATGTGTCTCCATTGCCTTTGACGTCAGTGGGATTTTAATGCTATTTGTGTGAAGGCCAAATTTGGTTCTTCTTACACAGACCGTAATATAATGTTCCTGTTCCCCTTATAGATGAACGGCAAGAGCAAATCTAATTGTTTGTGGACTTTACAGTTTATAATCACCTCCTAATATTTTTTTTTCAAAATAAATGAATTCTTTTTGCTTATTTTTGGAGGATTACCTTAGTAATTTTTGGAGGGCTGCATTGACGGTAACGCAATAGCGTGAAACCTAAACTGCAACTCATCTGCCTCTCTGCTGAGGAGGAAGAGATAGTGGGTGAAATCCTGACCCAGTGAAGTCAATGACAAAACTCTCACTGACTTCCTGGGGCCAGAATTTCAGCCAGTGTGTTTAAGGGCTGTCTAGGCAGGAAGCTATACTGGTATAAGGAAAGGTGTGAATGCACACTTACATAACCCCCCATATGGAGACTAGAACTAAACTATTGTTGTATGTAAAGTAAATAAGGTTTTTAAAATGTTTAAGAAGTTTCATTTAAAATTAAATTAAAATGCAGATACCCCCGGACTGGTGGCCAGGACCCGGGCAATGTGAGTGCCACTGAAAATCAGCTCGTGTGCCGCCTTCGGCACGCGTGCCATAGGTTGCCTACCCCTGGTTTAAATTATACTAGAAAAAGCTGCTCTTATTTCAGAAGAAGAGTGTCCATAGGGAAAGTTATACCAGTATAACTCTCTTGTTATAATTATACAGATGTAGTTTTGCCATTGAATTTCCCTATGTAGACAAGCCCTGAAGTTAAGGTGAGGATAAGAAGAATTAAAGAACACACACACATTTCCTTTCCCTTTTGCAGCTTACCATTAAGAACTTTCATGCAAGGGAAACCTTTTAAATAAAGCAGGCTTAAAATATAAATCTATTCACTTTTCATTTGATTTTTTAGGATTTGCTCCTTGTACCCACACATAGTTATTAAAAAGATGTGCTTGCACAGGAACTTGCTCTTTCCCATGCTTTGTTCCTGTCCAGCTTTAGTCTGCATTGAAGTCAGAATGTAGGATATGACTTCAACATTCATTTTCACGGCAACAGACTGTGATGTCACAAACACTGGATGATGACTTCAATAGAGACAGTAGAAGGCTGGGTCTTAAACACACAAGTTCTTTTCTAGGGCTAAATGTCTGATATAATGGAAAGGGAATATAGGCAATAAGTAACCAGCTAAATTTCTGTGTGTATGAACGAGCTCTATTTGAGTTTGCAGTCGTGTGTAGGTACCCCTTTACAAATTGATTTCATTTTACTAAATTCTAAATTATGCATAAAACTTCCGTGACATATTATTGGTCAAGTTCCCATCAAAGTCAGTAGAAGCCATGTATGTGCACATCTAGCCAAACTAGGGCCTTTTTTATATTAGGCCTGTTTCAAATGGAAGGTATTTTGCTATGTCAGTCAAGAGAATGGGAGCAAAACCCCCACCATGTACAATTTACAGGGTGTTTTACAGAAATTCTAGGTAAAACAAGTTTGATACATCATGAAAGTGTAAACTTAATAAACACTGTAAAATCCTATGTCTTCATCTCATCCGTATTCATTTGAAGAGAGAGTGAAAACTGCTTGTGTCCTTATGATCGAAGAACAGAATTTTTTATCACTGGTGGCCGAATCTGGCAAAACTCCCATCAAGGTCAATTTATTAGTTTTGCTTGAGTTTAGAATTAAGACCTGAAACATCACTGCACTAGTGTGATTTCTGCTGTTGTTTAGTTCTAACATAGAATTTTAGTTTACGTGCTAATAGATACAGTCTTTCTTTGGGGTTTTCAGTGTTTGTCATTTACCAAATGATCTACACTTTTCAAATATACAGTCCACATTGATCAGAGACTGAAAAAGTAGCTCTTTAACGTGCAATATGTTAAACGTATTTCTTATGGCTCCAAAAGGTGCAGTGCTTAGAAAATGGGACAGTTTTAGTCTAACTGTATAGACTCCCTGTGAGACCTTAGTCAAATGAATTGATCCCTTATTTAGCAAGGTACTTAAGCATTTGCCTAGCTTTAAGCATGAGTAGTCAATTCCATTGGCTTCATCTAAATACCTATTGCCTTTGATCTCTGTATACTTCACTTTACCTAGCTATACAATTAGGTTATTAATTCTTACCTTAGAGGGGTGTTAGGAGAATTAAGAAATATTTGTAAAGCTCTCTGATGCCTTCTGCTGAAAGGGGTTTATGTAAATATCTTGTTTGTAGTAGTGTTGTAGCTGTGTTGGTTCCAGAATATTAGAGAGACAAGGTGGGTGAGGTAATATCTTTTATCAGACCAACAGAAAAAATGGCGTGTGCCAGTTTTTGTCCTCCACATTTACTGCCTTTTTTTTCCCTTTTAGCTAATTTTTACCTTCCTTTGTTTTAACCAGTGAGAAGCTTGTCTCTATCATCAACCAGATGTTGGTCCAATAAAAGATATTACCTCACCCACCTTGTCTCTCTAATATGCTGGGACCAATATGGCTACAACAACACTGCATATATAAAGATCTGTCATTTATATTTGTTTTGTGTCCTTATTTCATCTCTTTGGGTGAGGAATATAAATGACAGGTATTTAGATACAATGGTTCTGACTACTCATTATTTACGTTCCCTGAAACTCCTAAAACAGGACTTAAGTGGTCTGTAGGACTCGTGCATGCCCTTTGCCCAGATGTGAATTTCATCCCCTGAACAAAGTGGGAGGTTTGGGTGCCCAATTAAATACAAGGAGCAGGCCCTCAAATAGCAAGGCGTTTTCTGAAAGGCAGACCCAAGCTGTTTTTTTTTTTTTTTTTTATTAATCATTGTAAATATAACATGACTCATTACCTTAAGCAAAATGATGTGTCCTTGAAAACCCTTCATTACTGGTTCACTGGCTCACACATGCACACACTCACAAACCAGCTGCCAAGACTTATGGAGGTCAGGGTGCCTTGTTCATTTCCCCGCCCCCTTCTCAATGCCATTACATTAGTTCCCAAAGTTTAAGCCATTTTCACTTTCCAGTTGTGCAGCTTTTATTTTTGTCTATCAAAATTATTGCTATTGTTTTCCCCGGCCCTACTTTCTTCCCCAGATCCAATAATGGAATCTTCAGCTATGAATTTGCTAACCATAAAGATTTTTGCTTGAGCTGTTTTCAAAATGCTGTGGTAAAAACAATAACAATAATAAGCCTGTGAACAACATGCTGTGCCACTCTCTCAAGCATTGCACATCTATGGGAAAGATAATAAAGATATTAGCACTCATATAATTTCAGATAGGAAATGAAACCAGACATGAAAGAGATACTAGCTCCAGCTGTTGAGTAGGAATCAAACTAGCTATGGGAATTACAGGTACTGTCACTGGAGACAGCCTGACTTCTGAGAAATGACCTCAGGTGTAGAAGCTTGCTGTGGCCCCTTGCAGATATTAACACCTAATTAACAATCTGCAAGAGCATCCTACAACTTAATCACCAGTGAGGTGAGAATGACAATCAGACAGAGTAGAAGGAATAGAAGAAGAGAAATGGTAATTTTTCCTCTGCATGCATCATCTAATAACCATGGTTATTCAGATGCAGCTAAATGCGATTTCCTTTTAGTCATTTCAGTCTATTGGAAGGCACAATATATTCATTTGCTAGCAGGTAGGGAGCGGAGGTGAGAATTGAATTGATCTGAGATACTCTGAAAAATTGACCTGGAGGTCATTCATAGTTTACATTGGGAAGTGAGAACAAGTTTATTTCTTCTCCGTCTTCCTCTTGCACCATTTTTTGCTTCCAGACATGTTATCTTGCATTGTGTAATTATTTAAACATACTCTGATTCCAAGTACCTTGTTCTCTCAAAGTTAATCAAAATAAAGAGACCTTTTGTTAGTGGTGATAAGTAATTAAATAGCCGGTTTCATGTTAGGTGGTAGTATTGTACTGAGTTATTGACGTCTTAGAATCTGATTTCCTGGCATTATGCATGTGAGCAGTCAACATTAAGGAAATCTGCTCCGCCCTTGCACTACGGTGATGCAGTTGCACCAGAGCAAACTCTAGCGGTGGATCCACTGCTTTGGCACAAAGTCGAGCTTATGTTGGTCCAGCTTAATCGGGTTCCATACCAAACTAAGAATTTCATTAATGCAGGTAAGGCTGAAAGCTGCAGGATTGGGTCCTTAACTGTGTTTTGGTTTTGAGTATATAAGATCCTAAAAGAGCGAAGATTGTTTGAAGTCAGCCAGTAATAAAAACAGCTGTCATTCAATTGGCGGGTATTAGACAACTCATATGTGTAAGGACTGCTCATGTGAATAGGGGTGTGTAGGACTCGTCCCTAAAGTTTGGTATGCAAAATAAAAAGCGGAGTGGGGAAAATGGTGCATGCCCCTTGTTTTCCTCCACATTTACTACTTTTTTCCTTACTTTGTTTTAACCAGGGCCATGAGAAGTATGGACAGGATTGGAACCTCCATCTATCTATATACTCCAGTTTGAATACTAAGGGCCATTTGCTCTGCACACAGCGCTCCCACATGTTTCTGGGCTTAATGGGAATTCTGTGTTCATATCGCTTGGCCTCAGATTATATTGTAATAAGGCAAGAACACAACATTGGATATATTAACCACTCATCTTCCATAGAAACAGCCACATCCCATCAACTATCTCGTTCTTCTGTTCAAACAACAGGAGATCCTCTCTATATTCACCATTCCACTCATTCCATCATACCTTTTGGCTCTGTTTTTACATGTTGGCTGTATGCTGAAAATTTAACAGGACCATAATGTCAGCGGTACCAGATCAAAGGCGAGCAACATAAAAGTTGAAATATATTATTTATCTCGTAGTTTGCATCCAGGATGCTCTTCCCCTTTTTGTTATTGTTTATGTTTTGCCCATGATGTTGAGCTCACTCTTCAAAAGCCTTTGTCCCCTACAGACAAATATTCATATTCATGCAATCCATCAGCATTTAACAAGCTCCAAAGCTCAGGCCTGTATTACATGCACACCCCAAACTTACATTGTTTTCAAAAGAGTGCTCGAGAAATGCAGGATCAGACCCTGCAGTGGTCATTTTAGATTTGGAGACTTTTTGGCCTAAGCACAAGAAATGCACTCGGTAGCCTAAAGAAGCAGTTCAGTTCATTTGTTCAGTGGGAGATTTTGTCATGCTCACCCAGTACTGTGAGTTTCTGTAGAAGCAGGGGAAAATGTTGGTCTTTGCAGGGGACCAGAAGCTAAAAGGAGAATTTATTTGGGACTTTTTCCCCTGATCTGGCTCACGTATCTTACCCCACATTTGTTACCCTCTTGGCTTCATTTGGCATTCTGCCTGAGTAACAAATACAGGATCAGGCCAGCAATGTTGTTTAATCTTCATAAAAACCTTTCCCCTCAAGATTCAGTATAAAACTCTGAAAGTTTGCTTTCTTGTCTACAGATGTTGCTGGTTTTACTTCCTGAGTTACAGGTTGAGATAAAGTAGACAGTCTGATTTTGGGGATCCCCCAAACCTTTTTCTTTATGCAACAGAAAAAAGAAAAAAAAGACCTTGGATTGTTTTTGGGATTTTTTGTTTTTTAGCCTGCTGACAATTGTCAAATGTACATTCTAGCAAAGGACTGTTATGAGGGAACAGCCTCACTGTACAGCCGACAGGAATAATTTGCAGTCCTCTTTAGAGTGCAGCTGTTCGGAAGATGTGTCACTTTACTATTTCTTTAAAATTTAATTGGGATCAGGCGATCGACGTGTCTCCAAATTTTTTGGCTGTTCAGGCTGCAGTAAAGCCATTTATAATTTATAATCAACGTTTGGTATCGTGAAACTAAACTGTAAAACCGACTTCAGGGTTCCAGTCATAAAATAAATATATGATAAATATTGCAATGAGGCTTGTGTAGCACAGCTAACAACAGTACAGTATATTTTGTTATATATATTTTGTTCCAAAGGTAAGAAAGATCTAAATAATAGATTACTGGGAGGTGCTTCTTTTTTTCTTTTTCTTTTTGGTACAATCAAATGCTAAGGTGGATTTATAGCTTGAGTTATTATTTTAAATATAAAATGAAGTATTAATTTATTAAACTCGTTTATATAACCACGTTATTTTTATGTCTTTATTTATATTCTGTACTATTGAGCAAAACTGCATTCATCCTGGATTTTTCTGTCTGTTGACTGTAGTGCGCCTTTGCTTAGAATTTTTTTTTTTCTAACAAGGCAGCTCATTTAGAAAGAAATGTTTATGTGAAGTGCTTGTCAGTTGGCATTTTTACTGGTGCGCTAACCCAAAGGTAAAATATAAAGGCACATCTTTTTCTTGCTGGCTTGTTGCTACTAGAAGGGTTCCTCCCTTGTTAGCTTGATAAATAATTTTACTAGCGGGAATCTGCTGAATTTTTATGCTTGCTGTCTATTTTGTGCTTGCTGCAAATAAATTCCTGCACTCAGAGGGCACTAAAACTCCGAACACATGGTATTTTCCCATTTTGTTGCTGGTTGCCTAAAATATTTATTTCGTCTTGTGTTTTTAATGAAATCTTTAAAAAAGTAAAGAATAAAACTGCAAAACCTGTTGGTTTTCCTATTTCCAGATGAAGATTTTTAGCTTGCTTTTCATGTTTGATTGTATGTGTAGAGCCTTGACTTTAAACATGTTATCACAGGTGATCTAAATAAGCAGTCTTAAATCATTCATTGCTTCAACTACATAATGGTTTTCAAATTACAGGCAGGCATTATTTATTGGCAGGATCAGCCGTTTAAGCATCACTTACCATTTTTAATATAACTTTAGTTTCCCTGTTTGAGATCAAGAGAGCTAATTTGTGAAATAAATATAATTCTAGATCTGATAGGGAAAGCACAAACAAGGTTTCTAATGCATTGCAATGCTGAAATGGAGATGAAATAAATTAGTTTTTTTGTTTGTTTTTAAGCCCCATTTTGCAGTTGTTGAAGCTTCATGAATTTTGGAATTTAATTTAAACAAATAGAACCCCCCTTCCCCGTCCAGCAAAACATGTCTCCCTGATTTTTAGATGTTGCTCTGCTACTATTTTGCACTGGCTTTACAGTACTATCCTGTGCCCTAGCCTTCCAGTTTTTCAGGGCTTTGTGGAGTTTGCTCAGGTGACTGATTTGTGGAAGTTGGATTGGGCCTTATATTTGGGATGTTTGGGGGAAATTGATGGTCACATGGGGGAGGCAGAAGTGTCAAAGAGGTCAGACAGATAAATCAGAAGAAGTGCGTAGCTGTAACTGCTCTTTTGTGAAAGTTACAGCACAACAGTTTTGTTTTAAAAATAGAGATGTTATTTAGATCTATCTGGGGTCAGCTTTCAGTTCTGTGACCCTCATGCACACTGATGATGGAGGAACTAATCAACTTCTTGCTAGCAACAAGAAATCCCTGTGGACTCCACTCAGCATCTCATACGATTATATTCACAGACATATTCAGCATCACTCAGTCACACATTTGTGCAGTTTGCACAATGTATAGTTAAAGGTCCCCGGGACACAGGCTACTCTAAATTGGAGAGAAAGGAGGAATATGTATTTACATCTTTACATGCTTTTTAGAACACGTAGAGAATCCATTGGTAGCCCTGATTTTCTCTCTAGGGAACTGGATATAAAGCCTTTCTGATGGCATATTTGGTATGTGAAGCTGAGTCTTGTGGTCACCGTCCTGTTCCTGGTGCAGAGAGGTCCATATAGCAGACCACCACAGTTAGCACTGATTGGCAATCTCAGCAGAGAAGCCAAGAATTGGTCCAGATCAGTGTTTAGGCGCATTGGGAACCTTCCAGGAGAGAAAAAGATGGTGAATGAGGAGGAAGGGACATTTGGGCCCTATTCCAAATGCATTTTTCTCTATATTTAAGAGATGTTAAAACTTTCAGTACATTATCAGGAATGTGGAATTGTCATGGCCTCCTAGATATTCTGTTCTCAGCCATCTGTATGTGTGAAAACCTTATCAATTAGTTTTGTGCACCCTTTTATTTCCTGCATTTGAATGGCAGAATTCCATGAACCTATCAAGATGCATGGATGATTCACCAGGAATATTATAAACATTTTCTTTTAGCTCCTCTTCAAAACTTTGGGCCAATTCCTTAAGTTCTTCCACAGGCCACACTCCCATTGATTTACTGTTATATGTAAGTATTGGGGCCCAGATTTAATTGAAGGCAATGGCGTAGCTCCTGCAAACACCGTTTGAAGCTGTATATATTGACCACAAATGAAATAATGGGATGGAGGGAAGAAACCAACCCGTACACAATTGTTGGAGTAGGAGGGGGAGGTTTGGCCAGTGGAACGAACTATTTCTCTTGTGAATGCTGCCATGGAGATGCGGATGTGACCTTTTTATTTAAGATCTTGTCTGAAGAATCCACATACAGTAAACTGCATGGAACTAAATTTACCCCATGAGAAGGGCTAATATGACACTGCCAGGAGTTGGAATGGGGTTTCCTAGAGTCTAGGCACCCCTAACTTTATTGTTACTTTGCCTCTTTTCGGGGGGGGGGGAGGGGCGGAGACTGAGACACAGGGAGAGGGGGAACTTGCCCAAGGTCACCAATAGCACAACAGCCATTAGATGTCCAGAAAGTGCCATCACGTATGGTAACTGTGAAGCCAACAGAGCATCCTCAGTGAGGCCACCAATGCTATACACCTACTATATTTCAGCAGTTTCTTTCTGTTCAAGTTTCCTGGGTCTGATTGTCCCATCCAATGCATGGGATGCTGGCGAGAAGTGGAGTGCAAGTTGCACCAACAGCCTTGCAAGCCGCAGCAAGTGCACCAAAGCTCTATAGTACTTCTAGTGACGATGGAGCACCTTGGTGTGCTGCAAGCACTGCATCCAGAGAATGAATGGCTGTGGGAAAATGGGTGTGATTGATAGGGAGGAGTGGTCCAGGCAGTGATCCATTCCAGTACACATGCAACAATCTAGCATAGAGATGGTGCCTGAAGCAGCTGTGAATTGCACCTATTGGGAGGTCCATCTGATTGAAAAGTAGCCAACATAATGGGATTCTGTGGCCACGGAATATGCAACAGTGAAAAGGCATCTTTGCTTGTCCTTTCAGTAGTCAGCATCAATTAGCTGCTGCAGAGGGTCTGGGGATTGTTGCCAGGTCATGGTTGTGGACATTGGGGAATTTGCAGTGCATAGCACTGTGTTGGGGAAGTTCACATTTCAGGGGAGAAAAGTCCATCCCACCCTCGTTACAAACATCTGTGATGCCGTCTCGCTCACTTCATCCAGGATTCCAATTCCTATGTGAACAGTGGCCCATTTCTTTTAGAACACAGTTTGGGGCAGTCATACAAAATGACACTGTCAGAGATCTGACTTGATAAGATATCACATTTATATGGTGATTCCCACACAAAGTGCTTTATAAACTAGGCATCTCCGGGGTAGGAGAGTAGCATCTAACCCAGGGGTCGGCATCCTTTCAGAAGTGGTGTGCCGAGTCTTCATTTATTCACTCTGATTTAAGGTTTCGTGTGCCAGTAATACATATTAATGTTTTTAGAAGGTCTCTTTCTATAAGTCTATAATATATAACTAAACTATTGTTGTATGTAAAGTAAATTAGGTTTTTAAAATGTTTAAGAAGCATCATTTAAAATTAAATTAAAATGCAGAGCCCCCCAGACCGGTGGCCAGGACCCATGCAGTGTGAGTGCCACTGAAAATCAGCTCGTGTGCCGCCTTCGGCACGCGTGCCATAGGTTGCCTACCCCTGATCTAACCAGTACACAAGATACTGAGCAACAGGAAATAGTAGTTATGGTGTTTAAGATTGCAGCCAGAAGATCCAGGTGCAGAAAGCTTCTAGGAGACCAGTTTATGTAGATGAGGCGGATGTAAAGCTAAATTGACCTTGCAGGGACTTAAGCCAGTGGTTCATATTTGAGCTGCAGCTGCAGCTGCAGCAGAGGTGAAAATCTATGTTTCCTTCTCTAAGCCCCTAAAGAACAGAGTTTTAGTCACCAGTTTTTATTGGAAAAAAGAAGAAAAACGTATAATCTTCTTTACAGTAGTTCATTTTGTTTTCCAGAGTGATTAATGAATTAAAGATGCAGTGTATTTATATTATAGCCTGATTACCATTGTGCAATACATCTAAAGAACAGTATCTGCCAATATGATAAGGCTAGCAGGATTTTTTTTTAAGCTTCACTTTCAGCTATTAAAATTTTGGAATAAAATTTATTCTGGCTGTTATGCCACTATCCTTTCGAAACCATACCACAAGGAAATAAGCTGTACAAATGGATGGTGTAAGTATATTATGGGGACATTTTACTTTTGCAATGGAAACAGAATGGTATGTAAGACTCAGCTGGAGTATTGTGGCCACTTCGGGGTGCCACACATTAGGAAAGATGTGGATAAATTAGAAAGTCTGGAGGAGAGCAACAAAAATGATAGAAAACCTGACCTATGAGGAAAGGTTAAAAAAACTGAGCATGTTTAGTCCTGAGAAAAGAAGATCGAGGGGGAATCGAATAAGTCTTCAAATATGTTAAGGGCTGTTTGAAAGAGGACTATGATCAATTGTTCTCCATGTCCACTGAAGGTAGGATAAGAAGTAATGGGCAGATTTAGGTTAGATATTAGGAAAAACTATCTAATTATAAGCACTGGAATAGTCTTCCAGCTGAGATCCCCATCCTGGGAGGTTTTTAAGAACAGATTGGACAAATACCTGTCAGGGATGGTGTACTTGGTCCTGCCTCAATCCAGGGGCTGGACTTGATGACTTCTCAAGGTCCCTTCCAGCCCAACATTTCTCTGAGTCCATGATCAGCATTAAAATGGAAATGGAGCTGAGGGGAAAATAATGACCCAGTTTTATGTAACATTTCAGCAGAATTTTTCAAAATATCAGGAATGAAACCACAGTTAAATAAATGTGTGATACTTTGCATAGTGCCATAGTGCTTCAAGCTCTGCTTTTGTCAGACCAGCCGAGCTCCATGTAGCCTGATTAATGCCTGGATGGGAGACCCGCAAGTTGGTGTAAGAAGTGTTGTTTGTGAGTCCTTAGATGGCAGGCTTTTCTTTGAATCAGCTAAACTGATGCTCCAACAGGGGGCTGCTGCTGTGGTGCTGAACTGAGGTCCTGAACACTTGTGATTATTAAAGCTCCAATGGAATTATGGGCGTTACTCTAATGTCCAGGCTAAATTCCACTAGATAGCTTCAAATTAATATAATATTCTTTGCCATTCCCCACCCTCACACTCCACACACACACACATGCATCTGCACATAGACCTCAGGAGTGGTTGCATTTTGGTGGCAAAGAAAGAGGTTATTGTAGATATCAGGCCAAATTCTGAGGAAAGCTTCATCCTTGTGGAGTCAGCAAAACCCAAAGGAGCACATCTGCCAAAGCACAGTAATGTCCATTTGTCCTACTGTTTACCCACCAATGAGAATCTCCATGTCTCTTACACAACAGGTTGGGTCTAATACTGAAAGGAAACTTGGTCAGAGGCTGTGTGGCTATCTCATGCCCCAGTCATTGGAAAACTTGCCTGCTGTCCCCTAAATGAATGTAACAACTACCTTGAGACAGGTGTGAAGATGGTGATGCCTTGTATTCTGAGGAACACTGAACAACAGAACGGGAAGATAGGGAATCAGGGGAGCTCCCGCGATGGATTTGCCTGACCCGCCTCCTGCAGCTTCTAAACCCTGGGTCAGACTCCAGGAAGAACAGCTGGGAAGCCACCTGACTTCATTAGTTACTGGGAATTCCCCTTGTGTAAGAGGAGTCCTGGGTAATGTAGAGCCAGTGTAGTGCTTCAGCCACCCCTTCCATCTCAACCCTGAGACTCTGACTCTTTCTAGCTGCCGGAAAACCCCTTTGGGGCCATAGGCAGTCAGAGCCTTCAGCGTGCTTTAACTTACCCTCGGGAAACAACTAATCCCAAGCTGGCCCCAAAATCAAGGGACTACAAGGATGGCATATGGCCACCTATACCTCGGCCTCCCACTCCTGAGCCATGCTGAGTGGTGCTCAGAATCTGGGCCACTGCCTTTTCTTGGGCATCTGTGGCTTTATTCACTTGAATAGCTTTTTTCATTTTCATTGAGACTGCTCACACGAATAAAGCAAACAGGGGCTTGCAGAATTAACTGGTGCTAATTTTTAAGTGGATAATATCTCTAATATCTTTTTGAGCTGTGCTTTGGAGTGTAGGACTCCAAATGGGGCGTGCTGGTTGGAAACAGATGTTGGATGAAAGTTTCTCCAAACGGTATAATTATTTTTTATTATAATATTACACCAAGAATGAACCTCACTGGCCCTGCCGAGCCTGATCCAAAGCCCAGTGGAGTTGAGCTCTGTTGGGAACCTTTCCATTGACTGCAGAGGGCTTTGGATCGGGATCCCGCATGAACATCTCTTTCTCATATCCCGGTAAGATACCCGAAGGGGACAAGCTCAGCCATATCCTCTGAAACCCCTGTACCGTTTTCCTCTTATACAACTTCCCCTCACTTCCATTCCACAGGGGCCACAGCATTTGTCCAGTGGCTGTGGGTGTATTTCTCTCTGGTGTTCTGTGTAGGCTTGGGTGGAGGTGGCCACTTGTGGTTGATATTAAGTGATTCCGCCTCCCACACCACATATCCCTGGGCTGAGTGGGATCCTGTTGGTCTGTAAAGCACCAAAGCATTGCTTACTGCATCTACAGTACTTGAAGGGGAGGAGGGAATTCTACTCATCCTCTTCAAAACGGCAAGGATATCAGCCAAGAACAGCACAGGCTGTTAGTTTATTTTCAAACTGTTGTGTATCTTTGCCTGATTTGAAGTCCCTGGACTGCAGGACTCTTGGCAGTTTTTCCCCCTCTCCCTCTTTCTTCAAGCTGTTTTGAAGGCTGCTTTCAAGCCCACAGGGTAATAAGGAAAAGGGTCTCTATCTGGTTATGAATTATTTCTTTCAAAAATGACATTACCTGGCACAGTCAAGCACCGTAAAAAAAATCACTCTAGTTTTTAGGCAGGCTTTCAAGAGCTCACATGCTGCTTCCCCAGGTATGTCAGGCCTCTTGAAAATAAATCGGCATGTTTCAGAGGGGAGATAGATATGTATATTCGAATAGACATTGCACTTGGAATTGGAGGCTCTGGTTCTTACATGGAATCCTTGGTTAACATCCTCATTAAGAACTCTGCCTTGCCACTGTTTTTACGAAGATCCAGTCATTTACTTTTAAAGTAAATTAAAGCAAATTTCTCAGCGGCGACAAGTCAGTAAAACAACGGAAGGCTCAAGTTTTTCAATCATCTGACATCTGTTCCTTGTTTCTGCTGTAGATCTCAATGCTCTGTGCACCGTGACAGGTGAGCTGAAAAGGAGCTCCAGCTGAATCTGTGTTTGGTTTTTTAATAGACTGTATACACTACGCCTTTTCTAAAAGTGTAATTTTAGAGATTCCTGTGGCAGCAAATTGAGAACTTAATTGACACAAAAACTTGACAGTTCAAACTTAAAATCGACCGTTTGATTATGTGTTTTATTGCTAGAAATGTGGAAAGCTATTCCAAAATAACTCAAGTGGTGAACCAAACTGATCATCCACTTCTTGATACCCCAGTCAGCTCATACTTTATACCCTCACCTTTTGTGCAAGCCACCCACTCCATTAAAAAATACCCTGGAAGGGAAGGGTAGGGGATTCACAACCTTTTTGTGCAAGGGTGGGAACTAGGTTGTTCTAAAAGCTTACCCAAACCACTTTCACAGTAGGCTCATGCTCAACATGTTTGTCTTGCAACATTGGGCGGTGGTCTCAGAAAAAGCAACTAGGTGAAAAACAACATATTAGGGCTATGTGGTGTTTAAACATGTGTGGGATACAAAATGGTGATTGATATATTTTGAACTTTTGGACGATTTATGGATCTCTGGGTCTGAGTGTTGGCTTCCTGCTGTGTCAAGCATTACAGTGTGGATTTGCTTTGTGTGGGGAACAGAAAAGAGAGAGGGGAAGGTCTGTTGAGAAAGCTGGAAGGGGCTGAAGAATTTTCACTCAGGGCAGAGAGTTCTAAAGAAAAGGGATCTGCCATCTATGTTTTTTGTTAAGAGCACTCTTCAGCTTAACCTGTCTAATACTGATTTTTTGAGTGGTAGGGACAGACGGCGAGATGCTGCTGGAGGTATTGGAGATGAAATTTGAAGAGTTTTGCGTCACTTTAGAAGAACTGTAAATAAAAACTAGGGATGTTTAAACTTCCCAAAGAGTTCAGGTGCATACCAATGTTTATCTGAACTATTCCAACCTTTCGGCATCTGCCCCACCCTTAATCGGAGTTGACCCTTCCTGCCCACAGGACACCTCTCTCTTCAGATTTGGACTTCCTTTTTACCATGTGTTGTATTCTTCAGACCCTTCAAGTCCAACCCACCCAGCACCTTTGTGGGGTAGTTGACTAGCCCACTTCATTCTCTCAGATCTTCAGGGGGTGTGGAGGGGTGACTAGTGGGCCTGCTCCCTCCTCTGAGTTTTAGAGGAATCCAGCAATTAGGACCAAATTCAATGTGCCAGCTTGAGGGAAGCAGGCAGCATATCCTTCTGGATCAGGGCCCAGAAATTCCCTGCTGCATGCTTTTGTGGCTCCACTGGCTTTTGTAATACTTAGGAGCATAGACGCCTCAGAGTTCACTGAGCCGTTCACAAAGCTGGGTTCCCTCCTGAGAGCTAATCTTATAATGATACCACACATCAGAGCAAGGTTTGGAAGGACAAATGAAATGGTGGCATCTAGGCCCTCTGAAGAAATCTCTCTTAGGCATTTCTGTGGTGCTTTTGCACTGTATACTTGAGCACTGGAAGTATTGTTTTAAATACATTTTTTTTCCCTATTCATCTTTTTAATGCAAAATTGTTTTGAGTTTACCAAAGAGGCAGATGAGTCACACACCTAAAATGCTGCCTTGGAGAGAGGGGAGTGTTTTGCTGAATGTTTTACCATTTGGAAAAGGGGGAATTCAGTCAGCTTCTGTGTCATGGGACACAGTCCAAAGCACACGGGATTCTTTGCATTGATTTTGGTGGGTTCTGGAGCAGGTCCTCATTTAACGTTGTTACCAACATAGGCAAACCCCTGGATCATATGTCAAAGACAATGTGCTGAAGCACCTTTTTCACAGTGGTGTTTCCTGGGCAAGATCTGACTCTTAGCTGACTGCATTTAGTGCAGAAAAGGAGCCTCCTGCCCTAAAAGTGGCTCAGGGTTATAGAAGCAGAATGATGCAGGACCTGCCTGGACCATCATTGCCCCTTCTCCTTCCAGGAGGTCAGATGCACTGAGAGGTCACCTCTTTTAGGGTAGCTCATTTCAAATTTAAAGGGGACTCTTTATAAGTGTTATGACTGTTGAGATGCATAGTTTCAACCAAGCAGCCCTGCAGTGCAGCGCCAACTTCCTTCAGCATATGCTAATAAATACAGGCAAATAGGAAAAAAATGCTAAACTGTGGGTGAATCAACTTTAACGGGGTGGTTCATGTGCAGGTGAGGACAGAGATGCGGATTGTCCCCTCCATAGAGAAACCCATAGGAAATGTCTCAGAAGATGGAGGATCCCCTAAATTGTACTGTCAGAGATACAGGGGCTTCCTCCGAAATCTAGCAGAGATCCTCAGGCCTTGAACACTGGCTCTAGCCCATGGCGGCCCTCTGTCTTCTCAGCAGCACAGCTCCATTAGAGTTGCACCACTAGGGCCTTCTCCTGGCTGCAGTTGGTCCAGGAGCTGGAGCTTGGCATTGTTGACCGTATTATCTTGTTTGACTAATTTTGCAGGACCAGACTAGGGGAGAATTTGTTTCCCCTGACCTGTCCATTCCCTGCCCAAGCCTGATGAGTCTTCTCCTGCTTCTCCCAGGGTGGACTCTGCATGGAGCTGCAGTGTCAGGACAGGGAGGTTTAGTGCTGTGGAGATGGCTGGGTCCCTCTTCTGTGTGGAAGTGGAGAGATCTGCATATGGCAGTTCCCCTCCTGGTGTGGCTCTGAGACATGATTTGCCTACAGAAGTCCACTGAAGTGGGAAAAGAGAGGTGCAGGTTATTTATCAGTTATAATCTCATATCCTAGATGATTTGGGTCATGGTTATTTAAGTGACCAGCAGTGATTTCCATGAGTGTTGTAGGCACATATTCATGTCAAGACTGACGGAGCTACTCTCTCCTGTCGCAAGTTGAGCCTTGCTAAAACCCTAACTACATTTCAGTCTAATTAACTTCTGATATGTGACCTGGTAACTGTGTGACCTTTGCCTCAGGGAAATGGAGTCCAATAAGAAACAGAAATCCCTCTAAGAGTATCATCCCCACAAAGCAACACTCTTAATTTTCTGATAAAAAGAATTGTTAAAAACTTCTACAAGAAAATTCAAACCAGGAGGGCTGCTCAGGCCCCACACACCAGCTACCGAGGACAATGCAAAAGGAGTTTTATGTTTTCCCTTTCTTGTCTTGTCCCTCCTATGTTTGTCTTACCTTTTGCAGACTTTGGTCCTGTGAATTTGTAGTCTTGCCTCTTTGTATGTATCAGTGCCTGTTGGCTGCAGTGCCAAAAGTCTGACCTCTCCGCAATAAAAAAGGACTTGTTGGGGGAAGGAAAAAGAAAAATAGAACAAATGTGAAGAACCAAATATTTTGGCTAAGAAATGAGCCCCAAAAATTTGGATGCTATGTCTGTTTATTGCAAACCTTTAGTACAAAAGGTCACAGATATAGATATTGGAAGAGTCTGTTTCTTTACATTTCGCTTACTGTCACGCAAAGTGCATACGCCTCTGTATCTCTCTGCAAATTCCTTGCTTTTATGGCTAGCAGCATAGATAGACGGAAACCATGTAAATATCCTTAGAGAACACCAGGGATCTCTGCATGTTCTTTTTTTTCTTTTTTCTTTTTTCTTTTTTCTTTTAGGACCTGATCCAACTCCCACTGAGGTCAATGGGAAGGCTCCCTTTGGATTCCATGGGAGTTGGCCTAGGTCCTTAATGAATACATGATATGGGCATATTAGGACATGGTATGAATGTTATTTATGTTGGACCTGATCCTGTGATTTGCTGATGTCCTGCCATGTGACAAGTGCCATCAATTCCCACTGGAGTAGTGGGAGTTTAGGATGCTGAGTCCCTTCTGGGAAATGCTCATCACTGTGCAGGACAGAGCTGTTTAGTCTTAGGTACCATTCAGATATCTAATGCAGAAACACACAGAGCCACATGTTATTGCTTGAATTCCCAAGTCATATAGTTTACCCAGAGAAGATTTAGATCATGCTCAAAAGCAGATGGGAAGTAATAATGCTTTGCACTTCCTGGGCGCCTTTTATCTTTCCAAATATTAATCAATTAGGCTTCAAAACACCCCTGAGAGGCAGGTGAGGGATGGATGGCTATGGATCATTTCACCAACCAGTAGAATGCAGCAGCTGTTTAACAGTGTAGTTCAACATCTCCCATCAGTTTGGGGCAGTTTAGGAAGTGAATAATACTCCTATATCATGTTGAGGATGCAGGGGGAATTTAGCAAGGCAGAATTTAATTACCTCAGCTGGAGTCTGGCCAAGGGCTGCCACCCCTTCCTTTTATTAAATTTGCCATGGGATCTAAAACTCCCTCAGCTGCGCATCTCATTGTAAGGATAGCCTGTCCAGAAGCACAATCCCCCATAACACCATGCTGGGTCTTTGGCTCGGAGCTGACTCGGGGGAAGAGCACTACTTACTGACTCTCTTAGAGGGCCCTCATTTAAGAATTGATCTGGCCTGACCTGGTTGTCTGGTGAGATCTTACAGGGTCACACCACAAGTGAGTACCAACATGCAGTCAGGAAAAATGGATCTTTGCTTCATAACAGTGGGATGATGTTAGCATTGCTTAGTTGGTAGCATTCTCACCTCTACACCAGCAGGTCTTGGGTCTCGCTGCTCCAAGGGTGCTTGGGATCATACCAGCTCTGACACTACAATGCAGTACTGAGCAGGAGAATTCAGCATGAGAGTTGTGGTCATTTGGATGAGACATTAAAAGGAGTCCCATCACTCCAGGGGGATGCTAAAGTTCTCTGTGCGTTTTTGCATAAGAATAATTCCATTGTAGTTCCCAGTGTTCCTTCTGTTAAAAAGAAAACAAGCAAACATGTTATACGGTCTCAAACTCCCACTGACTTCAATGGGTGCAGGATTGGGTCCAGAGAGTCCATTTCTGTTGTTCGGTGTATCAGGATGCCTTGTTTACCGAAACAATCTTTGGTACTGGTTATCTTGTTCATTAAGATAAAGCTCTATACCTTATGTCAAGGTCTCATCTTGTGTCTTTAGAGCAAAAGCAGTGGTATAAACCCAGTTCCCTTCTGTTGGTTATTTTCTGATGCATATGTAATTCTAGAGTACAAAAATGTTAAATCTAATCTCAAATTTTATCTAGTTGGTGTTAATACTTTATAATCCATTAATTCTCTTTTAAATCATCACCATGTGCAATTTATTATAATACTATACTTACTGTTTTTTATGTCTACTGTAAATGGTTGTTTCATCTGATTCAGATTATATTAATATATAATAGGGACTAGCTCCAGATAGAAAAGAAAAATGATCGATCAAGAAAGTTTTGGAGTTAAGATTTTAAAGATCCATATTAGATCTATATGTGATATTTAGAAATAGATTTGAAAGGACTTATGTGATGTGCTTTAATCAAATCTTGAAAAGAAATTGGCCAATAAATCAAATCTTGAAAAGAAATTGACCAGTAAATCAAATCTGGAAATTAAAGTGACAGATAAATCAAATCTAACAAAGAAAACAACCAATATATCAAATTAATGATCTGTTTATTAAAATAAAGAATTACTTTGTATGTGACTCTAATTCTGTGTGCTACAATCATGTTAATTAAGTGCTTGAAATCCTTCAATAACAAACTGTGTGTATATAGAGGCGGACATATGCACATATACATAGTAAATATATATATGTATTTGCTATTTTGGACATACACATATATATGTACAGCATATATTTACTTAAATCTATTAGATGTGTCTAAATATGAAAGCTCATCATTTCAATATTTGTGTGTTACCAGAATAGAACAGTTTATGATTCCAACCTTTATAAAATGGCAATTGCTACTACAACCAAGATATATCTTGTCCTGAAAGCTTCCTGCTTTTTTTTTTTTTTTTTTATTCTAATTACAGATCGGCAACAACACAAACTTCTTTGGCTAATTCACAGAATTTTATAGACAGCTTGGGCCCAAAGCATATTTTCAAGATCAAGACTATAAAAATCCCACTATGAAAAAAATCATCATTTGCCTCACTGACTTTGATCTACATCTATGTTACAGAGCCATGAAATTTAAAATAAGATGACCTAAATTGTCCTGTAATAATGTGGGCATGGACGTGTACTCATGGTGGCAGAGCTTCTCTGTCACTGTACCAAATGAAATCTAGTTTTTAGTGCCAATCAGTTAGGCATCGTTAACCCTTTGAGATTGTTATTAGCATTCCCACACAGCTTTTCATCATGTAACAAATGTTTTCAGACTAAACTCGTTGAGGTCAAAGAATCGCCTCTAAGATTTAGAATGTTTTTGTCCTCTGCAATAGCGTACATATATTTCCCACCACACCAAACTCAAGTGATTAGCATAGGTTGTAAAAGGCTTGTAAACATGTAGAATTCAAGCTAAAAATCAATCTGTCTGGAATATTCCTCACCTTGGAAGATGGAAATGTGTCCCCTCCCCTGCCCCTTTTACTATACAGTATGGAGAATGCTCTGTACCTGAACCATTGAGGATCCAAAGAATGAAAATGGCTTTGCATTTGCTGTTGCATTATGCTGCTTCGTTCTGATTCATTTCCCCCCCCCGCAGCCCGTGTTGCTCTTTTTGCAATAAGTGTATGTTTGAATTTAATTGAAAAGAAGTTGCTTTCATGGTTGTTTATATCTTTCCAACTAAAGAAGTGCCAGAAAAGCCATCAGAATTTAGGATTGACACACTATAGCTAGAGCGATCAGAGAAGGCATTTCGCTACTGGCTTGTCGAGTATTTGCCTACCTAGTTTGTTTGAATTAGCCTAGACTAAACCAATGTATTTACGGAAATAGCTTCAGCCAGTGGTCAGACATGTAAAGAATAATAACTGATTTAGTTTAGGCAAAAGTAATTATTCATCTGTTCTCCCAGCCTTACACTACTGAGTGTTGTCAAAATGTAGCATCTGTAACCCTGGATCTATGTGTTATTTAGGCTTTCTGTCACTCTCCCTTCCAACAGATGGCATCTAGGTGACTTGTAGTGAAATAGAAGAGCTTAAAAAGTGATTGGAGAGATGGGAAGAAAAGTTAAAAATTAATATCACGTTAGGAAAGGGAAAGCTGCTTGACATCTGATGGTGGAATTTGCTATCAGTATTGAAAGTACTTGAAGTGACTGGCTTTTAAGTCTAAAACACTTGGGTGACATTCTTAGATCATTGTTTATTACTTGTCATGTGGCAGTGCCTAGACATTTCAAACAAGGGCAGGGCCACGTTATGCTAGCCTGCCACTGTACATACACCTCGTAAGAAACAGTCCCTTCCTTGAAGAGCTAACAATCTAAATGGATGGAGATCACTCCTTGCTTAAAAACAAGAGACATTTCCACCCTCTCAAATTACATGTGGATTTATTTCCTTTTAATCCTGGTTGGGTGGAAACTGTCGCTTGGGACATATGCTGGAGAGTTAGAAAGATATTCAAAGTCTTCAAAGATCTGGCGACCTCTCCTGAAGAATCTGGAACTCTGTCACAAAAGAGGTATGCCCTGTATGTTGTCAATTTATAGGTGATTTCCTGAAAGCGAAGCATGCTGCAGTATTGGCCTCCGTAATTTCTGTTACAGGCACTTGGGTTGAACTTCCCCTAAAAGGGGGAGGGTGTAACATGTTGGGTGGGTGTGTCATGTGTCCCTCTCTTGGCAGGACCACAGAAAGAATGAGCCCCTACTACTGGTACCAGTTAAGGGAGTTGCTGAAGTCCCAAATTAAATCCTTGAGGATGACCCATGATGCAAGTCATTTTACTGATCAGCATGGGTGGCCCACTACAAAGTGAGATACTCTGCTATAAAGTACAAGGTGTGTGTGTGTATGTTTGTGTCTCCAAACTGGTTGGCTAAAACCAACCAGTTGGCTGGTTGTGCAGGATGAAATTTTAGAAGGAAATGTATGTGTCAGAAAAGTCAAGTGCCCCAGTTACAGGACTGCCCCAGGGCAAATTTGAAGTGCTCTCTGTGAATCTGACCAGCACTGAAAGTCTCTAGTACATACAGATAATAATCATGGAGGTAGTAGTCTTAGTAGCACAAGAAGTGGCGGTGAGGATGGCATGAGGTATTATTATAATGGACTAAATCATGTCCACTGCAGAACCTTACAGTGGCCAATAAAGTAGCACAAAAAATTGCCCGATCCGGCTAGTACATGAGCAGTTGGGGAGCATAGCTTAAGAGGTGTCATTTTCCCTTCTCCCCCAAAGCTGAGGAACCACCTCCATGTGAACACGGTCAAGCTGGAGTTCTGTGTGTTCGGGGTGAATGGGCAGCCATAGGGGAAGCAGAGCCAGGAGACAGATGTTCCGTGCTGCATGGTCTCTTGGGCAACCTTGTAAAAATTTCCTATAGAGATTCCCATGGAGTAAATTAATGCCTGTATAGTGCTTTCTACCTCCTCAGAGTGGGATTGGAATACATAGGCAAGGCTGGGGAACCTGTCCCTTTGCACTCCGGGCCCCCTGCTACTTTTCTGTCATCACCATGGAAGGATAAGTCCCCTGTGTCTCAAGATCCCTGGATTTTCCTGTCGAGCTCAGGGCCAGTGGGTAAATCATGCCCACTGCCCTCTGCGCAAACCCCTCCCACACGAGGGGATGAGGTTGCCTGGTTTCCACTACTGCAGAGCCATAGAAATTAGTTATTTTCACGCTTTCTCACTATCCTATTTACGGATAAACCGTTAATAAACAGGTTTCTGAAGTATTAGGAACATACCTGTTCCTGGCTGTTAGGAGCTGATGGCGACTGTTGGGAAACACCATGTAATGTGCAAGCTACTTACAATCTTTCCCTTATATGAGCCAAAAAGAGAATCGCCACCGCCACTGCTTAAAATTGTTTGCTCAATATTTGGTGTGTTTAGAAACAAGCACAGATGCCAGTCATTTGTTGGCCATATATTCTGATGTTCTTGCTTTTGGCTCCTGTGTTTCCAAATGTCACGCCGCATCCAGAAATCATGCGGAATTAAAAATAACAAATATGGGAGAACAGAGCCTAAAAGTTACAAGTGAACGAAGTCTGATTTCAGCCCTAAACAGCATTTCCCTTAAGGGTTAGTTGTATTCAGTATGTTTCACCAACTACTGCGTTCCAAGTACAGACCGAGCACAAAAGCTTCTCAGAGAAAGTTTGTGATCAATGCCACCACCAACTCCCTCCCTTTGGTTGTTGCCTGTGCAAACATTATTTGAACTTCATCACAGAGTGGCTGAAAGGATTGAAAATGAATGGTGAAATTGGAGTGTGACAGAAAACACACTGAAATTATTGTGTGTGTGGAATATTCAAATTCAGTAGTGACATTTTGTCTCCCTAAAACATTTAGTCAAATGCATTTGCATTTCTCCCCTAGAATCAAACCCTGATTAATTTACTAGTGACAATGAGTTTGATGCTGTCAGTGAAGTACCTAGTCCAAAACCAACACACCACTTAGAACAATTGGCAGGCTGTGCTCCAGAAGCCCACAGAAGCAGTGGTGCTGTAGGTCAAGAGATGTTCTCGAGGCCTGCCTAGATGAACAGTTACTGTGCAGCAAGTTGGAGTGAGAATCTATAGCACATTACTGTGCCATACACTAACTGTCTGTGTGGACCCTGCTACCGCACCCTAAAAGTTCCCTTCTGTACATGGACCTACTCACATTTCAAAGTAGAGTAGATCAAAGTGCATTAGAGAATTTTTAGTGTGCTGTTGCAGGGTCCACACAGTTAGTGTGTGGCACACTGGTGTGCTGTAGATTTACGCTTCAGATTGCTGTGCAATAGTTGTTCATCTAGGGAAGCCCACAGATGTGCATTGGCATTTGTATTCATTAGCCATTTTGTAGGGAAGCATATGCAGCATGTTATGACTTGCTGTGTCTCATGATACTTGTGTCTTTCTTTCATTTACACAAAAGCCCTCATTCAAGCCAGCACTTAAGCACCTGCTTAAGTTCATCCCCATCAACTTCAATAAGACTTAAGCACATGCTTAAAGTTAAGCACTTTCCTGTCTATGGATAATTTCCTGAATCAGGGTCTAAATTCACATACGAAAAAGGCTAATTGTTGGCAATTAGGAGATGTTTGGTGCTCTGCCTAGTGAGATCCTTTTTTGATATAAAGCATTTTGCATTTGTATGGAAATATGTAATGCTGTGGGAAATCTCCTGTCTCTTGTTGCATACTGTCTTTGTCACTACTCTTTGTAACCTTTATTTATCTCAGTAGAAACGAGCATTTAGAAAGGTTCATTTTTTTCAAAAATACTAGAAATGCTGAAGAATGAGTGCCCAGCAAGTATATGAATGGTTTTAATTGAGCCTTTTTTGGCTTAGTGAATTTCTAAAAAGAAATTTGAAATCATGTGCAATAGAAATGAATTTCTTTTTTGAAGCTCTGGAAGTGAACGTAACAGATATAAAAAAAATTTGTGAATGAAATGAGGCCTCTGTGCTGACAGCTGGTACATCGAGTTTCATCATGATGAAGTTTGAAATGGCTAAAGCTAGAATTCAGTAAAATAATCTGTCCGAATTCTATGCTTCAGAAGGCCATGCAAGTTGTATGAGCTCAGTAAAAGAAAGAAAGAAAGATTTCTCAGGTCTAGTGTGGAAACTGGACAGATTTTGTTTTTAACTGAATCTGGCTCCTAAAATAATATGCCTGAAAAGTAAGTGTTTATTATAAGATGCTGATGAAAGGTAACTGTGTAAAAGTCATTTGCAACAGAACTGTAATCTGTTAGGCATGGCTGAAATGGGATAGGCGGAGTAAGACCTAACTTGAATCTTTGCCCAAAGCAGACAGGAACCCAAACAGAACATTTCTGGGGTTTGAAAAAAGTTTACTTAACTTTCTTTTTCATTTTTGCACTGTCTCAGCACTTCCAATCTGTGTGGGAAAATCCAATCAAATTTATTAGGGGTGAAATGAAGAA
The DNA here is from genome assembly GCF_002925995.2 of Terrapene triunguis. Lineage (NCBI taxonomy): Eukaryota > Metazoa > Chordata > Testudines > Emydidae > Terrapene > Terrapene triunguis. Next base: position 5,175,425 of record NW_020698262.1, on the reverse strand, counting down.
GGTTCTAGAAACCTAAGAACCTAAAAGCCTGTATGACCAGATCCTCAGCAAGTATAAATCATCATATCTCCATTGACATCAGTTGAGGATCTGGCCTATATAACTGGCTTTTGGAACTGTCCTATAGAAGGGATGTTGTAGCCGTGTTGGTCCCAGGATATTAGAGAGACAAGCTGGGTGAGGTAATATCTTTTCTTGGACCAGCTTGTGTGTGTGTGAGAGAGAGAAGCTTTCAAGCTCACACAGAGACCTGAAGAAGAGCTCTGTGTAAGCTCAAAAGCTTGTCTATCTCACCAACAGAAGTTGGTCCAATAAAAGATATTACCTCACCTGCCTTGTCTCACCAAAATATCATGAAACTTGTGATGAAATCAGTAGAGTTGACAATACTGCTATTTATAATAACTTTTCATTTTAAAACTTGTTTTTAAGGTCGGTTTCTTTTGGAGTGAATTCAATAGCTCAGTTTTGCCCAGCTCCACGCACCTGTCAGCCTGTTGCCTCCCAAACTGGACTCTGGTCACTGGTATTTCAGCTGTCTTCTGTAGTGAGAGTTGAGGAGGGAGGATGATTCCTCTGAGGGTGAGGAGGAAGGAGCTGGGAAAAAGGGATTCCTACCCTGACTTTTTGGGGAGGAAAAGGTGGAGGGCTCCTGGGGGATGGTGGGGCAAATGCTTGGGGAGGGGCAAGCAAGTTCCTTTCTGGCCTCCTGTGGGTGGGTGGGAAGGGGGTTACACCTGAGGAGAAGAGGATGGGGAGGGGAAGGGTACCAAGTTTAATTTAATACTGAATGCTGGGGCCAGTAGGGAAATATAACACCATCCTTACAGCTCTCTAAACTCTCTCTATGTGCTTCCCAGACAGCCTGATTTAACAGTCTCTCTGCAATGCATCTTGGCAACTGTAGTTCCCCTTCCTGCTCATGCCCAGAAAATTGCACCAAGAGAGGCTTTGTCTGCACTGACACTTTGTCGGCAAAACTTTGTCGTTCAGGGCTGTTAAAAAAACACACACACACCCTGCTTGGAGGGTATTTCCACCCACTTACATGTCCCTGAGCTGGTGGCCCTGGCAGTCTCTCATATATATGTAGACAGGTCCTGCCTGAACCTCCGACTTAGTTGGCACTATGGAAGAGGCATCCAATAATGCTAGAGATACTAGCATTTAGCATACTTTTACCATATTTTGATTTGGGTTAGAAACACCTTTATGGAAACGTGCCAGATCCCAGTGACTGCAACGGGAGCTGCGAGTGCTCAGTACCTCTGACAATCAGTGGCCAAATATGGATTAAGGAACCTAGCTGTAGGCTATGAGTTAGAAAATCCAGGGCAGGTACTTGAAGAAGAGGAGATGCAATGCAATGCAGCAGTGAAGCAGAGTGGCATTTGAACAGTGTGCGTATGTGGGTGGGATCGGATGTTACTTCCGATCTAAGGGATGACGCTAACGGTCAAGCAAACTCATTTCTCCGTTTTCTTATGACTGGTATTAATCACTTGGTAGGTTGAACAAAGGTCACATCAAGCCCTGAGTTCTAACTTCATGTGGCGATAAAGGTGACAAAGGTGGAAGCCAAATAATCCCTCTTTCTCTTCTTCAACAGCTCAGTCTGACAGTTCTGTGCCATTTATAGAACCGTCACCCCAAGAAAAAAAAGGCTGAGGCCTACATTTTGGTGGAGGAGGGGGACAGAGATGTTTGGTCTTAGTTCATATTCTCTTGCTTTTCGAAAAACGTAGCAAAATAAGATTCTGACAGCAGGGAGTGAACTGCTGGAATTTCCTTCATATTAACTGAGCTTTAGGCAGCAAGCCTCAATGTGAAGAATTATTTTTAATTAATAGCTTTTCCCCTACTTTGGAGCTCAGCGGGAGGATCTTCTTTGCATTGCACAAGGAGACAAGATACGAGGAACCCTGCTTTTGTAACTGATAACTATTTCAGGCCAACTGCATTGCCTGGAATAACTTATGTTTAAAAAAAGAACAGACTCTTGCATCAAAAAAATACCTCCTTCTGTTTCTTGGATTTAAATTGCCTCTGCAGATAAACCCACAGCCTGGCCAGAAATGGGTTGATGGATTTTTAAGAGTCTCCCAGCCAAATTGTGATCTCTCTGTCACACCAGTTCATAATTTGGAGATGACTTTCAAGGGTGCTGAGCTTGTGGCTCTCAATGGGAACTATGGGTGCTCAGTGCCTGTGGAAATCAGGCCCCTCTAGCTGTGTTTGCAATGATCCAAATGCTAAAAGACACAGGAAGGTGTTATGGGTTTGTATTACTTTAACAGAATGGGTTTGTTCAGACACTGTTCAAGCAATAAATGGCTCCTTTGTATTATTTTTCTTCCCATGGTAGCTTTCTGCAGTGGTTATGTGCATATCTTCTGCCCTGTGTATCCCCTGGCAGGCGGACTCACACTGTCTTCAGCCTCAGGCTGCTCCCGGGCTCTCCCCTCTGCACAATTAAAACCAAATTAGCAAAAGCAGGACCTAGCATTAGAAAAATATGTTTCCCTTTGTCTTGATTATGTTATTCTGAGCACTGTAAGAGAGACTGTACAGCACATCTCTTTCTGAGCTGTTTCATGAGAGCCAGGACATTTGCTTGTTATAGTCTAGCCATGTAAAAGGGTGATTTTCATGAGCACAGAATAACTGGAGGTCAGACAACCCCACCAGATCTGTACTACAGTACTCTGCTCACACAGGAGCGAGGAATTGATGATGTCACCTTTTTCTATTTTTAACACATTTTCTGTTTTTATTTACACTGTAGTCTACTGCCCCTCTTCCCCTGTACACACTTCCCTTAACTTCATTCTGCTTGTTCCTTATGGAGCATGGAATATTGAACCCCAGACAGGTTCCAAAACAATAATAATAGAAAGTTAAATCTGGCTGGAGAGAGAGACCCATGAGTGGCTGAAGTTTGGACTTTGACGTGTGGACATAGTCCTTCCAAACAGCATACATTTCCTGAATGTGAACAAACAAGTAACACACATCTGCTTTTCTGGGCTGGGGGAAATGAAATTGAAAAAGAACATTTTTCTCGTTATCTGGCTCTTCAGTTTGCCTTATGAGTCTTTGTTAAAGCCCAATGTCTTTCTCACATGTAAATAAGTATAATCTGTAAAAGTGTCTGGAGCTGCCCCTTTACAAAGCAGTGGGGTATAGTTCTGTTTTATTAGCTGTCATTGAAGATCTGGTGCAGTCATGTCTAAGGCTGTAAATTCCTTGATGCTGTCAAGCCAAAGTAGTTGCCAGTGATGGGTGGGTGCCTGCCTTTCCTAGCACTACTTTGAAAGACAAAGTTGTCTGACTCTGATAAAGAATATCATAGGTGGGAGTGCTGGTGGATGCATCTAACTAGCTAATTTAGGTATTTATAGGGTAACCATCACCAGTGTTGCAATGTTTGAAGCATTGTTAAAGTTCACATCCACAGTGAAGATTGCAGCTGATGCACATATAGCCTTAATAATTAAGCAGCTGTTGTTACACATTGTCCCTGTATTAGCTACAGTGCTGATCACTGAGATCCCTTTCATTTACTCTGAATCCATTTGATAAAGCTGTGGCAGTATCTGGCAGATCATCAGTTTTGGCTCTTTATTATCTGCACCGGTTTAAACAACTCCAGCATTAGCTACAGCCGTGGGTTAATCATGTTGAGGTCAAGAAGAGGGTGTTAAATATAATCAGAAGCTCTCTTATTCTCAACAGAACAATCCTCATTTGCCTGAATGTGTGTGCTGATCAAAGCATGATACAAGCTGGGATTCCATACAGTAAATGCTATTTCCCAGGCAGATTTTTTTTTAAGGGAAGAAAGAAAAGCACCAAGTATTTTTGAACATAGAAAATTTGCTTCTTTTGGTTCTAGTAATGGAGTGCCTGGGAACAACTGGACCTGACCGGTGCTTATACATGTTAACTATCAGCTAACATAATCTGAAGCCCTAGGAAAATAGGTTGTAGCACAGATGTAAGAATCTGAAGGAAGACAGTAGTTTTTTCTTGTAGATGAGAAATGCATATGTTGTCTCACTCACTTGTCATTACTGAAACTATAGGTAGGGACAAAAATAGAAACTACTAACAGCTTGATTTCCTCATGCTGGCAATGAGCTACAGAGGAGCTCTACAAGACCCTATAAATATGCAAGCGAAGGGAAACCCTACACAAGTGCTATCATATGCTATAGGACTGAATAGCTTCGCTGCAACCAAACAGTATGAAGAGATTCTGCTTTTCAGAGGTTCCCCATCTAGCAAACAATGTAAAATGTGAACCAAAGGCAGCTAATCTGGCCTGTTGACTGGGAACAGTTCCAAAATATATTGTTGGAAATGACTGGAAAAAGCTTTTCCACTGCAGCCTTTATGCTGCATCCCTTTCTGCCTTTCAGACAAATCTCTTCTTGCAGAAATCAAACTCTTTGTTTGAAACAAAAACCAAACAAACCACCATTAGAACACTGTTTGTGACTAATAAATTTAGGGATGATGTACCTTGGGTAGAGAGCTCGGTAAACATTAGCAGCTATGCCCAGCTTCCCGCACAATGAATATGTATGGTAAAGGAGAAGGAGCCAAGATTTACTCTGTTTTGCTTTGCTTGGAATATTTTTGTTCATTTGATATATAAAAGTCAGGGGCCATGCCAGAGACAGCCTGGCTAACTGGCCATTGTGAAGATTTCTGCTGATGGTTCACAGTGGTGCACAGAAGCAATATGTATCCAACTGTGTAAACTATGCTTCCTGCGCTTACTGGTAGGGTTCAAAAGGATTGCACTGCAAGAATATGAAACCTGCTTATATGTGTGTGTGTATGGGAGGGGGAGTTCCTGGCACTTCTGCTTGTACTCAGATTGTATAAATAGCCACAAGATGAAACAAGAGAGTAAAGCAAAACTCAGGGAAAGGGGACCCCAATGAATTGGAAATTACTCCTTAAAAATGGACTCCTTGAAGTTATCGTCTTTATTCTTTCCTATTGTTCTTGACAGAAAATATTGCTTGTGCCATCTTGCGAGCACTGCCAAGTATGTCTCCTCTCAAGAGGGCTCCCTAATCCTCTTACTTTCATTCACATCTCTAAAGCAGCTACATCTCCCTCATTTTTATAAGCTGCCGTTGTAAGTTTACTTTGTGATTTAGCTGCACTCACTTCTTTTCTAAGGCAGCAGCTGAGTGTGAACTCTTTCCTCCCTGTTAGAAATGAGCAGTGTACAAACCGATAGAATAAACATCCCTGTCGTCCCCTGTTTCAAGCATAAACCTCGTGCCAGTGGACCTCTGTGCCATTGGAAGTGAAACATTTCTAAAACACATGGGAGTCTGTAGATGCTTCTTTGATTGAACCCATCCAATTTAAACAGAGTGAGCCAGGAAAGCACAGTCATGAAAGATGATTGCTTTCCAACTAGAGATTTAACATGGTAATAATTGGTTGGGCAACACATGTATTATTTTTTTTACAGTGTATATATACAATAGAACACTACATATGCTTCACCCTTCCCTTCACCAATCAGATCCTGTTGTTATATGTGATAAAAATACATGTGGTTAAATTAAAATAAGTCTCAGAGATCAGGATTAACAGTGTTCTGAGGTCATCGACTCTCATATCAAATCACGTCAACTTCATTAATAACTGAACCGGTGAGCATTTAAAGTCCAGCAGCTTTTCCCTCTCATTTCTCTAATTTCCTAAAATGTCTGGAGTTTTTACCTTTCAAGCTACTGCATAATAAGGGCCAGATTGAGTTAACAAACCTCAGGATCTGGCCCTATTTTCCTGTCTGGTGCTTCTTCGTATTTTAAATCTTGGCATTTTTGTATCCCAGACTACTTAGCATAGTAGGATCCATATGAATAGTGTTAAATGGGCTAAATAGAAACTGCACTGGTATTGGAGAGTAGTAGCAACGCCGCTTTTGGGGCCAGATCTAGAAATCTTTTCTTGGGCAAAATACCCCTTCCCTCACCTGCATAGTTTGTGTGGGATCCTTAATGATTAGCTTTTCACTAAATAGAGATTTTAAGAAAGACATGACTGCAGCCTTGTCTGTATCTCCATCTGTATTTTTCATAGGGGCGATCTATCTCTCTATTTTATAGAGCTACCTTTCTAAATTGGTCTAATTTTTGTGGTAGGGGGAATGAGACAGACCTATTTCATTGTTTTGTCACATGCACCAGACTTTTCTCTCCCCCTCCCCCTGCCCCCAAATCTCTCCAGAGTTACTAGCAGTGGAAAGAGCAGTGTTTTAATTTTCTGTTGTCTTGCCAAATCAGAATGGGATTAAATGCTTTCAAGGTCTCTGGACTATCACTTTACCCAAAACATCCATCCCAAGCATTCAAAGAGGCATAGAGACTCTGCATAGCTATTTATTTTAAATGCCTGATTAAAATTTCATGAAAACAGGAAGTCAGGGGAAAAGAATAGATTGCAAGAACGACAAAATCCAGGGCTTTGTAATTTTTAGCTCAACAACAACAACAACAAAGCACATTAAATTGTAAGTAAGGGATATTTTCACAATTGTGTTGAGGCCACTAATAGCATATTTTGTCACTGGCAGGGGAGTTCATGAACTAAGATTGAGGCCTGGTTTTTGCTTATCTTATTGCACAGTTTTGATTACATTTAGAAATTGTCACGTCAAGGTAACCTAAAGCTGCTGTACTTAAAAATCTCTACAACATTAAGATTCCCCCCCACACAGTGCTCCACTGTTTTTTCTATCTCGGCAGTAATAAATATTGCAATACCACATCCTTAACAATGCTGTATTTTTTTCTCTCTTTGTATGTTTCTGGCTTCTGAATGCTTAATCATGTCTAATTTTCAGATCAAGTGGGATAAAAATGGAGGCAGGGAAAAAAAGGAACGACTTTTCTGAATGCATATCAAAGGTTGTTTATCTTAAAGATTTGCCTGCCTGCTAGAAAGTGTTTTCCTTGTAAATAATTGGATGTCCTTTTTTTAAAAAAAAAAAAATCCTTTGACGCTTTGTATTTAAAACATGTTGACCAGCTCTAATATAAAAGGATGTAGGGCTTGACCAAACCTATTGAAGCCGATGGAAGTACTCCCCTGGACTTCAGTGGACTCTGGATGGGAAGCCCTTAATTAACTTGCTTTAAATGCCTGTTGGCCAGATTCCGACACCTTGCCCCTGTTGAGTAGCATTTTACTCCATGGCTGATCCCATTCAGGTCATGGAAACACTCATGGAGTACACACGTCAGAATCTGTCCCCCGGTGTTAGTCCATTTCCTAGACATTGCAGAACAATGGATTAGTGTTAAAATCCTCTCAAGTGGAAGCGTTAACCTTTGACTGCAGTGACAGCATATAGGTGTCTCTGCTACAGCTTTCCCTTGGCTGGGAATATGGAATAATTGTGACAGTCTAATGGCTAAATGAGTTTCATTAGCTAGTCTCAGATAAATCTTGTCAGTGGATGGGTTATCAAGCATCCATTGCAAGAATGACTTGTAAATCCCATTTTTGTGTGCAGTGTTGTAGCTGTGTTGGTCCTAGGATATGAGAGACACAAAGTGGGTGAGATAATATCTTTTAATGGACCAACTTCAGGTCCCAGACCTGAAGAAGAGCTCTGTGGTGCTTGAAAGCTTGTCTTTTTCACCAACAGAAGTTGGTCCAATAAAATATATTACCTCACCCACCTTGTCTCTCCTGTAAATCTCGGTGAGAGATGGCTCAGGTAGATCTAACTATGGAAGCATAGGCGCCAACTTTTCCCAGCGCCGGTGCTCACCCCCCGGCCCCGCCCTGACACCACCCCGGCCCTGCCCCCATTCAACCCCTTCCCCAAAGTCCCCACCCCAACTCCACCCTCTCCCTGTCCCTATTGGACTCCTTCCCCAAATCCCCACCCTGACCCTGCCTCTTCCTGGAGCACGCCACGTTCCCCCTCCTCCCCCTCCCTCCCAGCACTTGCCGCTGTGAAACATTGGAGGGGCGGGGTGGGGAGCTGCTGGTAGGTGCAGAGTACCCACCGATTTTTCCCCGTGGGTGCTCCAGCTGCAGAGCACCCATGGAGTCGGTGCCTATGTATGGAAGGACCAATCTGGTTGCCATTAATGGTTATTTTACGAACTCTACAGGTAAGTCAGTTAAATTATTTTAACCACCTATTAACAGATTTGCAGCACTGAAATGAATGCTGCATTGCCATTGCAGCAAGTGTGTGTTAGGAATGAAAGAGACATATTGTTACAAAGACTTTAGGTCTGTATGTACCACACATCAATTTTATTTGTGTTGAGTGTGCCTCACAACATTCGTAACACCTTGTCACTCCCTGCCACCTTTTCCCATCATATGGTCTTCTCTGAGAGAGATGTCACTCAGTTGCTTAAATATATCTAACAATACCTGGGGGAAAAAATCTAAAATTATACCAGAATGAATGCCTTAACTCCTTTCTTTCTGTGTGCTGCATTCACTTACCATGAAGCGGTGCTAACCAAGTGTTCCATCCACGGCACCATAAGAAGGGGGATGGGGTTATGGCCAACTTGGCCACACCACATACACATAGGGTACAGACTCGTGGCAGCGGTAGACTCTAAGCAGGCCCTTTGGTGCTTCCAGGCATGTGGGAGGGATTACATCCCTATTGACCTCTGCAGAGAATCCCTCTCCTAAACCAGTTTACGTTGAAGAGAGGCTTGGCCCCTTCATGTACAGCACTGCAGTCCAATATGCATTCGGAATGAGAATTCTAGCTCCTGGAGTGTGAATCCAGCATAAATCCATTGAAGTCAACTGAGAGCAGATCTTGAACCCATGAATTTTCATGTTGGAGTCTCGCAAAATCTTAGTTCTTAATGCTTTACATCTTGGACAATTTCAGCATGCAGTTGCCCTCACATCTGTTGTGGTACCTTGGCTTATTAGTACATGGGGCTAGTCTGTGTAACATATACAAATCCTAGATCTCTGGATCCTCAATCAAAGATATTCTCACTTTTTCTACGTTTTGTTGGGTACCTAGTTGTGATTTCATTGTTACCTTGTTTATAATAAGAAACATGTATCTTTAAAAGATATAATAATGACGAGGCCAGGCTCGATGAGTCTGAAACCTGGAAGTCTTCCACCATATGTCCTTCCTCAGATAAAACACTCAGCAAGGTCTGGCTTTGGTTTCTTGGGCTTGGCAGTAGATAAACTCCACATGAGCAGATTCTTCCATTATTTAAGGCATGGAAGTCCCATTGGAATTCCGTGGGAGATGTTAGTAGGGATGGATAATAGTGATATATATGTATATATAGTGTAGATGGGTGAGTATTTTAGAAGCTAATGAGGCTTTTTCCACTCTCACTCACTTCTGAATTTCAATGCAAGATTTTCCTTTTTAAATCTCAACACGTTTTTTAAATGCCACTGCTTACACATATATTACACTACCCCAGTGCACACTAGACAACTTCTTCAGTCACGGATGTGTATTTAACTCTCCTTGGCTTCAGTGTGCATTTTAAAGGGCAGAATTGGACCTGTTATAATGAAGTGTCCATGAAGAACCTGCGAGAATCTATTAATAGCAATAACAGTTTGTGGTTTTGCTGCATCTTTCACTCTGAAAGGTCTCAAAGTGCTGCCACTCTGTACATAGTATACTGGAATCACCTCACCGACAACTGAAATGCAGCTAACTCTGGGGTGGAGTGTACTATCTGTATCACCACACACAGCATCAGTTTAGGGCAGGAAGTGAAGAATGCCATATCCACTTGAAACTGCAGGGGGAATGTAGATAAACACCATATAATTACCCAAACTGGAATGTTGCCAGGACACTGAAGCTGACAGCCCTATGTTGGAAAAATGCCATGAGACCTTAATGTCCACAAATGGGCAGGAACTGGGTTTTATGTTTCATCTGAAAGATACGTAAACAAGACATGTAAAAATGTTGCTCGTTGTTTTTAAGTTAAAAATGCCTAATCCCAAAGAGAGGTTTCTCTGTATTAGTTTCAGTTACTAAACACACTAACCAACCCTCACTTTACTCTGGGGTCAGATTACTTGGTTACCTGCAGGTATTTTGTGTGATTTGCATTGGAAGCTGCTGGGCCAGCACATTTGTTTCCATCCCAGCAGCCTCTCACCTCTATTACAACCTTTCATTAGCGATTCTCAGCAATCCCCCCTACCCCCTGTTTCGAAGAGTGACTTCTTTGCTAGCTGGCAGCATGTCTAGGTTAAGAGAAAATGTAAGATTTTGATAACCTGCAGCAAATGTTTTCTGTCTCCCAGAAGAATGTTGCACTGAAAAACAATTTGTAGAAGACAGAAGCAGTGATCTGATTTTATTTTTGATACAGCTGCTACAGTGTCTAACTGTAAACTCTTATCAGTGAAATCCTTGTACAGTTCCTCATCAGCAGAGAGTCTAGCAAGGAAACACTGTATTATTGCTTCATCCCATGTGACTTTTTTAAAATGAATACTGTTCTAACTTCTAAACCTTTTGGAGATACAGCAATTGGGTACCCTCTAAGTGACTTGGATACTTGGGTTCCTTTTTATCACAGGTTAAATGTGTAGGCACAGGTTAAATTTTTATTTTATTTTTAACGGCATCACATTTAGGTCAAAGGAAATGTATCTCCTCACATACCCTGCTTTTAAAGTGAGGAATAACGTAGGATGAGTGACGTAGGTTAACATTTGACGTTTAGCTGTTGCATTCCACCCCAGAGGTGGCTGAATTTCAGTTGTGGGTGAGGTGATTCCAGAACACTGTGTACAGAGCTGGAAGCATTTTGGAACTTTTGGATATGGTTCATTTTGAAACCAGGCTACCATGAGGCAGATTGTGGAACAGTCACAGTTTACACCAGCTACCCCCATATGATCACAGCATTTTCACAATAGCAGTTTATGGGGTTAACTATAAAAATACACTACAATTAAACAAGCTGGGAAAACATATTTCATAAGGGAATACAAATATCAGGCAGAATGGGTATTTTTGACAGCTGTGAATACTACTACTAAACACTCTTAGAATTACAGTAATCTAAAAATGGAAATAAATGTTAAAAGTAAGTAAGAAATAAAAAAACCGTTTTTTTCTTTTCTTTCATTTGTTAAGGATTTAGTGTTGTGCTTTTACCTAGTTGCATGATATACTGCAGAGAAATGCACAGAATTTCAGGATTACATTGGAGTTGTAACATTCGGTAAATTTTATGTTGGGAAATTTAGAGCATGCCAAACAGCTAGCTACATGGACAAAAGAGTAACGTGAATAGATTAGAGAGTTATTAGTGCCAAATAATAGATGATATACAATATATATAGTATAATGAGTACTTACTATCCTGCATTTATCTGTTACATGATGTCCTTTTTAATTATGGACTCTGCTGCCATTGAAGCTGGCAGCTGGCACAAGAAACATTGCAAAGCTTCTTTCACTAGATAGCTTCTTCTAATCTTTTTTTCCCCTTGTTGAGATGTAAATGGACCCTGTGAATCTGTTTCTCTGCATTTAATAGGTGTGTTTTCCCTGGAAAAACTACCCCCAAAATGACTGTCTCTTTACAACAATAATTTCAAATAGGTGATGTTGCACTGACATATGTTTTAAACATACCTTCAAGCTGGTGTGAATCAACATAGGTCCAGTGAAGTCAACAGAACTACAGGATTGACACTAGTTGAGGATCTGGCCCTTAGATTTGAATTACCTATGCTGTGTGCCTATGTAAAAATGAAGCCCTGACTATCATATTTAATCGTCTTCATAATCAACACTCGCCATCTATTTAACGCAATAGTATCCTATAACTGGGGTTTTTTTTTTAAAGGGAGTATACGTTCTGTGAATCTGATTTTGTGCTCGTTCAGACCAGTTTTACGTCAGGCTGACTTCAGTGGAGTCACTCATAACTTACATCAAGTAAGAGCAGAATCAGGACCAAAACTAACTTTCTGGGAGCATAATAAAATTCAACCAGGGGTTCGCTGGCCCTTTTAAATTTATTTAATTTTATTATTTTGCTTCTTGCAGCAAAATTAAAAAAAAAATCTAACCCACAAGACCCTTTTTGGTGCTGGCAGTGCATTAATAAAAAATAAGTTTTATGGAACAAAGTAAATAAGGCAATTCATATATCATTCTAAGACATACAGGAATGAGGCAGAGAAAAATAACCACTGGATATTTTATATAAGGATATTTCCATGAGTCAGCTCGTTTTCAAGTTTCTGGGTTTCCAGCTGCAAGCTCTGCAGTGTTGGCTTATCTTCTACTTGTGGCCTTGTATGTGCCAGAATTAGCTTATAATTGGCTGAATTTCCCCCTTTGTAACTAGTAATAATAGAGCTTTTATCAGCAGAGAATGGCTAAAAATTTGAATGTTTTTAATTTCATCACAACTTGTAATTTTTCCAGGCCTTGTACTGTATGAATGGACATGGGAGCTTCTTGCTTGGTAGCGGAGTTGACAATGTTATGCTTGATTTTTGTAGGCAAAATGTACTGTATATAATGTATAACCCTCCTTCCAGAAGTTCCCTAGCCAATGGTCATGGTGCAGTTGAAAAACCCAATAGTATGTCATAGGGGTATGAGCAGTTAGTTGAAGTGGCTGTTGTCCATCTTAAATGAGTAACCGTTAGAGACAGAGAATGAGACATGTACCTCATGGTAGCACTGACATTCAAACAGGGCAAATAATGCAAACTATTTTCTGTGAATTTTAATTTATCTGAGTTTTAAAATTTGCTTTAGCCATTTTCACTCTTCCAGTGTGTACTTCCTGTGAACTTTAGAATGACATAATGTAACTGGCAAAAAATGTTCGCTGAAAGTGAATTCCAAAGACAAATATGCAAGTATCTGTGGGAAATGAATTTTAAATTTGCACATGACAAAAGAATTCTCCTATTCATCCAATTAGGGGGACAAAAACAATACCGTGAGACTTATCTAACCAATCACAGTTTGAATTTTGAATATTTGCAGTCAGCCTGTTGAGTAAACTGTGTGGAGAGTTATTAGTCGACTACATTCAAATAACAAATATGTTTGAGAAAACGGCAATCTGCTTGCAGATATCCTGTGAATAAAAAAGAGGCAACATGTGTTAAATAAATTCTTCATTGGGAATTATTCACCTAGCCGTGCTGACAGCCATGAAATTCTTTTGGGCCATTTGCAGTTGATAGTAGGAATCCGAGGCACAGCCATGCTGTACTGCATAATTCCAGTTATCCAAATTCCCTTTATCCGGAAATCCTAGTTATCCGGTGTGTGTCCCATATGTAGCCCTGCAGCTCAAAATAGCACTTTCATTTAGCCGAATGCCCAGTTATCCGAAAGATGTCCTCCAGGCCATTCAGATAAACATGAGTGTACTGTCATAGTCATAACTGTGCTTTGTACTTGAACCTTGCCTTTTATCTGAGAAACTGAACTAGGCACTTTACTAACGGATGGCAAACCCGAAACCATGAGTGTTCTCTAATGGTTAGAGCACGTCTCATGAGTTCTGTTCCTGACCCTGTCACTTACTCACTTGGTTAAGTTGAGTAAGTTGTCACTTTCCATGCCTCAGTTTACCCATTTGTAAAATGGATATAATAGCACTGAAAGATTTAGGGGGGCACATTTTTTACAGGAAGGATAATTAACCATAGGAACAAATTATCTAGGGTTGTGGTGGATTGTCCACACTTTAAATCAAGACTAGATGCCTTTCTAAAGGGTTTGCTCTAGCTCAGGGGTCGGCAACATTCAGCACGCGGCTCACAGGGTAAGCACCCTGGCGAGCCGCGTGCCGAACGTTGCCGACCCTTGCTCTAGCTCAACCAGAAGTTATGGGCTTGATGTAGGAACTCTTTGGTGAAATTCTATGGCCTGTAGGAGGTTGGACTAGGTGACTGTAATGGTCCCTTCTGGCCTCAAAATCCATGAGTTTATGAGGTTTCAAATCCTCACATGCAAGGGCACTACAGGTACAGTGCAAAGTAGTATCCTTTCATGCCTCAGACTGGACCAATTTTGGCTTTGTATGAAAGGAATAAATAATGTTTTATTTTTGTTTTCCCCTACATCGTTTCAGAAGTATTTGCCACTAGCAAAAGGGCACAGAGGCCAAATGACTTCAGTTGATTCTATGGAAAGAGCTTAGCAGACAGTAGTTTTTGATCTAAATGAGTGACAAAATGTTTAAATGATAAACTGGACCTGTATGATTGAGTATTTTTAAAGTAAGCAATAAAATCCTAAACGTTGATTTGGTGCTTTACTGGAAACCAATGGAGAGATTTAAAAATAGTGGTTACCTGCTGAAGAGGGTAGCAACGTGTATTTGAATTAAATTAAACTTTGCTCCTCTGGGAGCTCTGCTAAAAGTGAAGAGTAACAAAGCCATTGGCCATTACTCTCAGGTCATTCTTGTCTTCTAGTGGTCTCAGTCAGGCAGCATACAGTACAGTGATTGACCAAAAGAATGTCTGCAGATTTGTATAGAGAAGATTGTCAGTGGAAAGTGCCTATCTCTGAATAACATCAAAACCTATTATTGTATGGTGTGATACAATGGGACACCATGCTACTCTAGAGGGGCGTCAAGAGCTTCCATCATCCAGAGAAGTCCTCTCTCTTTACCTCCAGCATTCCGTAGTCCTTAAGACAACAATTGGTGGTGCTCTGGCTATCCCATAATAGATGCATTGCTGCTTTAAGGCACAGTTGGAGCTTCCACAATATCAAGGTCAACCATGTAGATCAAGGCTATCCCACCAGAACTGGGACACTTGGCAATCTGAGTTCTTGTATGTACTATGTGAAGTGCATGCCATTCTCCTGAGCTTACTGACCAGTTACAAATGAAGCAGAGATGATAGGAATGACATTCCCATGCTAATTATACTGTGTTCCCCTCTGGATAGCTAATGTTATGTTACAAAGTCCACCTTGCTTTTCAGACTTTTCTAAGTTGGCCATACAGCTATTGCTGAAGGCTGAAAATTGGCACAAAAGATTTCAGACCTACAATAATTTTATACTGAGCAGTTTAAAGGATGGGGCTAAGAGGTATTGGGTCACTTTTAAGTAATATTAGTTGAACATCTGGGATTGCATTGGTGCTTTTTATCTTGCACTTGCATAGCTCAAAACCCCATGTGTAAAAAGAGCTTTGGTGTGAATAAACATAACAGACTAAAATAGCTCCAAATTACATTTAACCTCTATGGTCCCATTGTTGATCTATGCAGGGAAGGGAAGTGGTGAACCTGGATCTCTCCCTTCTGCGCAGACAGAGTGCGGCAGTATCTTCATCAATATTTCCTTCTTTCCTAGGACTTGGTGGGAAGTCTGGGAAGAGCTAGGTGGAGCATGGGCTAGGTTGGGGAAGCATTCTTGATGTCTCCCCCGGCACCCATCCCCAACAGCAGACATTCCCTAAGGCCTGGTCTACACTAGGCTTTTATGTCGACTTTAGCGCTGTTATATCGAATTAACCCTGCACCCGTCCACACCAGGAAGCCATTTAGTTCGACATAAAGCTCTCTTTAAATCGATTTCTGTAATCCTCCCCAACGAGAGGAGTAGCGCTAAATTCGACATGGCCATATCGAATTAGGCTAGGTGTGGATGGAAATCGACGGTAATAGCTCCGGGAGTTATCCCACAGTGCACCACTCTGTTGACGCTCTGGACAGCAGTCCGAGCTCGGATGCTCTGACCAGCCACACCCCCGGGAAAATTTGAATTCATTTTCATTTTCCTGTCTGGGCAGTTTGAATCTCAGTTCCTCTTTGGACATCGAGGTGAGCTCAGCAGCAGTGGCAACGATGCAGAGCTCTCCAGCAGAGATGGCCGTGCAATCTAATAGAAAGAGGGCCCCAGCATGGACTGATCGGGAAGTCTTGGATCTCATCGCAGTGTGGGGCGATGAGTCCGTGCTTTCAGAGCTGCGCTCCAAAAGAAGGAATGCTAAGATCTACGAGAAGATCTCCAAAGCCATGGCAGAGAGAGGCTACAGCCGGGATGCAACGCAGTGCCGCGTGAAAATCAAGGAGCTGAGACAAGGCTACCAGAAGACCAAAGAGGCAAACGGACGCTCCGGATCCCAGCCCCACAGATCCCGTTTCTACGAGGCACTGCATTCCATCCTTGCTGCGGCCGCCACCACTACCCCACCACTGACCGTG
Source organism: Terrapene triunguis (assembly GCF_002925995.2). NCBI lineage: Eukaryota > Metazoa > Chordata > Testudines > Emydidae > Terrapene > Terrapene triunguis. Next base: position 5,159,186 of record NW_020698262.1, on the reverse strand, counting down.
GACTCTGAGGATGGGATATTGTCCACGGCCGGTTCCTCAGCGGACGGGGAAGAGGAGGAAGGAGATGAGGAGGACGAGGCAGTCGACAGCGCTTACCAAGCTGATTTTCCCGACAGCCAGGAGCTCTTCATCACCGTTACAGAGATCCCCTACCAACCCTCCCCAGCATGTAACCTGGACACAGATTCAGGCGAAGGATCAAGCGGTAAGTGCTTTAAACATATTAACCTTTATTTTTTACAAAACTTGAATATTAATACTAACAACAATCTGTGAATCATGATTTCTTCCCCCTGGGCGCTTAAGTAATCAGTAACAACTATTTAAAAACAAAAATCAAATAGTGTCCGGTTCTGCATGATTGTGCTGCCCAAGCTGCTCCACTCTTTAGTGCCTGCTACTGCAGCTATATTAGAATCCTGTCTATATGTCCGGGGATAGAGCAGTAGTCCTCCACGGACATCTCCACAAAGCTCTGCTGCAGGTAATGGGATAGCCTGTTCATCAGGTTCCTGGGGAGAGCGGCTTTACTTGGTCCTCCGAAGTAGGAGACGTTCCCGCGCCAGGAGACAAGCAGGTACTCCGGTATCATTGCCTTGCATAGCATGGCGGCATAGGGCCCCGGTCTCTGCAGGCTTTCTCGAAGCATCCGTTGGATCTCGGTGTCCGGGATGTTCATGAGAGTTATGTCGCTCATGATGACCTGCTTTGAATTAGGTAGGGGACTGTTAGTATTGGGACTGCTTGCAACAAGTTCCTTTACAGAACTGTGACCGCTGGTTTACAGCCACGCGGTGGGGGCGGGAGAGGGGCAGCATACAGGGATCTTTCCCTGGCTCATCCGCGAGGGGGTGGGACAGGGCCAGAGTTCCTGCTTGGCCGATTGCTGGCAGCACAGACTGGCAGTGCTTTCAATGTGAAAGGAGGCCAGTGGTACTCCTACAGTTTTAAGCAGCCACAAGTCTACGGCTTACCATGTTTGCCTGCTACAGAGAGTACCGTGTCCTGCCCCGCTTCCCAGATCGGCAGTGCAAAAGCCCAGGCACTGAAGGCGAGGTTCGAAAATTCGACCTTGTCCGGAGTGCGCATGTGATAGGTGTGGTTCATGGTCTTGTTCACAGAGAAAAACTATGTTCTTGATTCACAACCACATTTATCTTTCGGAGGAATTCACTGCCTTTTCCTCATTCCCACAGCCACATCTGCAACTGTCTCCTAACCCAGCTTGGCATCACACTCCCAGAGGCTAGCGCACATTAGGCGGAGAAAGAAGAAGACGCGAGAGGACATGTTCTCAGAACTAATGGGCTGCTCCTGAGCCCAGGCAGCACAGCAGAACTAGTGGAGGGAGAATTTGTCACAAATGCACCGGACACACATGGAACGTGAGGAGAGGTGGCGGGCAGGAAGACCAGCAGGCGACTCAAACGCTGCTTGGACTTCTGAGGGAGCAAACGGACACGCTCCGGCGCCTTGTTGATGTTCTGCAGGAACGGAGGCAGGAGGACAGAGCCCCGCTGCAGTCTATCAGGAACCGCAGTCCCCCGCCACCAAGTCCCATACCCCCCTCTCCCAAAGTCCAAAGAAGGAGGGGTGGCAGAGTCCGTGAAAACTCTCACTCCACCCCTGCAGACTGCTCAAGCACCAGAAGGCTGTCATTCCCCAAAATTTGAAAAGTCCTTTCCTGCCCGCCTCACCCAAGCCCCCGTCCGACTTTCACCCCCCAGTTTCCTGTCTGGTTGTTAATAAAAAATATGTTTCTGTTCATTACTGTTTCAGTCAGGTTACTTTGTGGCGGGGGAGGGCAGTTACAGATCTTATGCTGCAGTCCTTATCCTGGATCACAGAGCCACGCAGCAGGGGATCTGTAACCCTCCTCCCCCAGGCAGAAACTCACATAGCTGACACATACACGCAGTTCTGCCCAGGAGTGATGGCAGGCTCCGTTGAAACAACCAGTGCACCACTGCGGAGCCTGTCATTCCTGGAGTTTAGAAGCATCATTTGCATCAGAACACTAAACCCGCCCCCCGCCACTGTCTGCGTCCCCGGTTTAAAACATTCCCGCGAAAACAGTAATAAAGACAACGGTGTTCATTGACAAAATAGAACTGATTTTATTTTTTGGGAAGGGGGGTGAAGGGGGTATGTAACTGGAGGTTCAGCTTCTGTGTCCACAAACTTAACAGTCACTGGTTACCCTGCTCAGTCTGGAACCTTGCTTTCAAAGCCTCCCGGATGCACTCCACCACCATTCTGCACTTGCTCGGACGGTAGTTGAACAGTTCTTTTTCTGTGTCCAGGGCGCCAGTATAGGGCTTCATGAGCCAGGGCATTAGCGGGTAGGCTGGGTCCCCGAGGATCACTGTAGGCATCTGCACATCCACAAGAGTTGTTTTGGGGTCCGGGAAGTAAATACTTTCCTGCAGCCGTGTAAACAGACCAGAGTTCCTGAACACGCGAGCGTCATGAACCTTGCCCGGCCATCCGACGTTGATGTTGGTAAAACGTCCCCTATGGTCCACCAGTGCTTGCAGCACCATTGAAAAGTAGCCCTTTCTGTTAATGTACTGGCTGGCCTGGTGGTCCGGTCCCAGGATAGGGATGTGAGTCCCATCTATAGCCCCACCGCATTTTGGGAATCACATCGTGGCGAAACCATCTATGATGACCTGGCCGTTTCCCAGGGTCACTACCTTTGAGAGCAGTACCTTAACGATTGCGTTGGCTACTTGCATGACAACAACCCCCACGGTAGATTTGCCTACACCAAAGTGGTTCGCGACTGACCGGTAGCTGTCCGGCGTTGCAAGCTTCCAGAGGGCTATGGCCACTCGCTTCTGGACAGTCAGGGCTGCTCGCATCCGGGTGTCCTTGCGCTTCAGGGCAGGGGACAGCAACTCACAAAGTTCGAGGAAAGTCCCCTTTCGCATGCGAAAGTTTCGCAGCCACTGGGATTCGTCCCAGACCTGCAGCACTATGAGGTCCCACCAGTCCGTGCTTGTTTCCCGGGCCCAGAATCGCCATTCCACGATATCCACATGACCCATTGCCAACGTGATGTCCTGGGCGCTGGGGCTCGTGGTTTCTGACAGCTCTGTGCTACTCTCCGACTTCAGGCTCTCACGGCGGTGCCGTAGCCTCCTCGCCCGATTTCTCTGCATCTGCCTCAGGGAAAGGTGTATGATAAGCTGCGAGGTGTTGAGAACGGCCACAACTGCAGCGATGGTTGCAGTGGGATCCATGCTCGCAGTGCTGTGGCGTCCGCGCTGTCACTGATCAGAAAAGTGCGCGAACTGATTTCCCGCCGGCGCTTTCAGGCAGGGAGGTAGGGAGGTCGGTAGTGACGGACGGATGACGACAGTTACCCAAAAGCACCCTCTACACATTTTTTTACCCAGAAGGCATTGGCGGCTCGACCCATAATTCCAATGGGCAGCGGGGACTGCGGGAACTGTGGGATAGCTGCCCACAGTGCACCGCTTCCAATGTCGACGCTTGCCCCGTTAGTGTGGACTCACAAAGTCGAATTACTGTCCTTAGTGTGGACACACACGTTCGACTTTGCAATATCGATTCCACATATTCGATTTAAGTAAAATCGAACTACTCTCGTAGTGTAGACATACCCTAAGAAAAGGAATACAGCCCTAGCCCCACTGCCAGCCCTTCAAGTAAAACAATTTCCCTTTCTCCATAATTCCAGTGGAGCTGTGGTGGGTGCTCAGTATTCAGAGCGGGTTTGGCAATGGATGACCCTGGTCCTCCACTTATCCTTGGGACTGGTGGGTCTTTGGAGGCCCACATCCCCTGTTCTTCCATGTGCCATTTTCTGCCTCCAAATGGGTATCACCAGACATCAGAAATGATCTTGCTCCAACTTATTAAGTCAAAATTCACTGTGTACTTGGGGTCCTTAATTTTTTGTATAACGGGGTATGTTTGATCATGCTGTCACAGTGAAACTAGGGGGCTGCATTTCTAGAAAAAAAACATCCTGTGGTAGAGTATCAGAGGGGTAGCCGTGTTAGTCTGGCTCTGTAAAAAGCAACAGAGAGTCCTGTGGCACCTTTAAGACTAACAGATGTATTGGAGCATAAGCTTTCGTGGGTGAATACCCACTGCTTATGCTCCAATACATCTGTTAGTCTTAAAGGTGCCATAGGACTCTCTGATCCTGTGGTAGAGAAACTCACCTTTCATTTCCTAAGGAGTTGCATGCTAGCAGCATGTGTATGATATAGCTTGCACTGGGTACATCGGAATGATATAATACATTACATTCCACCATGCAAGTATTGTTAGTGACCTCCACTGTTACAAGGGATGTTTGAATTGCATTAATGAACTTATTAGAAATATGCAAAATAACTAGGCCCAACATTTAGGTTATATTAAAAGAAAAGGTGAGAGTCACGGAACCCATTATGAATATAGATGTTTTTGTGATTTTTTTTTAATTCAATGATAAAACGTCATTGAGTTGGATTTTTTATTTAAAGATTTCCCTGTTTGATGTTGCAAATCCAGAAACAGCAGCATTTTGCTAGGGCATGAACACCAGAAAGCGACACAGACTATAAACAAAATGTCTAATTTCACTGTCTGAGCTGAGTGAAATTTCAGAAAAAATGGAAAAACAGCATAGATAATAAGTAAATTAGGTTGTAAAAATTACCATCTAAACTGTCATTAGTAACAATGGTAAAGAAAAAACATGATTAACATGCTATATAAAGTTTTATCTTGACATTGGCCTTAATTTTGCTTAGATGCGAAGGGATGCAGGCATCTTATGAGTAATTATTATTATTTATTTATTTGTATTACAGTAACACCTAGATGCCCCAACTAAGATTGGGGCCCCATTGTGCTCACTGCTGTACATACACATAGCAAGATATGGGCCCTGAGGAGTTTACAATCTAAACAGATACAACAAAAAAGGAAGTATTTTTATACCTATTGTGCAGGTGGGGAACTGAAGCACAGACATTAATGGATGGCTCCAAAAGGAGTCTTTCTGTTAACTTCAAAGGGCTTTGGATCATTCCCTAAATGAGGCCTCTAGTGACTTATCCCAGGTCCCACAGGAAGTCTGTGGTAGAGCTGTGAACTGAACCCCAAGCTCCGGAGTCCCAATCTAGTGTTTTAGACGCAAAACATCCTTTCTCTCAAATGTCTACGATCGTCTCCAGTTTTTATCTGTCTGATCCCACTCAGCCTCAGTTTATTAAACCAAGGCAGCCCAGTGCATCTTCTCCCAAGTGATCTGAGAGTTATTCCCAATAGCAAAACAAATTTAGGGGATTCTGCTTGCTAACAAGGTGCTTGGTTGCTGCAGGGATTAAATCCCTCCCTGCTTAGCGGTGGTAGTTTTCTTGCCTTTTGCTTTTTGGGAATGTTTTCAAAGTTCTTGAAAGAGTTACAGCACAAGCCACGGTGGCTCCGCCTCCTTCTTGGCCCTCCAAACCATAAGCAGTGCAGCTGAGGTTACGGGATTTATGTGTAGTGGTTTGAGAATATAAATAGAAAGGAATTTATAAGATTTCTTTCTCTGTAATTCAACACTCAATAGCTTTCCCTCCCCCACACCCAGCACATAAGGTGCTATACAAAAATCATGAAAGAATTTGGGCAGCTTCAGCTCAAGGAAGCCAGTAACCTACAAACAGGCTTTTCTTCACATCTGCTAATGGGTCAGCTTGCTACTTGCCATGAGAAAAAACAGTTGTAGAGTTCAGGGAGGAGGGAAAACTCATCAAGGTTGACCTTAAAGTGTTTTCACCAGGTCCTTCCATCAGGAGGGTTGGGATTCACTCCTCTTCCCTCTGGTTGGAAGAACTGTGGGTTCAGGATCCAGAAGTCTAAGATCCCCCAAAATCTACTAGAGACCTGTCGTGTGGAGTCCAAGTGCATTTTCAGTGGCGCCAGAGCCTCTGCCTCTGAACTACCAGATATTGAAGCCAAGCCACCTCTGGAATGCCCCTGACAAAGTGCATTGCACCTTGTGGAGTAGCTCCACCCAGAAGTTAATAATGTCTCAGGTTCTGTTACCGTTTAAAAAGATTCCCCATGGGATTGGTGTAGGGACAATGCCCGTAGTTTACCCTTCCCTTAGTCTTACTCTTCCTGGTCCTAGCCCATCCCCTCCTTGCAAGCCCTGGTGCCATCGAGGACCCTTCACAAAGTCAGCAGGAGTGTTCTCCTTCTGCATGGGATGGGGGAAGGCATGGTTTCCTCTGCAGACAGGTCTTGGAAGGGAACATTTTGACCCATTATCACAAGGGATGGTGGAAGGATGGGAGCTGAAATAAATGCTTCGTCTTGGTCCCCACCACCCTCCCCCGATTACAATTTGCACTGAACGACCATTTCAGATCTGTTTCAAACTTGAACCTAAACCTTTCTTCTCCCTTTCACATTTCAAATGTGTGCCGGGGCATCGCATCAGATTCCATCGCATCAGCCACAAATAATGGGCCCTTCAGCCTAGCGTGAGGCCCCTTGGGACAGGTATCACAAGTTCAGAGATTACTGTCACATCTGTCAAGAGCAGAGTGCTTGGAGTTAGAGAGAGCCCTTTGGGCCTGGGTCGGCTGGTAGTGACAAGCTTTCTTTGAAGTGCATGTCTAGTCTTTTATTCTTCATAATGTTCTTTTTTAAAAAAAGATCTTTTCTGTGTTACAACCCAGCAAACAAATCCAATGTAAACATTAACATCCTTACTTACAGAGGTATACGTTTCAGCTTCTTGCTGACATCATTTTAAATCTGGAGTAGCCCCCACTGATTTCTGTGGAGTAACTCTGATTTACCATGCTGTAGCTGAGAATCACACTGGGTCCCTGAAGCCTGTTTTGTACCCTGTAATTTTGCAGTTAAAATAAACTATGGGTGCAGCCTAGGGCAGTTATGTCTATGTACATCCACAGGCAGGCATTTGGAAATGTAAGTGCATTCCTTGCACCTGTAGTTAATTGCATCCACTCAGTTACACGTGAGCACAACATTTTACTAATCAGGCCTCCCTGCAATGCAGTTTAAAGAGCCATTGATGGGATACGTAAAACTCCGAACAATTGTCTGCTGTATTTAGAAGTAATCATGCCTATTATTTTGTTTTTCATATATTGGAAGCCTTTTTCTGACCCAGATTTTGCTATTGGGTACATATTCATGGTAGAAAGACCCTTTGTTTTTAGTTCCCCTGCCTTTGCTATTTATTCCTCCAACGGAAGTCACACCACACTTGGGGTGACCAGATGTCTCGATTTTATACGGACAGTCCTGATTTTTGGGTCTTTTTCTTATATAGGATCCTATTACCCTCCCCCACCCCGATTTTCACACTTGCTGTCTGGTCACCCTATTTGTGATGTCACAATCAGTTTCCATGGAAATTATTATGTCATTACTTCAAGTGAGGCATAAAAAATTGCAGATGAACTCTTAGGCAAATACAACTATCCTTAGCTAAAAGAGCCTTCCTCCCCCTTGAAAATATAAGCTGTAGCTGCAGAACAGTTTGCAAAGAGAATGGTTTCCAGTGTTTTTCATCAGCACTTCTATACAGATGGGATGGAAACTTAGAAAGTCAAGTCTGTAGCTGGTTTCCCTGCACCTGTAATAACTATTCAGGAAAAATAATATTCCTTATAGCTACTCAAAAAGGATCAAATCTCTGTGTTTATTATAGTACAAAGTGCAGAGATGCTTGGGTTTTTTTTTTTCAGTATTACTTTGAACTCTGATTTCTGAAGTGCTGTTAAAGAGATGTTTGTATTAAGGGAAACAGCTGTAATGTCTTTGGAAGTTTTATAAACATTATGGAAAATTCAGATGGACTACTCAAATGTTATGTTGTACATAAATATATATATATACATTGTACTCTGCATTCATGCTGTGATACTGTGTGCTGGTCAGTGTAAACAAATTATCATTACCGGGATATATGCCTTTTTAATGGACAAATTGTGTTTGTCAAAGGAACTTCCCATTATCTCACTATATCATGTCACCACCCTTGTCTGTCTCATGTTAGAAAACATGACGTTAACCGTGCTTATGTTTTTAGTGTCGACAAGGATAGTCAGGTTTAAAAACATGTTTGACCTAACCAGCTAACACACTGTTAAATGTGGCTTTGTCATGCAAAGAGCAAAATATGTTTAACATCGTGTTCATTAAAACGTGTTAGTTAACCTGTTTTCCAGAATGGCACTTTCTCCCAGTTTAACAAGACCACAGAGGGATCAGTTCCATGTTTAGCCATTCTAGACTGCACACTCAGAATAAACAGAGACTTTTTCTCACACTGCCATGAAATCCCAATCCTTCCTTGTGTCATATTTCTGATATGGATCAGACTCAGAGAAGAAAAGGCACACTACACACATATCATCTAAATCTCCCATCTGACCAGAACCATTTACTGAAAAAGTCTCTGCGTGGTTGGAATACTCCTGTGTAGAGATTAAAGGGGTGAGCAATTTTGTGTCTGCGCTACTCACATCTGAAAGGGCTGTGTTACCGTATGTAACTACAGTACGTGCTTGCAAATGTGAAGGAAAAATTTAATCCATTGTATAAAACTGCAGTGAGCTGTTTGTCAGAGATGCTGGCAAACTCTGTTAAGTAAACCTCTGGAAGCTTGTGAACGAACTGATTTTTTTTCCTGGCAGGATCTCCTTCTGCATCACAGGAATGAAATTACTTGTGATGACGAATAATCCAGGGAAGGAGGAAAAAAACAAAAGAAAGACAGAAAAACAACAACCCCAACCAACTAGCAGCACACCACAGGGCAGTGATTCCCAAACATTTTAATAAGGCGAAAAGTGCATTTTGTCTTTCTTTGCGAACTACCTTACAAATCTATAGATGGTTCTCTCCACAGTGTTTCAAGAAGAGACGTTGATTGCTAGGAGCTGTCCTACTGGGCTGCGGAGCGCCATTTAAAGTAGAGGGTCCTCTAGCTTCCTGCTCCCGCCCTCCCCAGTCCTGTCTCCAAGACCACCTCTCAGCTTCCCCCAGTCCCTTTGCTCTCACTTTCCTAGGTCTGCCCCACTCCTGCAGCCCCAGTTGGCGCCTATCTCTCTGGGATCCCCTGAGATCCCCTGAGAGAGAGTACTTCTGCGGAGTACCTGGGCCGCCTCAGGGAGTGATGGCAGACAGTGACAGGTACTGCAGGGTCTGGGGCAGACTTGAGATGGTGGCAACCCATCTAGATCCTTCTTGCAACCCACGGGTGGATCAGGACCCAGTGTTTGGGAAACACTGGCATAGAAAGTTGGGTCCCTTTACCATCAGGAAATGCAAATACCTCTTTATGGAGGGGAGCTGCTGAAGCTTGCAGGTGTGTTCAGATTGGGTGATTTACTACACACTTAGGTGTGAACCCAGTGAGGAGAAGTGAGTCCAGAATACAAAGGGGCCGTGTAGTGAATCGGCCTGGCTCCCGACGGCCCCTGAGAGGGAGGAGCCAGAACAGGCACCCAAGTGGGCGGAGCCACCGCCACCTGTTCCCACCCCCCCGGAAGTGGGCGAAGCCACCGGCACCTGTTCCCGCCCCCCAAGGGCCTGGGCGTCCCCCTGATTGCCTTACAACGGCTCAGCTCCTGAGGGAAGGACTGAGCCCTGAGATTGTGTTCTTGCCCAACCCTGAGGCAAGGACTGGCGCCCAAAACCCCCTAACCCTACGTGTTAGGTGCCCCGCCCTGACTGAGGGCCGGGGCTTAGCTAGACGCCGTATTGGCTCAGCCTGCAGGGAGGCTCTGAGCCCCTCGGACCCTTGTGTGTGGCCCCACACTGAGCTAGCGTTTGGGGCCCGTTTAACCTTGTGCTTTTGTTTAGCCCCTGCCTGAGGGGCGGAGCCCCGAGACTTTCGGATCCCGAGGACCGATTTGGGGCCGCCTAGTGAATCGGCCTGGCTCCCGACGGCCCCTGAGAGGGCCCAGCTCCCGCACCGGACTATTACAGGGTGTCTCAGGGAGAATGAGACAGAGGAGGAGAGGTTTGCTGAGTACAAAGAAAATTACTGTGTAATGCTTTATTTTATTTGTGAGGACCCAAGATAAGGCGGGGGAGGAGGGAAGAGGGAAACCGAACTGTGGCTGAAGGCCAAACACAGTGCTTTTAACTGCTTCCTTTCACTTCACAATGGCCAGGAGACTGGGAGAGGAAGAGCTGGAGAAGGAGGAAAATGGATTGGGAGGAAGGATGACCTAATCGTAAGGGTATTAGCCTGGATTCTAGAGGCCTGGGTTCAGTTCTGTTCTCGAACATAGGCTTCCTGTGTGACCTTCAACAAGTCATTGGGTGTGTCTCAGCCTTACTCCCCATGCATAAAATGGGAATCCGAGTACTTCCCAACCTCATGACTGATAGATGTGTGTGATGGTGGGGCATGCAGAGGCTATGGTCATAGGGGCCATGTAAGCACCTAACACAGAGTGAGTGAGTACATAAATAGGCCTTCGCACTGCAATGGGTTACACACACGCTTAACTTTATGCACTGAGGGTGGAATCCTTGTCTCATGAAAGTCAGTGGGAGTTTTGCCATTTCACCCCACGCATAGTTCTGTTGACTTCAGTGGTGTTATTCAGTGAGTGAAATGAAGCATTTTGCAGGATTGGGGCCATAGATTGTGTTATTTATTTATTACAGAAATGATTGAGAGATTGCCTTCCTGTTTTTCAGGAAAGAGGGTACAAAGCACCAGCATAATCTGCCGTAGTGCATTCATGATAAGGAGAACAACACAGAGATAATGGCCTGGTGCGTAGGAGTTCCACACTTACCATCTATGGGTCAAATTCTTACATCCTTACTCATGTGGAGTAAAACCCCACTCCATCAGAAATCCCACTGAAGTCAATGGGTAAATTTATGTCCCCTTTGATTTCAGCGGGGCCAGAATTGCACCCAATGGTTTTGCTACTCCACATGAGTAAAGAGGTCAGGATCTGGCCCTATATGATACAGCCCTTCCTTCATGTTGGCGCTGATTGACATTAGGCTCCTTGTCTTCTCCAAAGAGATCATAATATATTAAACATACTGTTTGTATTAATAATGTGGTAATTTATTACTAGTATTAACAATATCTTAAATTAGCAGAATTTTATCCCACCAAATCCCACCTTTAAATTCTCCACTGGTAATAAGAGTGAGTTTGGATGAATTAGACAACTTCATAGAAAACAGATGAACTATCTATCCAGGGTTTCCCAAGTGAGTTCTACTTATGGCCAGTAGTGGGAAAAATTAAAGATAGCAGAATCAGTGACTGTATAAAACTAAGCAACAAGCGGGAAAAGCAAAATTTATTAGGGACCTGAATACAACCTAATATGTTTCTGGAAGACACTTAACTTATTTTTAGTACTCTACATTTAGTCACACTTTAAGCTGTCTTATTCCAAAATGTTTTTTCTTTAGGTGGGAAAATGTAGAAACCAATTAATATTCTGAAATATACACATGATTGCAGGAGAGAGAGATTCTGTACCCAATCCTCATTCCAATGAAATCAACTGAGAAAATCCTATTAACTTCAGTTGGTTCAGGATAATGCCCTGTATTTGGAAATATTAAGAAAATGGTATCCTTTAAGGAGAGATTGCTAAAATGAATCTGCTCAGTTGTCCTCTTTGGAAAGATACCTTAAAGCCACTTTTATCAAATCAAAAGGTTCACTGAAAAGACAGAGAAATTAAGAGGTGTCCTTCATGGAGATTGGCAAAACACGAAGTTCGTAATATCTCTCCAGTTCAATTATAGCATTCAAATCAAGGAGGAAAAAAAGTTATCAAATATAATGAAAGCTTTCTTTTCTACTTACTTAAAAAAGTACAGTCCTGGGTGTCCAGACCTAAAGGGAATTTCAAAGTCAGCATTATGATGGGGGAAAAAATGTAATGCAAACGAGAGTGAAATAATCAAATTTTTCTGGTGGAAATAAGTGCAGTTGTTTGATGTAATTTTGACATGCAGCATAATTTCAGCATCAATGCTGAAGTTTAAAGGATCAGTGTGTCTTCATGAGATTTATATACCGAAAAGCCATTCAACAGGAAATTCCAAATCAGAGTTTGAGTCTTTCTAAGATAGAAAGTTTTGTATTACATTGGCTGCAGATAGAAAGGAAGAGATGACCTTTTTCAGTAATTTCTAGGCACCCTTTCTACTTGAAAATCCAGCATGGTTATGGGGCATAAATCACAAATAATGTGTGAATGTTTTCATAGTCACAAAATCAAACATTTACTGTATTTCTGTAATTACAGCTAAGCCATTTAAAGATGCAAAGAAGTTCAGATGCCGTGCTAGACAGGGTTTATGTCACTGTGTTGTTTATTGCAAATATTTTTAATACCATGGGGTAACATTCCTAACTATTAAAATGGTTGGACAAAGAAGTGGAACACGAACATGGCACTGTTATCAATCTGGGGACCTGGGTGAAAATTACTAGTGATCTCAGTCCATTTCCAAATAAAGACATTCTCACGTCACAAAAATCTCCATCACAGTTGGCACTTGTACCGACGTCAACACAAGGACAAAGAATTAAATGTAGACTGAGATCCAATCTAAATAAGGCTTTTACCCAATTAGATTCAAAATAGTTTAATCCTGTTTTCAGTTAAAACGGAGAAGGCAGTGCAGATGTGGTCAAACAATGTAAAATTTTGTTAGAAAAACACACTTACCAGCTAAATCATTTTAATTCCAGCTAAAGCAGTTTCTGTCTTTCACTTTAGTTTAAACATAGTTTTCTAACTTGGGTAAAAGCCCACTTTAGACAACGCCAGGGTCGCTCTTCTGCCACAAGGAATTGTTGAGATACATTGGGAATTTGCTTTGGAGTTTCTGCTTGTACTATATCTATTCTATGCATCAGTTTTACTTTGCATATGTCAATTTCTTTGGCAGTCAATATGGTACGAATTTATCTGAAATGTGTGTCTGTGTCTAAGCTGTTTTTCACAATCACCAATGAGAGTTGTACGAATGTTGCAAAACATTATCCACAAATATTTACTAGAATTTTGAAATGAATTGGCTTAACTATTCTACTGCACTTTTTGTGTTTGCTTCCTGCAAACATTCATAGGCTGGGATTTTACTGACATGATTTTTAATGGAAAGTGAATTACAAATTAGCCTGTGTTTTTTCACTCATCCAATCAGGGAACAAAAACTATACCACATGACTCATCTGACCAATTACCACTTCCAATACAGCTCAAATAAGGAATGCAAGAGAATTGTTTTCTCTCAATCCATAGAATTGGGGAGGGGAGAGGATTAATCAAATTTAGGAAATTGTCATCTGCTCCAATGTGTTTTGAGAGCAGAAGAAGAGGCTGAATTCATAAGATAAATTATTTGTTGCAAATTATTTGTTCAGCTCCAGTGACTGAGATTAGTTAATGGGTAAGGCAATACTGAAAGGGTAAAATGATTTGAGAGGGATTGACAGTGGTGTTTTTGAGATTTTTATTTTTATTTTTATTGTACAGCAGCTTTTATTTTACCATATACATTGTTACTATAAAATTTATAGTTCCTGCTTCCACTAGGACTATGAGTTATATCTAACAATGTTTTTTCTGGCCTCCAGCTAACTTGCAGGATCCTTTGATTATGTCATAACATGCAGGGTAAAACAAGTGAAGGGTTTTTAAATCTGCTTAAAGTTTGTGTAGAAAAGAATAGAAGGCTATAGCTGAATTATAGATACTCAATGCCTGTACATAATCATATCTGGCAACATTATGTATTGCTTTATGAAGCTGTCAGTAATGCCCACTTCATTTGCAGTAGATCTGTTTATTTGTGTGATAAAAGTTAGGCCCAATCCTGAGTTCTGGCTGAATTTTTGTGACATTTGCTTTGCTACTCCCTTGAATCTGGGCCTGAGGTGTGCAGTGTCAGTCACTCAGCATCTGTTAGAGCAGCCTGAAGCCATCTGCAGTTTACACCAGTTGCTATGGTCCCAAGCGGTATCCAGAGCACAACTTCTTTTCTCCAGCCACACCCTCGTTCCACTGCCCTTCTGGCAGAAGAGAGTGGGGGTGACACAGGAGCCTCTACACCAGCTCTACTCTGCAAGAGGATTTTCCTACTCTCCCGTGATCCTTCCAGGGCAGGTTAAGTCAGCCCTTTGGGCAGATTCCACTGGTGGTAAGGTGCAAAGTGACCGCTTCACCACTGAGAATCGAGCCCATTATTTCTATCCTCCATCTCCGAATGTCCTCATCTACATTTTAAAATAAAAATCTTGTTTATGAAAAAATATTCAGCCAATAGAATCCCATGTGACATTCAATGATATTTAGAAAAAGGCAACATTTATGGGTATGTTATAAAAACACATTGCAAGAAACTGTTTCATTGCTAAAATTCAGGAAAGCCCAAGAAGCAGCGGTGCCAACAAATCTAGAAATTGCCATATATAAAATAAGGCCCTGATTCAGCAAGGTACTCAAGCCTATATGTAGTCAGTGGGACAGCTTGTGTGCTTAAAGTTACATGCATGCTTAGGTACCTTGTCTGATTAGGCCGGGGTCGGCAACATTTGGCACGCGGCTCGCCAGGGTAAGCACCCTAGCGGGCCGGGCCAGTTTATTTACCTGCTGATGCGGTAGGTTCGGCCGATCACGGCCCCCACTGGCCGCGGTTTGCCGTCCCGGGCCAATGGGGGTGGTGGGAAGCCGCGGCCAGCACATCCCTCGCCCGCGCCACTTCCCGCCGCCCCCATTGGCCCGGGACGGTGAACCGCGGCCAGTGGGGGCCGCGATCAGCCGAACCTGCCGCGTCAGCAGGTAAATAAACTGGCCCAGCCCGCTAGGGTGCTTACTCTGGCGAGCCGCCTGCCAAACGTTGCCGACCCCTGGATTAGGCCCTAGTGCTGTAATAGAATTTGGGTAGCCTTTGAAATCTATTCTTAGTATCTATCTGCATTGTAATCTGTAGGGCATACCTTTGTGATCGTTTCTGAAAGTACAGGTGAAATCCCGGCTCCACTGAAGTGAATGGCAAAACTCTCATTGAGTTCAGTAGACCTGGGATTTTATCCTCTCACTCCAGATTTTTTTGCCTTACTAATATAAGTATTCTACTTCCCTTGTTTGTTATGTTAATATATACAGACTTTGACTCATGCAGCGTACTGAGAGACTTCATCGTTAAGGGAAACTGAAAAAAAAATCTTCATTTTTGGTTGGAAGAAGGTAAAGATGCAGTAGGAACTGGCCATTTTCTTCCATTTTGGCAAAGTTAAAAAAAAGCTAGGGGATTTTTTACCAGGTGTGGGGGGAGAGAAGGGGAGGAGATGTAAGGGATTTCAGAAATGGCAGCTGGGCAATTAGTGTTAATGATCAATATCAGAATGGCTTAGATTGCATGATTTACTAGTAAGAGTTTTGAGCTAGCTGGTAATTTTAGTTTAAATAGTCAGGCAGCTGGTGAATTGAATACTGATGAATATCCTGTTTTGTTAATATCCATTCTCTATCAATTAAAGGCTTAATACACAAAGAAGTACCCTAACATTCTTGCTATTTTTCATTGCCACAGGTAGAGCTGAGTAATTCATAGCAATTTTTTTTTTTTTTTGCATGTGTGCTCAGTTAGTCCAAAGGTGATTTTCTTGAATGTATTTGTTATTCAAAATTATTCACCAAATAAGTCTTATGATAATTCTAGGTCTGTAGGTTTACTTAGTTAAATATTTATATAAAAGTTAAAAAAGTGGCACCTACCCAATGCTCTAGGCACCGCTGCTGGCATAGATTACCAGAACAAAAAATAAAAATTAAACAGCTATCAGAACACAAGTAGTTTGTTGCAAATATTCAATATTGAGAACTGGAGCTGTGTTGATTTACTTTGATTGGACATAGAGGTCACATGGTATGTTTCTGTTCCTTGATTAGGTGAGTGTAACTCTTAGGATGAAGTTTCCCTTGCAAATACTCATGAACATGTGTATAGAATATAGAATCCGCTTTCCATGATTAGTCTCTAACATTCACTTAAAATTCAATGGTGAAATCTTGCCCCTATTAAAATCAATGGGAATTTTACCATTGACTTCAGTGGAGCCAAGATTTTACCCACTGTTTCCATGAACACTCCTGTCAGTAAACTCATTTGTTAGCCTATTCACAGAAAACAAATACAAATGGTGCAATAACACAGCCATCATAAATTCAAATGTGTATTTAGGCAAAAGTTCATAATGCCTATTTATTTTTGAGGGATTCTCCCAGTTTAGGCAGGATGGGGACTTTAAGTAGGAGATTTAATATAGCTGCCCAAAGATCATTTGCCAGTCTGTCAGCTTGGGACATGGCTATAGGCACGTCACAGTGTCATGCTGTAAGACCCCATAGCTAGTAATAGCCAGAAACACTGGAGAAGGAGGTAGCATGATTATTGACTCTTTTTTTTGCTGTTTCTTACAACATACTACACTGCTGTGAGAGATGCCTAGTGCTTAATAAATCACTGCCTCATTACACTGTTCCTTGAGTTTGTTTAGGGCACTACTCCAGCACTAGCTCCAGAGGACTGTTAGCTTTTCTCAGAAATTTCCCTCAGATGTGCTCTTGTATCTTGACTCAGGGAAGAAAAAAAAATTCCCCCCATCTTATCTTTAAAATAACTTCTAAGTGTACACAACGATTTACATAATAAAACTGCCTGAGGAAATAATACTTCAGACATGTTTTGAAATGATTTTAATTAGTGGGTAGATGATATTGCCAAGAAGAGGGGTTAAAGAAGTTGTGGGTATGCTTTCGTTCTTTGTCAACATGGCATATTAGGAAACAGAACCACAGGGTTTGGTTCTTTCTTTCTTTCTTTCTTTCTTTCTTTCTTTCTTGTGCAGAGAAGCTGCTTATCCTTGCCTTAAACAGATCATTTTTTGTAAAACAAGTCTCCAATCCTCCATTTTAAAAAAATATTATGAGATTCTTATTCACCTTTTCCATATCTCTTTAGCTAGCTCCACCCTTCAGCTTATGTGCCAGTCTGTTAGGATGAGATTTTTTTCAGTGCTTGGTTTATTAGATTTAAGCAGACAAATTGTTCATTAGTCAGTCTGATGTACTAACAGAGAGCATTCACCTTTGCTGATTTTTGGTAAAGTGGTATTTATTGAGCATTGTCAAAACTGATGTGGAACATATTATGTTGTATTCAAATCTCTGATGAGCTTGACTCTCTAGCAGAGGCTTTAAAGACCATGTGTATATACTGCAATGAGCACAGCATTAGTGGGGGTTTTCTGCAGTGTGACAGCCGTGCATTTTGGACCTGATCCAAAATCTCATTGAAATCAATGGAAAGACTCCTCTTGACTTCAGTGGACTTTGGACCAGGTTGCAATTTCACACTGATAGCTTCTTGCTTTATATAGAACAAATCATGAGAATCAAGCTTTCCTCACATCTGCCCTCAGAGTCAGCAGTTCTTTAAAATTCAATAGGGTGCTGATTAATGATCATTCACAGACATTCCATCTAAACCATTAAATACCACATGTGATTCTGATGTGAAAACACACAACTCACCCCAAGTTGCTTAAAGCATGACCTAGCTTCACTCACAAGCTTCTGGAATCTTTGTGAACATTTCACAAAACTGGATTAAGTTTCCATTTTGTAATGTGCAATAGGGTGTATATTCCACACAAGCAGTGAAAGGGTTAGCAGGAGCCTGAGCCCAGTTAAGATACTGAGTGGCACATGAAGTGGTATTAGGCATAATTGGTGATTAAAGCCAGTTAGGGAGGAGCTGGATCTTCATAAAGAAAGAAAGGCCAGGGAGGAGACCTGGGGAAATGTAGCTGGGAGTTTCCTGACTTGGGCTAAAGGCTGAGAGAAGCCTGAATTTAGAACCAGAGGGTCCTGTGCCAGGAGGAAGCCTGGGAGGCCAGAGATGGGTCCTCCTGAGGCAGGGGGAAGCAGAAGGCAATAAATCCCAAGAGGCTTTGAAAGTAAAGCCTAAGGGGTCTTGGGAACTGAAGTTTGAGGGGCTGCTGGGAGAGAGGGAAGAACGCTGTAGTCACTCTGAGGAATAGGGCAGTAGAGAGTGGAAAGACCTGTGGGGAACAGGAAGGCCTGCAGGGAAAGAGGGAAGCCCAGGGAGGGAAGATACCTGGAAGACACAGGATTAGAGCAAGCTTTTGTGGCTGACCCTGACACAAGGCCATGAACTGGCTCTCTGTGGAGAAGGCCCCCTGGGATATGCTCCTCATTACAAAGAGCCCAGGAGGGGACTGAGGACAAGGCCCAAAGAAAGATTAGTATTAGGAAGGAGTCCAGAGTGGCAACTACAAGGTCTCTAATAGAGTTGACCTTGGCTTCTTGTCCCAGGGTTCCCGGACTGGAAACTAGTGTAGAGATCCCCTATCAGCCACTGCGAGTCTGTCTGAGTCCTAGCTGGCAGTAGAAGGGTGATTTTACAGGCTGGTCAAAGAAGCAACATTGATTGACTTTCAAGAGAGCCACATCCGCCCTTCTTCTGCCAGACAGTCAGTGGCTACAGCCTGAGGTCTCAGGAGTGGGGCATTGGTCCTCAAGGAACATGGAAGACATCCAAGCAGAACAATAAATGACACAGATAACAACATGATAACTTTTCTTCAACTAACATGTATCTCAGTTTTAGCTCTCGGCATTTCAGGCCCAAAATCACTCTTCCTGCCTCTTGAAGCCAGCACCTAAATAGGAGACTTTTGTCTCATTGAGTTTGAAATATGAAGCAGATGAGAAAGTTAATCCTTTGTTGTACTTAGTGGCCAAGATTTGCAGAAGTGACTGGTAATTTCAGTGCTTCACTTTTGGCACGCCCAGGTTGAGACCCCTTAAAAAGGTCTGATTTTCAGAGTGTGGGTGTTCAGCACTTTCTGGATATGTGGCCCCTATCAGGCATCTCAAGTTAGGTACTCAAAAATGGAAGCATTCAAAATCACTAGACACTTCTGAAAATCCGGGCCATGGAGCCTATCATAAACTACCAGAAACCAGAGAAGGGGGAGAGTTTACGCTGGAGAATGCTTAATGGCTTGAAAACTGCAAATCAGTGTACCACTGTATTCTCTGCTGCAGCGCTATTTAAATGTTATTTAAAGTGCAGACCTATAAAGGTCAACACAACTCATCCATATGCTAAAATTGAACAAAAATATTTACCATACTCCTAAAATTAATAAACTAAGGTGTCTCAAGTCCTGTGATTCCATATTGACGAGGGCATAAAGTGAAACATAGTGAGCAACCACATGATCAAAGTCTGATATTAGGGATTAAATGAAACCTAGAGCTGACGGGTCATACAGACCTACTGGGAGTGAAAGATGCTTGGATGCAGAATCTCAGTCAAATAAGACCATGCAAGCTTATTACTAGATGAGTATGCAGTGACTGCAAGCCAGGAATAATATTGGCAGCAAATTTGGATCATGTATGGTAAGAACCTACTGTACTTTATAGCCATTAAGCATGTACCGCTAGTGTAAAAAGGATTACAGTGATGCACTGTAATCCTGGTCCTGTTGAAGTCTATAGAAGATTTGCCATTGAACTGAATGGGAGCAGAATTTGGTACTAAGTATGTATTTTAGAAAGCATTCTCTACTTAATGATAGAGCAAAAAAGAGAATAGAATACTGGCACTAACTAAGGTTATGTAGAAGTATCTTGGAAACAATAGGTCCCTAAATCATCTTCTTATCAATCAGAGTTGCTCCTTCATATAGATATAGTTTAGTCACAGTTGGATGGGCATATTGTATACAATTGTTGTTCTGTAAATACAGATCTCATTGATGTTAGTGGAAATTTGTGGAAGCATAGAGGGTACAATATAAATAGTGGTGTTTGGGTACAATAGACTATAGTGAACCTACATTTCATGCTATTCTTCTGAGCTTGTGGACCTCTAAATCTTTGGTATCGTTACTATTGGCTTTGCAATCATATCTTCAACCTGATAATTATCCCAATGGTGTATTTTATTTTATTTTATTTTATTTTATTTTATTTTAAAATTACTTTGTGTAAATAGCTTGATTTCCATTGCTTGGCTAGCTTGAAAATTACCCCTTTAGCTTCAAAAGCACATACCTAAAGCATGAGCCATAAAGAGACCTGATTCTCATCTCATATATCCCTGGTGCAAAATTAATAGTAACCCCTGTGAAACTGGTGTTAAGAGAATTATATGCATCACTTCAAACTGTGCAACTCCAGTGGAGCTACTCCTGAGTTGCAGCAGTCTAAGTGAGAGCGGACTAAGTTTATAGACTTTCCTATTATGGCTTAAGTCCTTGAATTGTGTGAATAATAAATATTTGTCTTCTGCTTATGTATTTTTCTTATTCTTCGGTCTGTAACTAAATAAAAATTGTTTGGGCCAGAAATGGAGCCACGCTGATTTATAACAGCTGAGGATTTTGAATAGTTTGAGCTGTGGGCCGATGCTTGCTATCAAAGCATCATCTGAGGATTCCTATGATAAGGGTTTATTCTCTCTTTTGACCTCTCCATTTCATTATAATCTGCTGCTGAGGTGATCAATAAATGGTCTCCAAATTTCATCACATTTGTTCACTTTATCTGGAACCCTTTGTACTTGTTATTCCATTAAATGAAGTTTCGGTTAAAGCGTGAATTCGCTGAAGTTCTGTTCCTGGGGACTTATTCTTCTGGTGTCTTGGTGTTCTTCATTATTATTATTTTGCTAAGCACTGCTAGTCATTGATAGGTTCTTCAAAGCATATGTGGATGATCAACGAACCAGGTCACATGCAGCTCTGGATCTGGGCACGTAGCAACTCATGATTTATCTGTATACACTCAAGAAAAGAATGCGTGTGTGTGTGTGTGTGTGTATGCTGATTCTTTTCTAAAACGTATACAGATCTAGCTCTAGATATATTTTATTTATGTATTTATTTCAATCCCCAAAGCAGCCAGGGTCACTTCCTGCCCCCGAGAAGCCCATTGCATGCCAGTTCTACCTGAGGAATCTCCAGCTGTCTTTTTATGCCTACGCTCCAGCCCCATTGTACTGTCAGGGCATGCAACAGAGCAGTAGCAAGGGTCTGGCCCAGAGTCTGCAGTAGCTTGTGCAGCTTTCCCCTCTGTGGTTTGGGATCCACTCCGTCCCCAAAGTGGCAACTACAATCGGAGAAACCTCTGGCGGCGTGTCTTATATAGGAATGCTCTATTGTATCCAATGGAGCCTGGGAGCAATGCAGACAAGGGGTCTGTGCGAGCATTGACTCTTGCTTCCAGCAGTTCTTAGGCAATTTGCAGATTAAAGGGTGAACCCCCGTCATCTTCTACAGGGGAGAGGGGAAGAAATGACCCCCTGAATGAAATTTATCAGGGAACTCTTTTGAGTTGAAACTCGTGGGGTTTCCCACCCCCAGGATGAGGATAACCTGCATACAAGAGAATATGGTGCTGGCTGACAGTTGTAGGAATCTTTATCAGTATTTAGCTGCTGTGTGGGTATTAGCAAAGTAAACTAGATGATGCATGGGAAAATGGTGTGCAGTGATTTAAGTGATGGACTAGTCATTCCGTAATGGACTTGAGAATTCCCAATCAGATAGTACTTAGTCTTATCAAGCAGGAAGCTGGCAGGCTGTGTTTTAATCAACTGATAGCATCACTTGGCAGCTGGTACCCAGCTAGTGTACTGAGTATTCCTGAAAGACCAGGTCACTAAGTTTCAAATAGCCATGTCCATACTTCTAGTTCAAATTAAAACACATTCCAGCAGATACAAAATTTCTTTGAGAAATACAATGGTCTCTCCAATTACTTGTACTCATACAAAGTGACATAAATACATCGAGTCTGTCTCATCTTCACCTTTTCTATCTATCTTCCCACTTAACTGTCCTTAGAAAATGAAATACAAGAACCTACAGATGATGAACCTCCTAGATTGAAAGGATCATAAAACCTTGACAATTTTTTTTTATTTTTAGATGCACAATACTATTTTGAGTTCAGGAACGTGCCCTGTAATTTAAAAGAATATTTTTTCCAATGGTAATACATTTTAAAAGGAAACACATTTTTGCAGTCCCTGTATTAGCTATTAGATGTAGAAGAACCCACCACAAGCTGAACTGGCATAAGTGGGTGCTGTAGATATACAATATAATGGAGGCACCATAACCTTAACTCTGCCCTGTAGCAACACCATGGGGGAGGGGAAAAGAAAAAAAATCAAATGTGTCTTTAAAAATCAGTTTAATCTAATCTGGGACCACAAACGATAAAATGCCTGAATAGTAATCCTTTATGGCTTTTGCATGGTGTCACTACTGTGTGGAGTTAAGGTTTGGGTGCCCTAACTGCCTTTCAAAACCTTAACATGTTTGGATTTCTTTTAGGTTTAACCTTAACTCTGAATTTCTTTGGTTTTGGGATAAGTGCCACATCCCTGTAATCTTTCATTTTAAATTATTAATACAGACCCTCAACCTTAACTCCATCTTAATGTAGCTTTTGTCTGGGGATATAAATATATATATGATCCGACTGATTTCTGTTCTTACACCGGTATAAATCAGAAGTGATCCCATTAACGGAAATGAAAGAAGTGGTCTCATGCCAGTATAAGAGCAGAATAGGCTTGATACTGTGCTTATTTTTTGTCTGTATTTGTTTTTCATTCTACCCACTCTCTGCTCCATTATTCACCCCGGTTTGTGTATTTTTCTCTCGATCCAGCTTCTTCTCCTTTCTTCCACAGTCCGGGGGTTGGGGTGGATATGAAATGAGGCAAAGCAAGTTTGTTCAGCCCTACAGGAAGCTATGTGTAAATAATAGCAAGGATATGACAATAGCAAGTGAATTCAGTGAGCTGATGCTGACACTGTCTTTAGCTCACGCTATGGAGCCTGTGTATTGCATCCCATATGGTAATGTACATCACAAAGACGCAGGCTGTTTGGAGTCCTGTGTAATGCTGAGCTACAGCTGGCTGCGTTAAGGGCATAGTATGCAAGTCTTTACTTCCAGTTTTTCATTGCTTTTGACTGTTTCAAGTCCACTTTACTGCCAGATAGGTGCCCCTACTTTGATCTATGCCAGTGGGCATCAAGAATGGTTTCCATTCCTGGTGAAGCATGCAGTGACTTGGTGCATCTTTGTTACAACCGGGAAGCACCATCCCATCGAACATCTTAATAATGGAACCTCTCAGGAATATGAATGAGCCCATGTGCCTTAAATAACTTGTTGCTGTGTAAACATGCACAGTTGCAATTATCAAGCTATGCTGTGGTACACACCCATATATCTGTAGCTGAGAGCAGAGTCAAATGTGTTGTGGTAATTTGTTGTGCTTGGCTTCTGTGAGGTTGTTTCTGTGCCTAGCAACCAACTTTCAAATCAGCCATTGTGAAAAGTAGTCTTTCAAACACCGGAAGGTCCAACATAAGGTCTTATCCAGTGTTATGTATCTACAGAGCCCCTTGGACATCCACGGTAAAATCCTGGCCTTGTTAAAGTCAGCAGCAAAACTCCCATTCATTGGGGCCAGGATTTCACTCCCAGGCTGGAGAAGCTGCTGGTACAGTCCCTGCAACAGGCTGATTTATTCAAGCCGTGATGCCCCTTTAAATAACTTCCCTGTCTGAGCTAAATGTCAGCTGTTCATCTAGGGACAAATGCTGAGAGCAACCCCCTACATAATTGCCCTAAGCCGGCATGTCAGGCAATCACAAACTCCATCCTTGGAAAGGAGGCACCATGTAATACCTAAACCAGCAATACACAGCAGCTGCTAAGGGCTGTTATCGCCTCTGAATAAGAAGAAGCCTTCATAGCTGTCTAACCTAGGAAACCCACAGAGACTGTACCCGTAGTTTGGTTACCGGATGGGAATAGGAACCAGCAGGACCAGTAGTTTGGTCATTGGATGGGAACCGGATTTAGCTGTATATGCTCATCTCGGTGCAAGAGAATTTGTACATGTGGGAAGGAATGTAGAGAATTTACTCAGGCGTTTCAAGAATGAGACGTGAATGTGTTCTCAATTGTCTGCAAAATGTATTCAGATTTTTTTTTTTAAGTTTTGCTTGTTTTTGTTCAAGTTTTCCCCCCCCCCCCCCCTTAAACCAGACAAAAAAGTATCTGAAACAAACAAACAAAAATGTTTCGTTTGGTCCGTGGTTTTGCCAGCTTAGAGAAAAAAGTCCAAATGATTTTAAAAAATACATTTTTTCAAAAAGTCAAATGCCATTTGCTCCTGCCAGATGGAGAATCCTCTGTGTGCCAAGTTTCAGCCTGAAGCAAATTCAAATGGGCGAGTTACTAAATGAGCCATTTGAGAGAGTCACTTCTGTATGGGGCACGTCTCTTACACTATGGAGTGTACGTGGATCAGATCCTGCACCTGAGTAATTTTAATTCATGTGCGTAACCCCGCTGGCTTCAGTGTATGGCTTGCTAAGTATTTGGGATCCTCTGAGATGAAAGTCCTTTATAGGGATGTAAAATCATTATGATGACAATTAGTGATAGAAATGAGGAGTACTTGTGGCACCTTAGAGACTAACACATGTATTTGAGCATAAGCTTTCGTGGGCTAAAACCCACTTCATCGGATGCATGGAGTGGAAAATACAGTAGGAAGATGTGTGTGTGTGTATATAGACAGAGAGAGAGAGAGAGATAATAGAATATATAATAGAAATGAAAGTGATGCATAGTTACCCCCAGTGGAAAGACTCTTGTTGAAATGGTAAATCACAGTCCTAAACCCCTTCCGTTGGGGAGGCCTAATCTTAATAAGAGGCTGACCCCAGTTCTGAAAATATTGAGCATATATAATTGTTCCCTGCCATTTTATGAGATTATTTTATTTCCATAGCTGATCTTGTTTGATTTAAAAAAAAATCTGTCTTAAAAAATTCTATGTATTAGAAGTCGCAGGATGTAATGATGTATCATGATCAGTGTTTTCAATTTAACACTCAGCCTAGGAAAGCCCATGAAAATCCCACCCAAAGCAAGAACTGAGCTCAGATTGTTTATTTTCCCATCAAGGATTCACCACAAATGTTAAAAGACAGAAGATTCCCCAACACTCAACCGCTGGATTTGAGAGCACAGGATTTGTATATATAAATCAGGTAAAACAATGTTTGAACACTGATTTAAAAGATTTTATTCTAAAATGTGACCTATAATTTATCTAAAATGAACCCCCCCCCCAAATAAGGGAAGAAAATCCCAACCCAAATATGGAGCTCTTGATAATGATTTCTCCCCTGCCACCAATATTTCATGGATTTTGGTTCCCTTTTTACAGTGTTTGCTCGCTTGTATAAAAACACTGCAGATGAAATCATCTAATGTCCAAGAGCATCTCAGGGGACAGCAGGCCAGCTTACAATATCACACGTTATATGTCATTCAGACAAAATGTACTGAATCATAAAACCAATACAAAGTGAATGGCATCGCAATAACAGATTCTCTCTCTTTCCTCCCTCTGACCATATTAGGGATTTCTATAAACTTTAGCACCCATCCCTGTATTCAGGGGCGGCTCCAGGCACCAGCGCACCAAGCGCGTGCCTGGGGCAGCAAGCCGCGGGGGGCGGCCTGCCAGTAGCCGTAAGGGCGGCAGTCAGGCTGCCTTTGGCAGCATGCCTGCGGGAGGTCCGCCAGTCCCACGGTTTCGGCGGCAATTCAGCAGTGGGTACGCCGAAGGCGCGGGACCGGCGGACCTCCCGCAGGCATGCCGCCGAAAGCTGTCTGACTGCCGTGCTTGGGGCGGCAAAATACATAGAGCTGCCCCTGCCTGTATTATCTAAACATTTCCAACGTAAGTTTTATGTCTGCATGGTAAGGTGTCTTATGGACTTAATGAGTCTTTTACTCTTCCCCTTCACTGATAGAAGAGGCTTTGCTTGTGTTATACATGTAATAGTACCTTAGTACATGCTCCTGGACATTCTCATACACAAATTACAATTTTATAGGGTGACAAATGCCCTTCTCCTCAGCCTTTTGGCTAAGAATAGATAAAGGATTACAGTAGAACCTCAGTGTTATGAATACCAGAGTTATGAACTGTACGGTCAACCACATACGTCATTTGGAACCAGAAGTATCCAATCAGGCAGCACAGACAAAAAAAAAGAAAGCAAATGCTATACAGTACAGTACTGTGTTAACCGTAAACTACTAAAAAAATAAAGGGAAAATTTAAAAAAAGATTTGACAAGGTAAAGAAACTTTTTCTGTGCTTGTTTCATTTGAATTAACATGGTTAAAAGCAGCATTTTTCTTTTGAATAGTAAATTCTCAAAGTTGTATTAAGTCAATGTTCAGTTGTAAACTTTGGAAAGAACCACCGTAACGTTTTGTTCAGAGTTATGAAGATTTCAGAGTTACGAACAACCTCCATTCCCGCGGTGTTCATCACTCTGAGGTTCTACTGCATAACAATACTCTGCACTTATATAGCCCCTTTTGTCTGTGGATCTCAAAGCCCTTTTGAAAGGTGATTAAGAATCATTGTCCCCACTTCCTAGATGGGGAACTTTAGGCAGGGCGTGGTTGTGATTTGCCTAAGGTAACAAAGCAAATAAGTTATCTTGGTCTCCTGACTCCCAGATGTCAGTTTTAACAAATATTGCCAGTCTGAAATAACCATTTAATAGCTGATATGCCCTTTAGTGGGGAAATAGATCCTCTACTTTTCAGCAGATGGGCTGAGTGATACGGAGAAGTTCTTTTCTGTCTCTGACTTCCATAAACCAGTCGTACTGACTCTGCAGTGTGCAGGCTGTCAGTTGCCCAAGATTTTCAATCAAGTCTCAGGAATTTCGGTCAGGAACGCTAGGGGCTTGTCTACATGGTCCCAAAGTACAGACTACAGCAGTGTGAGTTACAGCACGCAATAAAGTGTTGCACTGTAACTGCCCCATGTAGACCCTTCTAGAATGAACTAAAAGATACCTATAGGTTTCAGAGTAGCAGCCGTGTTAGTCTGTATCTTTTAAAAAAAACAGGAGTACTTGTGGCACCTTAGAGACTAACAAATTTATTAGAGCATAAGCTTTCGTGGGCTACAACCCACTTC
>NW_020698262.1:5058432-5131636 GCF_002925995.2 Terrapene triunguis | reverse complement strand
ATATATGTTTCACTCTATATGCATCCGAAGAAGTGGGTTGTAGCCCACGAAAGCTTATGCTCTAATAAATTTGTTAGTCTCTAAGGTGCCACAAGTACTCCTGTTTTTTTTAAAAGATACCTAGTTCACATTAACATCATCCCAGGGTCTGCACGATGCAGTTACAGCGCAACATTTCAGTGTGCCCTACAACTCACACCCCCCGTAGTTTGCAAGGAGGGGCCATGTAGACAAGCTCTGGGACTATACTCTTACAAAAAATGTCACGGGTTCATTAGTATCCTTTCAGAGCAGACAGGGCTTCCGTTTTTAAGATTTCATCCAAACGACCGGACATACTCGCAAGTAACTGGACATAGAATTTCCAAATGAGCACATGCAAAAATATGCTTGTGTGTTGCACATTCCTAAATTTGAAAATATGGCCTGTTAGCTTGCTCTGAATTATGAAGGGTTGAGTCAACGTTGCCAGGAGTCTTGTCATTGCAGTGATTATTTTTAAATTCAGATCTGAGGCTAAGACCTCTCCACCAACATACCCAGTTGACCACAGAGGCCATAATCGATTTTTATCTTGTATTTTCAGTCCATTTCAGACTAGCACTAATTATTTGTGGACATAGTTCAACGCAGATTCCCTAACTAATCTGCCGCACACTAGGTTATTGTGTCTACTAGCTCATTCCAACCAAACCCATGAGTGCAGAGAAATAAATCCCAGCTCTATTAAACATGCAGGACACCAGGGGAAGGACAATACCACTCAGAACAATGCTGATAATTTCTATATATTTTTTATTTAATTGAAACTTAAAAAAAAATAAAGAAAAGCCCACTGCGACTTTAAGCGTAAAATCCATTTTAGTAGCAGGAAGCTGTTATATGGTTAGAGCAGTTATTTTTATTGTCTGTCTGGGTATAGTTTTTAACTGCAGGCACAGAATAAATCAATAGTGTCATAAAGCTACTCTCACCCTGTGCCCTTTCTAAAGGGACATTGTTCAGTGTCTGCACTGAATGTGACATAGACTAGTGCTTCGGTGCACTGAATTATGCCTCCACTATTGTTCTAAGGAAGAATTTTCAAGTGCAATACATATTTAGATATATCTCATTGCTCGTGTCATCTCAATGTCACTGGATTAAAACAACAACCACCCAGTAATATCATTTAAAAACAAACTATTTTTTTGCCAGCACATTTTAAGTGACATGTTAAGTATATGTGTCTGTTCACACTGAAGCAAGCCTTCACAAGACTTTCCAAGAAGGGAAAGTCTTCTCGGGTTCAGAATGCCCTTGCCACACCACTTAAATCTGACAGTAGATTGCCCTTCAGTCTAGCAGAGAAAGGCATGACAAGGTCCAGTGGCTGGAAGCTGAAGTTAGACAAATTCAGTCTAGAAATAACATGCAGATTTTTAACACGTGTGTAGTTAAACGTTGGAACACCTTGCCTAGGGACTTGGATTCTCCATCACTTGCAGTGTCTAAGTCAAATCTGGATGGCTTTCTCAAAAATATGCTAGAGCCCAAACTGGGCTTCATGCAGAAATTACTGGGTGAAGTTCTTTAGCCTGTGTTATAAAGAAGGTCAGACCAGATGATCGTAATGTTCCCTTCTGGATTTACAATCTGACTCCATGAAATCCTGGGCTGGGAACTGCCACGTTTGAAACAATTCCTTAAGTTATCTGGATCTTTAGTGTTGGTTATGCTAGATCCAGCACGGAGTACCACAAAATAAATCAAAGTATATGACCAGAGTCAAAGGGCCAAATTCCGAAGAGATGTATAGTGTGATACACGAATAAATGGGTGTAAGGGATATCAAATGAGTCTGTTTGTAACTTATGCAGGAAGGGCTGGAAAAAAAGGGTGCACAATCGAAAACAACTAATAGGAGGGTGTAAGGATGTGTAAGCCTTTTCAAACACACATTCTTCTGGTCCCTCAGCATGTAAATTACTTCACCAGCTTAGATTCCACCACATTCCTTTGTACTCCCTGAGATTCAGCTATATTCCTTTATACCCATTTGCAGATGTGTAACATACACCATCTTATGCATCACCTCTGAATTTAGCCTAACAAATAACGTCTGTTTAATTGAGAAGCACTTTTTAAATCTGTGGTGTGGATTTTTATCTTTAAAAAGAAGCTATGAATTAGAGACCAATTTGAGCTGAATTACTTATCACCATAACTGCCCATCAATATCCTAAAATTCTCACTGGTAATTTGGATCATGCTGTGAAAATTATACACATGTGGGCCAAATTCTTAAGGCATTTATTTTCAAGAATGAACTTTGTCAGGCCAACCAATCAGCATTCTCATGATTTTGTCATTAGCACCTTCAGGGGCAATACTTCTGAGATAAGCCTTACAAATCATAGTTGTGCCCCAAAGTGAAAGGTGTGGGTGGAGACAGAAATGTTTGTTCTGTCTGTAGAGGCAGTCCGAGTCCTGTGTTCAGGGAGATCCCTTTTTTCACAGCTGTTCAACCCATCAGTGTTGCATTGTTATTGGTGTTGAAGGAGGTTAAGAAGTGAAAATAGTGTGCTGGATTGATTTAGTTCAAAGGAAGCAAAAATATTATGTGCAAGAGATCTCCAAAGTCAGTAAATTAGAGTCTCTTATGTACTGTATATAGTACCAATCAAGAGGCACAGATAGCCTGTATGATTTAAAGAGCTGGTCAAATCATTGGTTACAAATATTGTTTATTGCAAATTTAACCCCTTTTCTGTTTGCGAAGTGTTCAGTGACAGATCCTGATTTCTAAAATTCTGCTACAGCTGATTTCTGCAACACCCCCATAATTTTCTCAAATAGTTACCTGAACAAATTTCAGCCCCTGGTTTGTTTGCAAACAGCTCTCTTTCACTATCCATTATTCTCTAAACCCCATGATATTGTTTCTGTTCTCTCTTTGGGCAACTGAAACTTTGTGAACACAAGAATAGTAAACAATGGATAATAAATGAGGCCCTTCCTGATAAAAAACAATAATTTGTGCTAAAACTCATGAAATTTCCAGGATTCTCAAATGTTTTCACAAATATCCAGTGGCCATCTGAATACTGGCAAGCAGTAATAATAATACTATAGCAAATATGTTCCTCTGTAAATAACAGCAAACCAAACTGGCTGACAAATGAATTTGTGACAATGTTTGTGAATCTCTTTTTGTATTATTCAGCCAACTCTAACAATGTATCATACTCCGAAGAAGGTTCTGTATATACTTATTTCTTAATAATTTTTTCTGAGCACCTTGCTATTATCTAAATGTGTTGGCTTTATGCTTAGGCAGTGCCACCTATGTGTTTTATTCCGAACAAACTTTGTCACAAGCTACCACTCTTTCTGTAGCCACATTGGTGCAAGAGGATGTGGATTAGTACAGTATGCAGTCTCTCTAGAAAGGAATTGATTTAATGAAAGGGACTTCCTCACCCTTTCTTCAGGACCCCGCTTCTTTCAGGGGCAAAATGTGTTTCTGTGCTGTTACTCAGAGAGTCTAAGATGTTGACCCAGTGCTTAGAAATCACTGAGTGTAGGTCAGCCCTGTAACAGTATGTTGAATGGAGGCATTACCGGGTGCGGCCTAGATCAGCTGTAAATAATATATGTTAAAGCATTCTCAGAAGCCAGCGGAGTTAGGAGCATTTGGTTCTGATGTGTGTCAGATGTATGCCCTGTAGACTAGTCTGTCCTACTGTGCGTCTGTGAGCGTGTTCATTATCAGCCCAGGAAAATAAAATGGTGGTGGGGGGGATAAATTAAACTGAGAACACAATATCAATCGCTGCTGTCTTTGTCAACTTATTACCCAAGATTTATACGTGATGCAGTGAGGACTGCTCAGTGACACATTTTAATTTAATTAAATTTCCTGTTGGACTGATGTCTGATCAATCAATAATGTTAATGTTTTTGCAATTTAGAGATTAAATCACGGATGAGCGGATATTGAAATACTGACCCCACCCTGCTCCTGGGAATATCTTCTTCCACTCCTGTGCCACAAATATCTTGTTGGTCAGGCGTGTGGGGAAAAAACCACCCCCCTGACCAACATACGTTTCAGCAACAGAAGCACCGGTGTGGACAGTGCTCTGTCGGCGGGAGACGCTGTCCACCGACATAGCTACTGCCGCTCACTGGGGCCACCCTGTTGGCATAGAGCGGCTACACGGGTGACCTTCAGCGGTACAGCTGTGCCACTGTAAGGTCTGTAGTGTAGACAGAGCCTGAGTGTGTATATAAATTTTGTTTCTTTCTGTATTTTGAACTCCGCCATACACCTATTACTTATCCCAAGAAGATTGCAGTCTGCTGCATAGTAAGGACACCTCTACTTTTCTCTTGATAGTGGAGGGTGGGGGGGAATTGCCACTGAGTGAGTGTGTATGTACAGTGTGGGTGGGGGAGGAGATGGTGTTTGTTCTTTGCAACATGCTTAAAAAGACACCTAATGAATTTTATAGCAGATATACCTTTTTACGCAAGCCTCAATATATAACATTCTCCAAGGCCACTGTTCATCTACAGGACTACTGCACACGGAGGGCCCAATTTGCTGAAAAATCACTTGTGCTGGGCTTTCACAATTTTCCCATGGAAATTTTCTTTCTGTTTTTTCCCCCTGTGGCTGTGTGCGTGAGACTCATGTTGCACAAAGCTCTTTGGATATAGAAGAAACAAATTCATGCTGCTCAGCACGTTAGGCGGCAGATGAGCTATAAAGATGGTGGATGAAGAGTGACGGCACATGCCGGCATGAGGGTGTGTGGTTGGTGCTCGTGCCTGAATGTAACCGTACCAGAGACATGTAAAACTAAGCCCTGGTAATTTTTAGTAGTCCCAAACACTGAGGGACTGGGAGTGTAGAACTAGGGCAGAAGATAGCTCCAGAGCCCTGATCCTGGAATGAATGCAATGAATCCCTGGACATCTGTGTGGGCTCACTTGGAGCTCAGTGCAGGATTAGAGCCAAGAAGTACATTAATGTAGGTTCTGCATGGCTGGTACTTACAAGGTAGCAAAATAACTCGAGCATGTGCACTTTACTACCTTTGGCAGCTAATGTCCGTATTGGACGTTAGCTCTTCTTCACGCAGTGCACAGTAAACCTGTGGAACTCCTTGCCTGAGAAGGTTGTGAAGGCTAGGACTATAACAGGGTTTAAAAGAGAACTAGATAAATTCATGGAGGTTAAGTCCATTAATGGCTATTAGCCAGGACAGATAAGGAATGGTGTCCCTAGCCTCTGTTTTCAGAGGGTGGAGATGGATGGCAGGAGAGAGATCACTTGATCATTGCCTGTTAGATTCTGTCCCTCTGGGACACCTGGCATTGGTCACTGTTGGTAGACAGGATACTGGGCTGGATGGACCTTTGGTCTGACCCAGTATGGCCATTCTTATGTTCTTATAAGGGAGAAACCACCCTTTCCTTGTACTTGTGATGCAGCACGATCTGTAGCAGAGCAGGATATTTTGTCACATTGTTTCAGATTCCTCTGGTTTACAGACAGAGTATTGAAATAACATGCCACAAATTTCAGCAGCACACTTTAGGACTCGGAGTCGCATTGTTTCACGAATAGAACAAGAGTTAAGTTACTTGTGAGTTCTCTAGTGGCTGAGATAATTCCGAGCACAATTCTAAGCCTTTTCATTCTGAATTCTGAAACACGAGAGACAAAGTTATGATACTGCAAAGCCTTATGGCATCAAAACCACTCCAGTTGACCCTTCTAGTTATACTCTCTTCTCCCACACGGATAGCACCACAAGTTTGTTTCTGTGTCACACCCGGTCCTTTCCTGCACCTGTTCATTGCCAGGTGAAAGGAGACCACTGACTTGCTTCACCTAAGCCACTGAATCGCCCTCAGATGTCAGTATTAACCTGGAGCTAGATTCAGACCAGTGACTTAGGGGGTAAAAGGTTCCGTATCTTATCAGCAATTCCACCACCCATTCCCCACAATAAATAAAACCAGCCTGCTGCTCTGTGTATCTCTTTCCAAACACAACATGGTTGCCTGTATCAAGCATTGCAGTGGGATATATAACAGCTATCCATTTGGACAAGCATAGTGTCACTGAGTCACCTCTCCCACTGGTGTAAAACAGGAGTAACTCCAGTGAAGCCAGCAGAGTTACACTGGTGTAGAACCACTCTGACCTCAGAATCGGGCCCCCTGAATTTATTTTTCGTCCCTTGTGAGCTCCATGGGAATCTGTGTGAGCCCTGAAAACTTTTCCACTGAGATGTCAGTACGCTCATTAGTTCATTCAGCACCTTCTTGTTTCCCAAAGAGCATCTGTCCTGCTGCCATGACTCTGGAACAAGTGTCGCCATAACTGTCTATGTAAACTGGTGACTATCTAATTCTCTGGGAACTATCTCTGCACCTGTACTCCAGAGGACAGTTTCTACTATGGTACAAGTTTTAGAATATGCTACAGTCATCAATTCTGAATCCATACTATTTGTCTTGTACTGTGACTTATTGTTTCTCTTTAGTACTACCGTATAGGTGGGAGATACAGAAATGCGCAGCACTTTTTGTACTAGCCCCAACATTATTTATCTGTCAGATGTTGTGTAATAATAGGACACATTGAATCAAATCATCCCAAAGCAATCCATTCTGATTGAAAAAAGTCAGACCCATTTTTAAATTTTGCATTTACAGTTTACACCATAAAGTACATTCATTACCCGTGTTAATATTTGCTCCAAAAGAAAGCTAAGAGCAGTTATACATCCTAACTTAATTCTAAAGGTGGCCCTGACACCTTTGACCTGCAAACTGAGACCTCATACCAGCCCTGATCATTGAATACTAATTATTGATTCCTGTAATTAAAAACAGAGAGTAGAAATGAATCAGGGAGGAAACTCCTGGTACAAATGGGCACTCAATCAGTGTTTTCCAGTCTTGCCACTTCATTCACATAAGTGAGGGCCAAAGGTTCCATTAGCCCCGAAAAACAACAAATTCAGACCAAGAACCTAAATAGCAACGTATATAACTCTGTATCAGGGAAATGGATATCCTTACTGCTGAATGCTCACAAAAAGGTGGACTTCCTAGATGGGAGAAAAAGAGTAGACAAACGCAGGTTATTCTTACCATGCATATTTTTATTCACAGTAGACACCTCACTCTTATCATTTGCCTTGAGCAAAGATGAATAAAGCAGTGAAAGCAACAGCAAAGTTTACACACCAATAGCCAGTCTCAGAGTCAGTGTTGAGTGTTAGGCACCTAACTCCCTTAGGCCTCCTTTGAAAACCCCAGCCTTTAATCCGCTTACAAGGACATAAGCTGTTTGGCCCGTGGGGTTGTAGCTCAGGGCAATATTGTATTTGACCCATAACAACAATGACTTGAAGAAATGACCTGTCAAGGTGGTTGGCTGGGAATTCTGATTGCACAATCCTGACTGAGTAACTTTCAACTGTGCCAGGAGTTAATGAGAGGAATTTGGTGAATGCCCCCAAATACCCTCCAGTAAACATACACTAAATCCAGAAATTTAAATATTTTATTAGGGGGCTTAGAGGGGGTGGGAATGGAAAGCTTCCACCTCTGTCGCGAGAGAGGATAAAAAGACATGTATGCATCTGTACAACAGTGGAGCAAATTCAGCCAAATTAAAACACTAAAGAGATGAGGGAAGCCACTGAGATGTGTGCCACATGGCCAGATATGAATGAGAAATCTAGCCTGGAACACCTCTCTGTTTCTGCCTAGCTGGCACGGTGGTTTGTGTTTGTCTTGCTGCTGTGCACAATAGGTAGATGTCTCAAGGTTAGGTTACACGAGTGGCTTGCTTAGCCAAGGTGACTTCTCTCATCTGTTACACATCTCAGGGTTATAAATAACATAGCCACCTCTGTCTGATTGGGTCTTGAGGCTGACAGCCCCCTCCCTATCACAAAATGCTTGGACAATAACAAGCAATAGGAAGTTCCAGACGGTGACTGCTTTCTTGTTTAACACATATAGGGGATTGGATTGGTCTTTGTTCCTCTTTAATTAGGGTTTATTGGTAAATTGGGCAGATTTTTCAGCCTTTGGATGATGTGGACTGTCAAGGCCTAATTCCTTAGGCCTATCAAGTATGAGATATGTTTACAAAGCACCTTCTAGGATTAGTTAGGTTGCTATCAAAAGAGAAGAGTATATTTCTATCAATGAAACACTGCTATGACAAGGTCTGTTCCCTGAGACAAATGGCCTTTTCCACGGAGGCTTTAAATAGGAGCAAAAATGGTAGTGAGCAGCGCTGAGTTGAATAATTAGATTGTTCTTCATAAATCCTGGAGTGAAGACTTCCAAGCAGGTCCATTCTGTGCGTCGTATGTTAGCACTAAGCTTTATGTGGTGTGGACACAGTTCTATGCTAGGCTGAGATGATGGGGGAGTAAATCATCGAAGAAGATTGGGACTTGGAGAATACAACTCCTTTCTCCTCCCCCTCCTTTGGTGGAGATCATGTGCTCTGACATACAAACACCCATATTATTTATTTTATCACTAAGAATTTTTAGAGAACTAACTAGAATGGTCATTGAATATTTATATTTTGTTTATGTTTCAAGACTGGGAAAAATACACATTTTCTTCACGTCCCCAGACTAGTTCATTTAGTGATTCACTTAAAACATTCTTTCAGAGCCATTGAAAGACAACTTCCTTCTCTGAGGAATGCAACAGTACAATAGCAGCTCAGTATTATCTTCACGTAGCCTTGGTGAAATTTCCTCTTGCCAACTTAAAACTGATCTTCAATTTTTTTCCCCCTTTTAATTATTCAGGGTTTTCTTTCCATGTCCATTATGAAAAGAATTCTCAGAAGAACTGGAAATCAAATGTCATTCCATTCTAATTCTGACTGGTAATTTCTTTAATTGGAGTTAGTGTCCACCGGCTTCTGCCAGGTAATAGAGACAACACACACAGCTTACTGACAAATGCTTGTGCTCATTCAGTGAAGTACTTCAGATAGATTTAAATCTGTGATTTGGTTCAAATGAAAACACATTCACAATCCCCTCTAAACAGTATTGCTGAAAATCACCAGGGATATTTTTCCTCCATTGACGTGGGACCAAAGTACATGCCTAATTGCCTTACCCACTGATGAGAGGATAGTCCTGTATCACAGTAAGGTTTATGGGAGCTGACTGGTTTGAAAGTGATCTGATTATAAATTTAAAAAATCAGGTTGAGATGAGATCTAAAATCCCATGTCTTGTGACATTAAGAGGCTGATTAGCTAAACATTTTGCATGCAGGCCAGTACAAAGGTCTAACGTGACTACCATGTCATGTCATGCAGGAAACTTGGGTTAAATTTCTGGTCTGGTCTTGCGCCCTCTAGGGCAAGGGCTGGAAGTGTAGCACCAGAACACTTGAGTAGCCCAGTAAGAATTCTGACTCTGTCTGATTAAACAGCAGCTGTGAGAGGCTCTGAAAAGAGTCCCTTCCAGGTCTCTTAGCCATAGGGGTGGTGGCTGTACTGGATGGGCTGGAAGTTCAAAATCCAGTTATGCAATCTTTACATGAGGACTATTCCAATAAGTGCTACTCAGCTGGAGTAAGGGTTGCAGAACCAGACCAACAGAGAGGGGAAAGATGAAGTGGAAGGAGAAAAGGGTTTCAGAATGAAATAAAGGAAACTCTGGAAGGGAAATTTTATATGCGCTTAGGACCTATCCCGTGCCCATTGAAGTCAATATAAAGACTTCCATTGACTCCGACTGGTTTTGAATCAGACCCTTATTATTAAAAACTAGCTTGTGGCCAGCCCTTTTATGGGGGTGCAGGAGGAGAGGCCCCTTAAAACCCACTGTGTAGCTGTGTAAGCGCCAGCTCTGATTTAGCTCCTTAGGATTGCTACCTAATTCCTCCCCTCTGGAAATATTCAGCTCCCACATAAGTATTAACAAATGGCATAGTCTAGATAAGAATCCATCCACTGGATCAGCAGTTGAGAGCAGCCTAGGCATTTAAAGGGCCCATCCAGCAAGATCTGGTATATGGGAGTTCTCTTTCCAGTACCATCCTTCACCTGTCCCCTGAGGGTAGGATTGAAAAGGTTCTGCGGTAGCAAAATACTGTCAGGTTAAACCGTATTAAGCATTTTATAGGGTAATTTGAACGATAATCATCAGCTTCCTATTGTATTATCCATATTCATTCACAGGTGTACTTTCTTTTTTGCTACTAGTGTAGGAAACCCCCTCTTATTGTACTAGACTATGTAAAAACAATGGAGAGAATTTTTAAAGACACATTCCTATTCACATCATAAGAACATGAATTCTAGGAATTTCCTGTTCATAAGAAGTTTGCATTCCTAGGATGCAATTCTCACACACTTGAATGCATGCTCCATAAACGCTGCAGTAGAAGTCACTACCATTTCTTCCTAGATGGCTGGCTGGTAGCGTGGTCTGCTACGGCGAAAGAAGATAGAACTGATCTGATTTTCAAAGGTCCCGAACAATAGCAGCTCCCGTTACTTCAGAAAGAGTTACGAGTGCTCAGCACATCTGAAAATCAGGCCACATGTCTATATTTGGTTGAGGTGTCAAGTATATTCACTAGGAGTTTGTACATGACTTCTGCTAATTTGTTTCTTAAAAGCTGTCTCGGCTGTGTGGTTGCTCCAGTTTCCACAGTGCCGTTTGTGGGTCAGGCAGGCTTGCCTTGTGTCGCGTAATGTGACTAACCCGAATTAATCAAAAGCAAGACAGGGGTGATGGCTTCCTACATGTTTGTATAGCACCTGCAAAAGGGGGGCCTGATCCTGATTGGCCCTTTGGGCTCTGTCAGAGCACAGATATTACATAATAATATCAAGACCTTGGAAACTGGCTGATAACAAATGTGTATATATAATATCTCTTTTTCTTCAATGAAGAAAAGAGTAGTTTGAGATATTTTAATGTCCGAAGTTCTGATACTGCAGATTGTTCAGTGTGTGTGGACTTCTGTGGAGCTCCTCGTGATTGCAGCAATGTAGAATAACCTGCAGGATCAGAGTGTAGGTAATGCAATACCTTCATTTCTCTAAGGCAGCACTTTCCAATGTTTGCGATGCCCCCTCCTGGGGGCAGTGTAAAAGACAAGCCAGAGGTGGGGCACAGAATGGTGATAGTGCAAGTTGCCCCCATTTTGCCCTGCTAACGTGGTGGGGCTAAGCGGGGGTGGGGGGCAAGATAGAAAAGAAGGCTGGTCCAGTGGTTAGAGCAATGTTGTGGTACTTGAGTTCAGTTCCCAGCTCTGCCTCAGACTTCTTGTGTGACTTTGGGAAAGTCACATGGGGCAGATTTTTAAAGCTATTGAGGCCCCTAGAATAGTTTCAGAAGTGCCTAGGCACCTCATTCTAATTGATTTCAAGGGAGTTAGGCACTTTTTGAAAATCTGTGTGCCTCACTGGCTCTTCAGGTATGAAGTATCTTTAAAAATTCTGTCTCAGTTCCCTATCAGTACAATGGGGATAATAGCTCTTCCCTACCTTGTGGGGGTATTGTGAGGATAAATACATTAAAGCTTGTGAGGCATCCAGATATTACAGTAATGAGGGCCATAGTACCTTAGGTTGGTCTCATTTTCCTGAAGGCAGGGCTCATTTTTTGAAAGTCTGAAAACCGCTTTTCTAAGCCAAGGTACATTTCCAACCATCTGATTTCTCAGTGGCTTCACCTACCCGTAGGTTGGTCAAACACTAGGGTTTTTCTAGGAGAGGTATCTTTAATCAAGATAAAGGCGGCATTGTTCATGCGTCAGAAAAATCTCTCCTAAGCATTAGGAAATATTAGCTATGAGAATGCAAGGTGTTCTTTGCTTGCCAAAGATTAGTTTTTAAAGCTAAAACATATCAATCTGAAAAGTGTTTTGTAGATTGTTTGAATTTTCTAAAAGTAGATTTAATAAATAAGGACTCAAGACCAAAGCAATGTCTCTTTGTGGTAGGATTTTTCATTATATTTGATGCCTATTTCTGTGTTATGAGGATATTCTGTTTAACTCCTTTGCGATGCTCTTTCTAGATTAGTATAGGTATAAAAACCAAAATCCTGGCATTAGATTTGAAGACTGTAACATTATATTACACCAGGGGTCGGCAACGTTTGGCACGCGGCTCGCCAGGGTAAGCACCCTAGCGGACCGGGCCAGTTTATTTACCTGCTGACGCAGCAGGTTCGGCCGATCGCGGCCCCCACTCGCCGCGGTTCGCCGTCCCGGGCCAATGGGGGCGGCGGGAAGTGGCGCGGGCGAGGGATGCTTACCCTGGCGAGCCGCATGCCAAACGTTGCCGACCCCTGTATTACACCATAGTTAGAAATTAAACTAAGAAAAAAGGAACTTGCTGTTCCAATAATAAATCCACATTTAAATCTGTTTTTTCCAATGCAATCAAATCAGCAAAGAAACTAAATGACAAAGATAAGCATATAACTTCTTTAGTCCAAAAGGATCTCCAAAAATGTATACATAAAGCATGGCTGAAATGCAGCGATGTGGAGAGACCATGGAACAACAGTCAGATGTAGGAGAAGATATGGGCAAGAATATAAGGTCAAATTTGTCCTTTTATAGAGGGGCCATGGGATCTTTTTAATTTATATGTGCCTGTACCACAGATAATCATGCCAGTTATGCGTCTAATTGGCCAATTGTGCTCACAATTGCAGTAATTACAAGTGAAAAGTAAAGGTGAATTTTACCTCTTGTGAAGAGGGCCAGTGGAAGACCTAGGCACCACTATTTTGAGGACTTAATTGAGATTTAATTGGTGCACCAGCCTTATGCAGACTCACTGCACAGGGATGAATTTCACAGCAGGTTCACAATTAGAATATTGTGGTCCTTTTCTTTTGTGAAGGAAGTCCTTTGCAATAATTATCATGTAATCCTCTTCTAAAAAAACAGTAAGTTGCATAAATAAATATTACTTAGAATAGGCAACAGCATGTCTATATTCTTCTTTTCAATCATGATTTATATATCAAATTGAACATTTTTATTATCATGATGTGCTTGTGATCTACAATTTTCGTAGAGAACTTAACTGTGGTGTGATAAAAAACACAGAAGTGAGGATCAAATTGATATTTTCTGACACATTAATAAGTGTTTTTTGTGTGTGTGTGTGTGTGTATGTAGTGAACAAACCTCATTTAAAATATTTTAGTCAATGTTAGGAGTAATCACGAGCAAATAATAAGTGACATTTCTTAAATTGTTGTCACTCAGTTGGTTTTAATATGACAGAATCTTCTGTGACCAAGTCTAGAAGCCTCGCCTGAGCTTTTCTATATTATCTGCAGAAATTTTCTATTTTATTTGCAGAAAAATAATCCATACAGTCTCTTTAGAGACCTATCTCAGTTATTAATTTGGTCTATTTGTGCGACATAATTAGCAGGTGTGATTAATCAAATAATCAAAAGGCAGATTCTGTGAGATTTCCAGACTAATTTTACAGGTCTAGAAGATGTGTATAGTTCATATAAGGTTTGGATAGGCATTCAAACTTTTGGAGGCTTCTATGAATGGCATCTCCAAGCTCTTTGACTTCGACCTTAACCGCTGTGCATGAAGTAGGTGAAATCCCAGGCATTATACTCCAGGATCACAAGGAATCCATGAGTCTAACACCACTGGTGGTGCTAGACTTCCCAGTGAGCAGAGCAGGGCAAATGTGGGTCCTTGCTGTACAGGGGAATGGAGCACCAACCGTCTTTCTTATTCTTAGCAGTTATTTTAGAGCATCTTGTCTTATGATGCAAATGTATAGATACAGTCCTGGGATAAATAGTTGTGAATGTCTGACCTGGAAATCCACATTTAGCCAGCACAGCCCCAAAAGTCCTACTGAAACTAAAATATTTCGGGAGTTCCCAAATTACCTTGGCAGCCCTTGTGCACCTCTACAAGGTGCTTTGCATTACTGACCTCTCGGTGTTCCTCCACTGTTGCATCCGATCCCATGGAAACTTAGGCCTAATCCAAAAAAACCCATGGTAACTGCTTTCCATCTGAACAATAAAATGGCTAATAGCAAACTTGATGTGCAGTTCTGTGGTGAGAGCATCAGCCACGAAGCTAATCCAAAGTATCTTGGTGTTACACTGGGCTGGAGTTTGACCTGTCGACAACACCTCGAGAACCACCCGTGATCAGGTCTCGTGTCACACTTCTCAGAAAATTGGCTGGAACATCATGGGGCTCCAGTCCACAGACCTTACAAACTGCAACAATTACCTTTGTATATTCTGCAGCTGAATATTGTGCACCAGTGTGGTCTCATAGCAGTCACACTAAACTCCTTGACACTCAACTTAATAATGCTATGCGCATAGTGTCGGGGACGCTCAAATCTACTCCAGTTGACTGGCTCCTGGTCCACAGATTAGAAGAGCTGCTCAGACATAGAATCATAGAATATCAGGGTTGAAAGGGACCTCAGGAGGTCATCTAGTCCAACCCCCTGCTCAAAGCAGGACCAATTCCAAACTAAATCATCCCAGCTAGGGCTTTGTCAAGCCTGACCTTAAAAACCTCTAAGGAAGGAGATTCCACCACCTCCCTAGGTAACCCATTCCAGTGCTTCACCACCCTCCTAGTGAAAAAGTTTTTCCTAATATCCAACCTAAACCTCCCCCACTGCAACTTGAGACCATTACTCCTTGTTCTGTCATCTGGTACCACTGAGAACAGTCTAGATCCATCCTCTTTGGAACCCCCTTTAAGATAGTTGAAAGCAGCTATCAAATCCCCCCTCATTCTTCTCTTCTGCAGACTAAATAATCCCAGTTCCCTCAGCCTCTCCTCGGCTGGGATTTAATTAATTTTTTTAATTAAATACAAGGATCCCACTACACCATGACCTACAGAACCCGCCAAAGATTAGATTAAAATCCCGCAACCCTCTATGGAACCGTATCAAGATCCTTACACCCAACTTTGATGCTGAGGCTCAATGGAGAGTCACATGGAGCACTTCAACCGCTCAAAACAAACAGCTCGTCATTGATCCTGTTGTGGAACCACCGGGTTTTGATTTATGTTGGAAAGACTGTGCAGATGGGAGATGTGGAAATGGAAAATGAGGCGAACACCTGTATGCAACTGTGGTCACCAGGCACAAATGTTAGAGCACATCATATCTGAATGTCCCCTTCGTTCCTTTGCCGGGGGCCTGAAGGACATTCACCAGCTCAGTGCTGCACCAATGTGCTGGCTATCAAAGTTAGATATTAATTTGTAGTTGTTGCTAGCCACCCAAGCCATGCGAAAGAAGAAGACCTCACCGTTTCCTTAATCTTTCAAGGAGAATGGGTTTGTTCACCCTGAGTATTATTCTGTTGTACTGGACTGCATTGAAATGACTTTTTGAAATCTGTGTGGATTAGGTCCACTACGTCACCCCTGTCTGTTTTTCACATTATCTCTTAAAAAAAATTCCACCCAATTTGTCAGACAAGATCTGCCCTTTATGAAACCAGGCAGATTCATTTTGATCAGTTTACGTTTCTCCAGATGTTTGGTGATCTCATCCCCTGTTAAAGTTTCTAAGATCTTGCCTGTGACTGAAATCAGATTTATGGGCCAGATTTTCAGCTGGTGTAAACTAATGTGGGTCCATTGGCTTCAGTGGTGTGATGCTGATTTATACCAGCTTGAGAGTCTGCTCCAAAAATGTCTTGATTCCCTCTCCACCCCCCGCATTTCTTTTCTTAAAGACTTGGAGTTGTTTGCTTTATTCCAGCCCCTCTATATCTCTCATTTTCTCTAAGCAGCTGCTAAAATTCTTTCTTATTAGACAACTAATCTCTTCTTGTATCCCTTTCAGCATTCTGGGTTCAAAGCACCCCATCCAGATCAGGGCTTTGTCTCTCTTCAGTTATATTAACTTACACACATTGCCTTGGTGACTACTAATGCTTCTAGTTCTTCACTGCTCTGCCGGAGAACTTTGCTTCCATTTCCCTCTTAAGCACTAGCAAGAAGAAATCGTTTCATTTTTTAGCTCTGTCCCTTTCCCTGTGTTGTTAAGTTCCCTCCGCTACCTCTCAGTGGTCCAATGGCCTCCCTCGTTAATCTCATCTCCTTTACCTATTTAAAAGAAATCTTTTATTGTTTTATTCACCCCATGGGCAATTTTTCTCTTTGTCATATTTGGTTTCCTAATCGGCTTTTTACATCTTTTCATCTTTGCTTTATAATCCCTTTCATCCCCTTAATATTTGCCTTCTTACACACGTTGCCTGCCTTTTTCCTCTCTCTGATAGCTTTTATGACTTCCTCAGTCATCAGGCTTCATCGGAAACAGACCTTACCCATCCCTGTTCTACAGAGATTGTTGTTTCCAAGTACTACTCTCATTTCCTGAGCATGAACCACGGTATGTAAACTAGAGCTCAACAAATAATTAGATGTAAATACTTTATATGCCAAATTTTGCCTCTTTTTTTTGTTTGCTTGTGAGCAGGTGCCAAAATTCTCACCTGCATTCATTATTTTAAACTATTTGCAAATTTCCTTGTGATTTTTTTTCCCACTATGGGTGAAATTCACCCCTATGTGGAGAGCCCACACAAGAACTATG
Source organism: Terrapene triunguis (assembly GCF_002925995.2). Classification (NCBI taxonomy): domain Eukaryota; kingdom Metazoa; phylum Chordata; order Testudines; family Emydidae; genus Terrapene; species Terrapene triunguis. Next base: position 5,114,982 of record NW_020698262.1, on the reverse strand, counting down.
AGCCAGTTAAGACCCCCTTTAAGCCCTCAAAATAGGTTTTAAGTGGTCTGTAAATTTCTGTGCTGGCCCTTTGCACAGGGGTGAATTTGACCTATATAAATATCTTACACATAATAATGGTAGTACTTACGTGGCACTGTCCATCAGTAGATCTAAAAGCGCTTTACAAAAGAGGGAAGTATAATTATCCCCATTTTAGATGGGGAAACTGAGGCACAGAGCAGTGCAGTGGCTTAGGTCTCCTAAGTGCTTCTTCAGTGCTCTTATTCCCCCAGATGCAATAGCTTAAACCACTTTCTTGCTTCATTATGTAACTCGGTATTATTTCTTTTCCAAGATTGCATGATGAAATGCAGATTGTACAGTCAATCCTCTTTCAATGACTGTTCTAGAATCCGACTGTAAAATTCTCTTTTTTTGAGAGTGTTGTGCTGGTAAAGCTGAAGTGTGCAAATATTCATCTGAATTTTGATTTGATCAAGTACGTGCTCCTTTTTGAATTTATTTTCCATGAATATTTCCAGATTATCTCACCCCCTACTATTCTCTCAGATGCAATGTAAACAAGTGCAACTTCAAATCTCTGTTGCAGCCTCTTAATCCTTGGGCTAAGAGAAGGACTAAAAGTCCTCCTGAGATGTGCTCATCTCCTGAACAGGAAAGAGAGCTATGTGTGTCTTCATTAATGATGCCTGCAAGCCCTTCTTGAAGCAGCATTCAGATCTCAAACGAGCCCTGACAAGCACTGTAGTTGCACGGGAGGAAAGTGACAGGGGAGGTTACAAGGGAAACAAACAGGAAGACGTGTGGCTTCTTGACGGAATTCTACTCCATCCCACTGTGCTAAATTCCAGCTGGGCTGGCAACATGGGTCTCTACAGCGATGCAGGAGGTTTGAGTGACCAGGCACTAGATGGAAGCTGGGGAAGGTGGCCTAGAAAAAAGAATTCGCAGGAGTTAGAAGAACTCCAGTGTATCATCTCCCCTGCCTGTCCCTCATAGAACCATTGATGATGTTCCCTTCAGTCAGCACACAAACACAGATTTGTGTGGCAGAGAAAACGCTATGGTATAATGGGCAATGGGGCTAAAACAGCAGAGAAAAGAGCACTTTTAAAATGTATTTAAAAGAAAGAACTGGTATCTAGGTGGGGGACTAAGAGGACCCTGGTAAATCAAATGGAAATTTTTGCAAGAAAATATCTGTTTTCATGGAAATTTTTCAGATTTTTGTCAAAAAAAGGAACACCCCAAAGTCCAATGATTTGTTAGTTTCTGAAAACTTAAATTGTCTTTATTTCTTCAACAAAAACCTGAAAATTCCACAGGCAATAAATTTCCCAGCCAGATCTGTTGTTGAATTTTGCTATTATGATTGTTTATGTTCATGTATATAATTGCATTCCTTATATTATACCTCCCCTGCATGATTTTACCAGCTATTACTTATACAGCAACTTGTTCATAAGCCAAATTTTTTTAGTAAAAAAGGGAAGCACCAGAGAAGGGGGTCGGCTTATGAACGGGTATAGCGAGGGAGAGGTGGGACACAGTCCCCCCCCACCCCCCGAGGGAGCAAGGAGAGGCAGCACAGCCAGAAGGGAAGAGGCAGGGCCAGAGACTCTGCGCTTCCAGCCATGCTGCTCTCCCCCCAGCCTCCGAAGCAACTGCAGCTCCGGGGCTGGCAGGCTGCAGCCGTGCCGCTCGGCCCCGCCCCCCAGAGCGGGATGTGGTCGCGCCACCCGGCCCGCCGGAGCACGCTGTGGCCGTGCCGCCCGGCCCAGCCCGCTGGAACATGCTGCGGCTGCGCCGCCCGGTCTGGCCCGCCAGAGCAGGCTGCGGCCACGCTGCCCAGCCTGCCGGAGCAGCTCCAGCCAGGCCAGGGACATCCTCCCCAGATAAGGTGGAAAGGGCGGGGATAGGGAGAGTGTGGGGGTCCCGGGCTAGGGGTGAGGTCATGTGGGGGGTGGTCACAGGGATTACTCCCCTGGCCCCCAGCTTCTCCCCCCAAAAAAATTTCCCCACCAGTCACTGTCCCAGCCCGTCAGGGTAAGCAGCTGGCGTGCCAGGACACTTTGTTTACTTAGATATACCTCTGTTCCTGCAGATGCTCGAGGTAAACAAACCATCTCGGCCCACCAGTGGCTTATCCTGATGGCCCGGGAGCCAAAGTTTGCTGACCCCTGAATTATAGGGTCGGCTTATGAAGGGGTCATAAAAATTTTCCATTTTTACTTATCCATCTTAGGGGGGGGGTCAGCTTATAAACGGACCGGCTTACGATCGAGTATATACGGTATATGACACTTTCCTAAAAAGTAAAAGACAATGCTGTGGGCCAGTTCAGCCTTGCTGACCTGAGAGAAGCTGCAAATAATGATGCAGTTAGGCCCCAATTCTGCAGACGTTTATTCACCTGCTTAACTTTACTCCCATGAGTAGTTCTGTCAGTCAATGGGGCTACCTACAGTAATAAAGTTAAGCAGGTGCCAAAGTGTTTGCAGATCAGGGCATTAGGCCTGATTTAATGCCCAATGAAGTAAATGGAAAGACTCAGTTACTTCAATGAGGGCTGGATCAGTCCTTTGCCCGAGCACTCCTTAGTAAAACATTTTAACACGGCTGAGTTTACTTGCAGCACGACCTTGCACAATCATTAACAATCGTTACAACTTGGCATCACCAACTACAAATACCATATAATGTGCTAGTGAGACAGGATGGGTGAGGTAATAGCTTTTATTGGATCAACTTCTGTTGTTGATAGAGATAAGTTTTTGTGCTTACACCGGGGTCTGGGAAACGTACTCAGTGCCACAGCTACATACAAGGTAGAACAGATTGTTTAGCATAAGTAGTTAACACATATTTCAAGGGACCACACAAAATGACACCCCCTCTTCCGGCCTTCAAACAACCCCCCAGCCTCTCCAAGCTCATCATCAGAAGCAAGCTGCCAGCAGACCAGGACACACCAACTCAAAGCAGCATCAGACTTGGCTAGGAAAAACAGATGCAAAAGCTCTAGACATATCTCCACTGTTACAATGATCAACACTGCCCACAACACACCTTTCAAGATCCATGGGTCATACACATGGCTAACACAACATGGGGTGTACCTCATCCAGTGCACCAAGGGTATGTCTACACTGCAAGGTAAGCCTGGGGTTCGAACTCAGGCTCAAGCCTAACGCCCCTTCCAGCTGCACACAAATCTCACTATCCCTGGTCTTGGGCCCAGGACCCCAGAAGGGTGGAGGGTCTGAGCCTGAGTCAAGCCAGGATGCAGTATTCAAGCCCTATTGCTTCGCAGCATACATGCAGCCCCCCTGGATTCGAGCTCTGGGAGTCTGCCAAAAGTATTCCACAATCCCCTGGGCTGATTTTCTTTGTCCTCTGGACAGTTAAGTTTGGTGTACAGTCAAGTTTTCCCACGCTTCATCACAAACAAAGGGCTAGATTGACCTCATTTTTGGAGGGTGCTGGGCAGTCGGGGACATGGGTGGTTGAATTCAGGTCTGCATAATGCAGTGTAGATGCTGGAACCGCAAGTTGGGACTGGGGCCCAGGGTTCAACAATACCTAACGTGGGGTTAGAAATGAATGTAAATGCTCAAGCCCTAGGTTACAGACCCAGGGTCTGCTAACTCGAGTTTACTAGCACCGGGCTTACGTTGTAGTGTAACATACTCTAAAGGCCCCAAAAACAAAAATCTGGGTGAAATGAGACAATCGCTACACGCTCGAATGGATTCACACATTAAAATGATAAAAGACAAAAACACCATGTCATCTGTGGGCAAACCCTTTTCACAAAACGATCACTTAATATCTCACCTATCTGTCCTTGTCCTCAAAGGAAACCCGCACAGCACTTTCAACAGACGAGCCTGGGAGCTTAAATTCATAACTTTGCTAGACACTAAAAATCATGGACTGAATAGACACATTGGATTTATGGCTTATTACAACAATCTATAACCCACTAACAACTTCCTCCCCTCCCCCCCAATGACTGGAGAGGTGTTAACAGGTCAATTCACCTTGAACTGTCCTTTGAAATATGAGTTAACTACTTATGCTAAACAATCTGCTCCACCTTGTTTTTAGCTGCAACACCTGAAGAAGAGCTCTGTGTAATCTTGAAAGCTTGTTAGTCTCTAAGGTGCCACAAGTACTCCTGTTCTTTTGTCTCTTTCACTATTACCTCATCCACCTTGTCTCTAACATCCTGGGACCCACACAGCTACAATAACACTGCATACATATAATCTGCTGTGCAAAAATAACCCACACAATTAGAAATCTTTCAGGGATCCCTCTGCGAAGTTGTTGGTGCTTCTGAACATGTGGGTATTCATCACCAACTCACAGGGGCACTGGTGTGTTACCCAAATCCATCCCAGAAATAGTATCTCTGGGATAAGATGCTTGAAGGAATGACACTACAGTGCCAGATAGGCATTTCTCAACTCAGCAGGGGACATCGCTATACTTCAATTAGTACCTTAATTGAGCTATTTGCAGGGGAGCACTCTAGGGAGCTGAACACCTATTTTCTTGCAGTTTAACAACTACCAAGTCTAAACACTTAGTTTCTCCCTTAAATAGGAGCAAATATATAGTATATCTCCACAAACTTCACTGCAGTGAATTGCATAATAGTAATTCCTATTGCAAGTAAGAGTAATAATAATAATATAATTAAATTGTGTTATTAATTACACTAAATTCTACTTAACTGGTTTTTGTCTAAATGATTAAGAATCATATTCCTTTAGTCATTTTATGACCCTATGTGCATTTCTTTCAGCATATCTTAACAGCAAAGGTTTTGGGGTTTTTTGAAAACCTATGATGGGTCCAATGTTCCATGTAGAAATCTGGCGCAATTCCTTTGATTTGATTTGATTTCAGTAGCATTGGTCTTGATTTATGGGACGAGAAATACATCCAATAAGTAGGGGTTTAAAAAACATCAGGAAGGCAATAGTGCAGGGGTCGAGAACGTTTGGCACGCGGCTCGCCAGGGTAAGCACCCTGGAGGGCCGGGCCAGTTTATTTACCTGCTGACGCGGCAGGTTCGGCCGATCGCGGCCCCCACTGGCCGCAGTTTGCCATCCCGGGCCAAGGGGGCGGCGGGAAGCCACGGCCAGCACATCCCTCGCCCGCGCCACTTCCCGCCGCCCCCATTGGCCCGGGATGGCGAACCGCGGCCAGTGGAGGCCGCAATCGGCCGAACCTGCCGCGTCAGTAGATAAATAAACTGGCCCGGCCCGCTAGGGTGCTTACCCTGGCGAGCCACGTGCCAAACGTTGCCGACCCCTGAAATAGTGGAAAGAATTGAGCAAAATTTTGTGGTCTCCAAAAAATGGAGATTTGGGTGGACTGAAACTTGCTGAGAATTTGTGTTGAATTCAACAGATTTTTTCAGTTAAAAAACAATAATTCCAGAAAAAAAAATTCATTTTGACATTTTCCAAATGACACGTGTTGATATTTTTATTCAAAATAACTTTTTGTTTCAAATGTCACTTGAATTTTATTTTTTAAAACGGTAAAAAAACCCTCAAAAATGGGGAAAAAAATGTTTAGTTCAACCCCAAACTTTGCCCCCTCCCAATTTTTCAGTTTGACTTGGAAACCGAAAAATCATTGATTTGCACAGCTCTACCAGTGGTATCCAGAAGGGTCCAGTCCTTTCCACACTCTTTGGTTGCATGCTGCAGGACCCAGATTCCCAGTGGCACATAGTGGTAGCAATAGCAGTGGCAGCATCTATAAATGTTTGTATTTTGGTAGCACCCTGAGACCCCGGCGTGATTGGAGCACCATTGTTCTGGGTGTTTTTGTTCCAATGGAGGCATTTAATTTCTGAGCAGATGCCACAGTAATGTGACTATGTTGGAATCATTGGAGTTGCGTCTGAGTTTGTTATGGGATGGGTTAATCGCATAGATACTGGATTGGTTTTTCTGCAGAGGGGGAGGTGGGTTTCCCCATCCTAGAAGTTTATGCATTTTGTATGTTTGAGAATCAGCTCCCTGCAGGAGACATATATGTGACAGACTCTTTGTACTCCTAGCATACATAGGCAACACACAAACACGCATACGTTCTGGATGAACGCTTGACTCCACTGAACTCAAAGGCAAAATTCCCAAGGGAGCTAGGCTATGTTAATTGTTTCTAAGGGTATGTCGACACTGGAGTTGAAAAGTGTAATTTCCAGGAGAAATACCCACATTAGCTCCGTTCAAGCTAGCTTGCTAAAAATAGTAACGTAGCCGTGGCGGCATGAGTAACGGGAATGACTAGCTGTTCAAGTACACACCTAGTGTCATGGACAGGTAGTGGCTAGCCCCTCCTTCTGCTTGCACTGCTATGGTTACACTTCTATTCTTAGCACACTAGCTTGATCAGAGCTAATGTGGGTATGTCTGCATGAGCTGGAAATTGCACCCCAAGCTCAAAGTGCAGACACCCCCTAAGTGTCAGAGTTAAACGCATACAAAAGCAAGGGGATTCAGAGTTAAAGCACTAGAAAGAGTAACATAGGAGACATATAATCTCTCTCGCTCTCTCTTTATATATATCTATATCGATATAAAGATAAATTACCCAAAAGGTAATTTATTTTACAATGTACATTTTTTAGCCAGACCAGTTTTTTATCATGAAAAATCTCAGTTCCTCATAATGAAGATTACAATATTCTCCAACTTCTCTGTGGGGCAACTTACCAAATGTAATAAATGTGCAAGAGGCTGGTGTTTGTCCTGACCTCGGTCATCTGACATGGGTCAGGATTCTCAAAGATAAATACCACAGTCACAGGACAGGGGGCCCTTTAAAAAAAATTGTAATGCAAATAAACCATAACACCAACAAAAATAACAACTAACCATGAACATAAACTGTCCATGAAACACACAAATGGAGATCCCTGGGATGGAGATTAGGATGCATAAGCAAAACCTCTTGGAAAACGAGCATTATATTATCATGGACTAACAGAAATGTAGAGCTGAAAGGGGCCTTGAGAGGTCATCATGTCCAGCCCCTTGCTCTGAGATAGGACCAAGTAAACCTAGGCCATCCCTGAAAGGATGGGACTTCCAATGATGGGAATTTCAAAACCTCCCTTGGAAACCTGTTCCAGAACTTAACTACCCTTATAGTTAGAAAGTTTTTCCTAATATCTAACCTAAATTTCCCTTGCTGCTGATTAAGCCCACTACTTTTTGTCCAACCTTCAGTGGACATGGAGAAGAATCTATCACCATCATCTTTATAACAGCGCTTAACATATTTGAAGACTGTTATCAGGTCTCCCTCAGTCTTTTCTCAAGACAAAAAAATCTGGGCATGTTTAAACCTTTCCTCATAGGACAGATTTTCTAAACCTTTTATCATTTTTGTTGCTTTCCTCTGGACTCTCTCCAGTTTGTCCACATCTTTCCTAAAGTGTGGTGCCCACAATTGAACATCAAACATATTGTCTCACGTGTCAGTAATTATTGCTGAACCTCAATGGCTTTCCGATCACGTACCCATTTCTTCTCAGACCACTTCCTTCTGCAGTGGTCTGTTCAGCCACTGGTGCAAATATGCTACCTGGAACTTTGTTTTGCTGCTCCTGGTGCTTTTCATCATCAGTGACTCTGATGTCCACACAGGAGTGCTTTCAGTAGCATTCTGGATGTCCTCAAGAAACAGAGACCCAGCATTATCCTCGGTTTTGTTTATATCTCTGCTCCCTTCCATTGTGTGAAGTCTGTTTCTCTCATTGAATTTGCTTTGACCTGCCTATACCATAAATAATTCTATCTCCAATCACTCCAGCTGTTAGTTATTCAAATTCACATAATTTAGCATTATTATGCCAGGCAGTAAAATAATGGTCAGTGGTCTCCTTGGGCAACTGGTCTTGAAAAGAAAATACCCCCAAGAATGAGACATTTGTGCGTGGATCAGAATATGAGTGATATTTTTGAATGACTTTGTCCAGCAGTTTGCATTCCTCTTCAGGCTTGTACTGGCAAGTATTGTACATCTCTGATGGCTCTGGGACTGCCACATTCAGTAATATGGAGTATTTCATCCTCTCTGATTTACCATCAGTACTAGGGCTGGTCACAAATTTTCCATCTAAATTGTATTTTTGACTAAATTAAATTTTTCACAGAAGCAGTCAAAGAAAATGTTCATTTGGTGTCTAACACAAAACCCTTAAAAACTAAACATTTTATGGTTTTTGGCTGAAAATTTAGGAAAAGACCAAATTTTCTGCGGGCGGAGAAAAAGGAGGGATACCATTTTCTGAACATCTCTAGTTAATGCTAGTTGCTTCTAGATACATTTGCAAGTGCTGCTACCATCTGATCCACACTTCTACCAGATTGGGGGATTGAAGTGGCTTCATTTGCTAGATTCTGTGTAACACATGGGAGGGCTGCTAAGAGACTGCTAAGGTTTTACTTCCTTCCTTGAGTCACCTAACATGGGTTTAGGGTTACCAAAGATAAATACCCCTGTGTGATTGGGTTAATGAATGGGCCTCTGAGACCATTTAGGATTCCTGGCTGCATCTGGAGGATGGCCCAGACTTTAAGATGAATCCCAGATGGGAGACAAAGTGGCTGATTAGTTACAGAGAGGAAGTTTAGAGCAGAAAGGGGATGTAGAGAGAGAGAGGGTGGAACTCTGCAGTCACTTTCTGAGATAGTGAGTAGAGAGAATACAAGAGTCAAAGATGAAGAGATGGCCCAGGGATCCTCTCCAGAATAGAGAAGTCTGGCAGGAGGCCAGGGAGAGAGAGAGAGCAGCCAGGAGAGTGGAGTCAGGCTTTGGTGGGAAGAAGCCGTACCAAAAGTGCAGAATCTGGACATCTAGGGAGACAGTCCTGGGAGGCTTTTAACTGAGGAACTGTGTTCCTGGGTTGGAACCTAGAGGAATGGGTTCCCCTACCAGCCACTGGTGAGATGGTGTGAGGTCAGAAAAGGGAACAAGGGTGATGGAGAGCTTGAAAGAAGGGAGCAAGGACCGTTGGGGCCAAGGGCCTTTTTGTAAAGACATGTGGACTTTGTTACCTCAAAAAGGGGTGGGTGGGGGAACTAAATCATGACCTGGCTGGAGGGCTGGGTTATGGGAAGAGAGACCACCTGAGGGACTGTTGGCAAGGGATGCTGGAGAGGAGAGAGCCTGCTATGCCACACCCAGCCCTAAGGAGTTGCCCTTGTAGTGGATGCACATTTCTATACCCTGTCATAGGACAGGTGTCAGTATCCACTTACTCCAGAGGTTGTTATTGCACCACAAACAAGTACAGGGCACACTGAGTTTCTTTGTAGGTGTGGCCATGCACCAGCTCCTCATACCTCTTCTCTCCTCTGCCTTCCTGCTCCATTCTTAGGGCTGTGTGGACACGCTCATTTAGCATTAAAGCAGCCTTAATTTGATTTAGCTTAATTCACTTCCAAAGTGATCCTCAGACTCTGCCCTCAGCACACACATGCAGCTCCAGTGATGTCAGTGGTAACCCTGTCAGTGGATTGAGGGCATGGTATGTTCCTCAGGAAATAGAATCCTACGTCTGTGAGATTTAGTAAGCCAAATGGATTCTAATGGTCACATGGGATTTCTGATAAGCATGCTGACATAACTAGCACTGATATGTTTAAGGGCTCTATGTGTTTAGTGCTCTATGTATGTTTCTGTGGGAAGACTGGCATTAGAGCAACCCACTTTCCCATGAAAAGCATGGCACATCTGCACTGATTGTTCTCTGGGTTTTTTGTTTTGGTTTTTTCCCCGAAAGCGAGGCTGAAGTTGCCAGTTTGCCTTTGCCGGGGGAAAATGTTGTGCAGTTTTTGGTAGCATGTTCATGTGTACGTTACTTCTTTGAAAATAAGACCCTAATATGTTAAGGTATGCCGGTCTGTGACAAGCTGAAATCTCAGCTGAAGAGCCCTGTCAGATCTGTTCTCTCATCCATGCCCTCCCTCCTTTCAAACACTGACCTTCCCCATCAGATAAGAAGCACAGATCTCGGCCCTGCGTTCCCTCTGCAGTCTCAGCCCATTAAAAATTCATTGCCTAAAGTGAATCTCCTCTGTTACTGCTGAATTGTTATTTACCTCGGCCCGGATTTCCTCAGGTTCTGACAATTAAAGGGGGTACAAGGAGAGGGCTGAGTCATGGGATTAAGTTTTGTGTAATATCTCTCTTGTAGCAAGAGACGATCATGTAAAGCCATAATTTCCCAGCTGCGTACTGGTTCCCCTTCAGTGCTTCGCTAAATGTGGTGACTCAACAGAAAGGATGGAGACACAGGTTAACAAGTATCCCTCCTTTTGTGGGATTAGAGTCTTGTATAGCGATGCTCTTTCAGAGGCAGGAGATGTTGTCAAGCATCATTAGGAAGCCATTTTAAACAAGAGTCTTAAAGCACCCTTTCGGGTCAAATGAATTTATTAGAGGGGAGTGGAGTGGAGGCAAATACTGTATGAGAGAGAAAATCTAACAAGTTACATGGCATTGATAAGGAAACAATTTAGAAAATTCATGGATGCTGTCGTGTTGCAGAGAATAAATGCATCTTGAAACTGCGTCTATTGGACTTAGTTAGATGTTGACCAGCTTCATGCTAATTCATTTCAACAAGTGTGAATGAGATGCAGGCAAGCTCTCTGTGTGCCCGGGTGGTCCTGAAAACCCCCCAAACTCCAGTGTAATTGACATTCACAAAGGCCTTAGCATCACAGGAGGAAAACTATTTTTTAACTGTAGGTGCATGTTTTGTAGAGAGGGTCAGGGGAAGGGGAAAAAATAAGATTCAGTAAAGAGAAATGTTTCCATTAGTTTATTAGATAACTTTAAAAAAAATTCTATGCAGTTTGAAAGGCTGTGGGAGACACTTTAGACATCATTTGATCTGTTGGTATGGTACAGTTCTGGAAGGAAATTGAACAATAATCTTTGGTTTGATGGGGGAAGAGAAGAATCAAAGAGGAGTGGGCAAATAAAAGCTATTTGTTTGGAAGTAGGTAAGCAGCTTTATTACACACTTAGTATGATGGACTATGGCCTGTGTTTGTTTATGAACCAACAGCATAAATCTAAATGAGCCAGTAGCTCAAATTTAAACTAGCTGTGTAGCTGAAGGTAGAAGAATGCCAGATACTGATCATTTAGACAACATCAGCTATACTTGTGGGGATTTTTTTCTGCAGTTGTTTAGACACATGCAGAAAAATTCTATTTTCCATGTATGGTCATTTGGGCTAAGGGAACAATAGGCTCAGCAGACTAATCCCAGCCTGAAGCAAGTAGAAAGGGATTCATGAACTCTGAATGCACACACACTTCTTCATCTGAGGATTCTATAGACTGAGGTTTGCAGTGGCATGTACTAGGAGGAGTTCAAGTGGTTGTTGTCATCTTTGGAGGGGTTTCTTTTGGGTTGGAATTCTGTCCTATATCCTGTAAGCCTCAGCTCACTAAGGTGGGACTGGAATTGCTAGGCTTTCCCCATGGGTACGGGTCTCTGTCAAGACATGCTTGGACAAGATGAAGTTAATGTTGAGTTAACCTTATAGTTAGATTAAGCCACTGGAAATGAATTGGAATAGGTACTCTGTCTCAATGGAAGCTGAAGTGCAACTATTCACTGCTGAGATTACATTAGTGTGTACAAACTGGCCACAGAGTGTGTACTGGATACGGTTCTGCTTTACTTTGCAGTCAATTATTCACATATATTAATTGTACTGCAAACAAAGCTGCAGATTTCCACTCTCCCTTCAGATGAATGTTGTAAGTCTGTTCATGTGGGTTCAGAGGGAGAGAGAGTGGTAGCCTGCCAGTATTACATGCTGGTACAATATTGTACGTGTGATGGTGAAGTTGTCTGTTAATATCATCTCCAGTTACCCTGGAGACTTCCAGCTCTTGGGCCGAATTCTCCTCTGTTACATCAGTGCAACTCCGCAAGCACCCCCCTAACACTTACTTTTCTCCACTTATACCTACACTGTTTTACTTGGGATTGCTGGACAGTGGCCACAAATTACAAGGGCACTCTTCTCTTGGGTTGTAATTGGGAGGAAGAACTCCTGATTTTTGCAAACTGGGCTGTGCATAACAGTTGGAGAGGAGACCTGAAGCAGTGTCTGGGTATAATTTAGGCACCATAAACAGAGGCAGCAAGGGGTCATGATTTTCCATTCTCAGTTTACCTCCTGCAATGTCTCTGCTAACTGGTGCATACAGCTTGAACTCTTGTAAAAATTAGCAGAGAACACAAGTACCGGTGACAGAAAGCTGAACTTTTCCAACAGCAGGTTCTAAATTCACAGTGTGCACTGAATCCACTTACACTTTAAAGAGACAGTCTGCTTTCTGTTCTTTCCACTGCTTAGTTTGGAAATGACTGCAGTACTAATTAAAAGCAAATTGCTTAATCTTGTTGCGTCAGGCAAGGGAGGCTCTCTTCAGAGAGGATGCCTCCTGTGAAAGGACTGAACATGCAGAATCCCTGCAGATGCAGCAGAGAGCCAAAGAGGAGGAATAAGTCAGTGTTGAGAGATCACTTGTCGCTAGATCAATTACACAGCTCAGTTGTATTCAGGCCAGCAGCTGTATCACAGTCTTGCCTTTGCCAGCAGGTATCAGAGCAGTGATAATGATATTTGTGTGACTCATTATATAATTATACAAATTTCCTTTGTGAAGTATCTGTCCGACTTTGTGTCCATATCTGAGATGCATCCTGCATATAAATGACACCAGGCAAGATCCCTGATGGAATTCAGATTGCTGAAGAGAGGAAACATTGCAAAGAACAAGATGCACGTGTCTTGTGCTCAAATCTACTACATGTAAATAAAATCCACATAGTAGCTGGGTTTATTCCTGAAAGTTACTATCCCTTTTGGAATAGGGCTGAACAATCTGTTTGCTCATGCATATATATCATACTGTTTGAAGTAGGTGCAGTGTTCCCCGAGTAGAGATGTCTCATTTATTTTTCTTCTGATCATATCAGTCTGTACTAATGATTTCAGATGACCTTTGCGTAATAGAAAGGTACTTTTTTTTTCTTTTCAAGTTTACATTTGCACGCAAGGATGTGTAACAACACAGAGAATTGATTTCTTCCCCTGTATTATCTTTTGGTAACATGCATACCATCTTTGCTAGCTAACAAAGAAATAGGAAACCTCTCTCTTTTTGCTTCAGGATACCCATGTGACACCCTGTTCCTGTATTTACTCTAAAGCAGCTGGGTATTGATAGCAAATTAACTGCAAGCCATGGAAGAGGCTGTTGTGTTTTACCCCTACAAGATGCAAGAAAAGTGGACATACTATAGTCTATTCATCTTTCCATGATTTTTATTAGGTTATAATATGTTAATTTCTTTAGCGTTTACCTAATCAAGGCAATTATGTATAATTAATGCAGCATGTTCTTCCGATGGCTGGTAGGAAAACAGTGGAAAATCAAGAATATTCAAACCACAGTAGAACTGGTTGGGTGACTGGGGTGTGACTTTCTTGTAGTCTGGTAGAAGTCTGCATTTAAAAGTAAACCAATTTAAAATGATGCCGTTTGACAGCAATTAAGCAGGCGTTACCGACAGATCAGGAAAGCTACTACAAATGAGACAGTTAGGGCTAGTCTACACTTACCGGGTAGTTCGACGGCTGGCAATCGAAGTTCCGGGTTCGATTTATCGCGTCTGGTCTGGACGCGATAAATCGAACCAGGAAGTGCTCGCCGTCGACTGCGGTACTCCAGCTCAACGAGAGGAGTACCGCGGAGTCGACGGGGAGCCTGCCTGCCGCGTGTGGACCGCGTCTGAACCGCGGTAAGTTCGAAGTAAGGTATGTCGAATTCAGCTACGTTATTCACGTAGCTGAATTTGCGTACCTTACTTCGACTTGGGGGGTAAGTGTAGACCAAGCCTTAGATAAATGATGGTATGGTCTGTAACTTTGGTCCAAATTCTGCTATCCGGTATGCACTCGCATCTCCCATTGACATTGGCTCGGGAGTTGGCGAGTAAGTAGGTGCCTGATGTGTTCATTCCCCTCTATAATGGTGTGTGTGTGTGTGTGTGTGTGTGTGTGTGTGTGTGTGTGTGTCCAAGCAGCTGCTCCACAGAGAGCTCTCTCTTAACTCTGGTGGTAGGGACCTCTGTTTTAGGAGCTGACAGATAAGTGTTCTAGCCCCAGGGGCAAGGGCGTATGCATGACTGATTTATGTAGCAATTATGTCTGTTGTCTACAGATATGGATTTTACAGAGGTAGGTGCACTTATCCTTCCCCATCCCTCGGGGGGGGGGGGGGGGAAGACATCCTATAAGACCTTGTGTTGTACTTATGGAAACCCAGGGACCTCAGTGGTGTAACCCAGTCAGTTTCCATAGTGATAGTGCAAGGGCTTGCGGGGGAATTTTTGGCTCCATTGACCGCAGTGGAGACAAGAGTGTATCCTCCTTTTGTTGCAGTAGTATTAGGGAGGTTTGGTACCTCCTGTTCCCCTTTGCAGGAGCTGGGAAGGCATGGCTGTTCCAAGCACCCCCATGAAAATGCAAGATGGAGGAAAAAGGCTAATTAGTTTCCCTGAAGATCCTGGACCAGGTAGGAACTGCATGTCATTTGACAGTCCTGCCCTCCTCACCTCCACCTCTGCTCCAGAAAATTTCCAAAGGAAGAGGAGTCCCAAAGGCCCAGTGTGTACATGGGTTCACAGCATTGAAACTTGACTCTGCTTCCCTGCTCTTTTGGGGAAGGATTCCAACCAAAACTCAGAACAAACTGAGTTGCTCATGTTTCCATGTCTTGTTATGAAAGTTTTGCTGAGCTCTAGTCATGCATGATATATTCTTAGAGAGCCGAGAGGCCAGAACAGATACAGTGTGGCAGCAGCATCCCACACTATGCCTCAACCATGGCCTGGAGATAACCACCTCCAAAATCCGAGGGTAGTTCAGTCTTCATGTCCTCTCTGCTGAGAATACCCGGACAACTGCCAGGTAAATTCAAGCAAAATCAGGCTTCTCTGCTTGGCCCCTTTTCCTGACTCTCTATGTGGAATAAAAACCTTTTCAAGGATCTGTTGATACTAGACTGAACTGTCCAAGCGTGGTGTCAGGGTGTATTGTACTCTACCTACAATACAAATGCTTATCAACATATGTTCTGTTGTCTGCACCTCTTAGCAGAGGAAGTATTAGTTTTAATGGGCACAAGCCTATGAAATAATAAATAAGTCTTCATTTATTCGAGTGCTGCAGCGTCCTAATGAATCTTAACAATGTTACCAACCACATAATGTGAACCAAATTAGATTTTTTGCCAATTTCAGAACTCCTACTTAATAAACCTGAAGGCTTTCCTGTTTAAAATATCTGTCCAGGAAGGCTGATGTCTAGATAATGTTAAAAATGTTTATAAAAGGGACGGGAGAAGACCAAAATGGGATTATATAGAAATTCCCCAAAATAATGACTCCCTGGTCATTACATTGCATGTTATTTATGCTCCCTCATTATAATTCCATATTATACTCCCCTTTTTACATCTGAACTCTCACTTTTGGGGGGTTGTATATACAGTACTCTGTAATAAAATGTACATATTTTTGAAAACAGAGTGTGTGACTCCCACAGTTATATATTTTTTGCATCTTAAAAGAACTGTCAACAGACACAATGAATTTGCTTATTTCTTTCTCAACCAAATCCCTTTGAAACTGTAACTTTGGGACAGTAATGCATAGAATCTTCAAACTTTTCAGAACTGTGTAGAAAATGATAGTCTGTAGCTTTTTTGTGCATCACTGTGATAAGCCTTATTCCAAAAGGGGTGT
Source organism: Terrapene triunguis (assembly GCF_002925995.2). Lineage (NCBI taxonomy): Eukaryota > Metazoa > Chordata > Testudines > Emydidae > Terrapene > Terrapene triunguis. The sequence continues at coordinate 5,099,099 of NW_020698262.1, read as the reverse complement.
ATGTGCATATATTAACAGATATGTATAGCTAATATAAAATATGTCTATAGCTAGGGAGAATCTGTATGTCAGCCATTTCATAACGTACTACAGAAATGGTACAAAGTACTACATCTTACATGAGTGATGCTACAGTGTTTTGGGTGATCACTGTAGTATTTTTAAATAAGGGAAATGCTAAAGCTGTGAAGTGCATATATTACATTACATGGTAGCCATTGTAGTGAAGACTGGTTGTTCAAAAAGCATAAGAGTTATCATTTTACATAATAACTGGAAGTATATGAAGTGGGTAATATTTAAAATGTTCATTTTTCATCCCAATGTATTTGCGTTTCCCATGGTATTTGTACCATTATTTACGTTAGGATGTTATGGTACTAAAGTGACTTGCTGAGGGTGGTAAAAATGCCCAGTTTTTAATTGTGTCCACTGTATTTGTCAATCAAATGGCGAGATCACTTATTACATGATCCAATGACTGGCAATGCTCATTTATAACATGGGGACTATATATTTAAAATGGTAACTGGCGAGTCATTAAGTTTCATAACATTGTAAGTGGGCATGAAAAAGAAGGCAGTATAATACCTGTGAGTCATTGCTTTGGTGAGTTTCTGTATCATCCTATACCAGTTCTGCTAACTTTTCATTCACATGCCTTTGCATTTCCCAGGCCAGACAGAGCTGGAAGTGGTGATACTGGTGAGATTGTTCTTGTGGTATTGTGCTCAAGTCTGAGTAAGGAAACCCTGGAAATTCCAAGAACCTACCCTACCCTCTCATCCTTCTACTCTTTGCCCATCTCTAGTAAAAGTAATAGGGTGAGGGGAAAAGCCATCTGTCTTGCACCAAAAAAGCAGTACCACTTCAGAGCAAGTATAATATTAAATACTTTGTCCGGATCCTCAGCTGATGTTAACTGGTATAGTTCTGTTGAGGTCAGTGCACCAGTTAACATCAGCTGAGGAGCTGAACATTTATTTTTAATAAAGATTAGTCCTGGGCAATGTTTTCCATTAAAGAATGAGAAGTAATTGCATGTATCTTTGTTAGAATTGGGCTACTGCTCACTGCACTCTCATTAAAAGATTGAATTCACCCAAATTTGTTGACTTTCTCTGTGTTACATTTCACAGCATACAAATAGAGAAGATAGATGAAAACATAAAATACTCTTGCTGGAAGATTGCAATGTAGCCCTACTTTATTTCTTAAAATCCAGAACGATAACACACAAGAACCCAGAACCAGAGAGAGAGACAAAGCAGGCTGCTCCCTATCAAAGAGAGGCACAGCTCACCCTACCATAGTCTAGGCTGCCTGTTGCAGACTCTGATTACACGATTCCCTACAAAGTCCCCTGCCTGCAAGCAGGACCAGGAAAACCTTTGAGAATTTAAAGTGATATATCACAATTTTAACAGTTGGCAATACACCACACTTTGGCTCACTGCTGGCACTTTAGCGCTTTTTGCCAGATTTTTGATCTCAGGGTTTTATGCAGCCTTTTACACTGAGAGCTGTGTTGGAAGGATATATTTTCATTTTGTTTTCTTCATGTGGGGAAACTCACTTTTGTGGCATGTTGGTCTTGCTTTCTGAGAGGTGACTGCTTTCACTGTGTTTTCACTCTTTCCCACTATACTCCCTCCTTGATTTGCAAAGCGAGCACTATATCCTTTTATGGCTTTGTGCCACCTTCCTAAAAAAAACCCCACAAAATTGTATATAAAATAACACTTACTTTGTGAGCCATCCAAGAACTCTGATCCACTTCTATAAACTGTGCATCTGAATGATCAATCTTATTGATTTTTTTTTCAAGTGCCTTTTGTCAAAATGATCACAAAGTGCCAGACTTCTTTCCAAACCTGCAGGTACATTATTGTACTAATAACATCCTTTTGGTATTTCTACATGCTGCCATTCTTTTTCCCTCTCTCTTTTTAATGGTGACATCTGGATTTTTCCAGGAAAAATACACAAACATATTAGGACGTCAGGGGAATGTGTCATATCTTTCAAGCATGCCAATTTACTTGGGCACTGCAGGAGTGAATCTGGGTACGCTTCTTAAATAAATAACTGTTCAGATGTCTAAAACTTCTAGGCTGCATCCGCAGCTTGTATAAATTAGCAATGGCTTTAATGAAACTTCTTCCATTTACACCAGCTGAATCGCTAGCCTCTTATGCCTATGAACGACAACTGAAAGTAAAGTTTGAACTGGGCAATTGATTTAAGTGTTACATTAATAATGATGGATGGAATAGCTATGCTTTTAGCCATTTACCAGTGTGACACTCTGTTCTGGACATTGTGGGCTTGAGGTCTATTTCTACTTCATCTCCAAATTTGTTTGTTTGTTTGTTTTTATTTCTAACTGGGGCATCCTGCAGGAGAACCCCAGTGACCCAGCAATTTGGTGAGGGTAAGAATTTACAGTGGCTTTGTCAAAGAAAAGGACTGAGCTCTGCCTTCCTCATGAGGATAATATCCAAGATAACAAGCAAAAAGTTTAAATGGAGGAAAATATCAAGCAGGAGGGATATGGTAAGCGGCACAGAGGTGCTGAGTGTGTTAGATCTGAGACACAGTAATCGATGGAGACAGTTATTTTCTATCTGTGATACCCTGCTAATGTTGATGAGGCCTTGTCCTGTGTTAATATCCAAACTACCTGTCAACGAAAACGCTGATTACCAAAGCTGATCCAAAACTCTCAACAGATTTTAATTTCCTCTTGTTTATTGTTTTCACTAAATCTCCTTATTCACGCTGGTTCTAATGTAAGTGAAAGGTGAAGGATTGTGACACTGAAAGCTGGAGCACTGTATCAAAGAAGCATTGAGCTACGCTTTTTTTCTTTCTTTAAATCTCACACATGCTTAGGCAAGGCTATCTGGTTCCAACCTGGAGCCAAACTGCAGAAAACCTGAAGAGTCCTAACGGTGAATTGTGAGTTATTGCACAAACCCTGCCAGTACACCTGAGCACCTGCAGGAATTACATTTGTCAGAGAACAAAAAGGGGAGAAAATTAATTCTGGGTTGCTTGGGGGATTTTTTGGGGTACATTTAGGCTTGTGTATTTTCTGGAGAAACACTGCTGACATTATGGAATCTAATTTAACAAATGAATATAATATAATTCTCATTAACATACCATCAAATATTTCTGACCAGCCCATCTTCATTGAATAATTTGTTCCCTCTACTACCACACCCTATTTCCTTCATTAAACAACAAAAAAGCATAGGCTAGGTCTACACTGGGGGGGGGGGGTCGATTTAAGATACGCAAATTCAGCTACGCGAATAGCGTAGCTGAATTCGACGTATCCGATCCGACTTACCCCGCTGTGAGGACGGCGGCAAATCGACTGCCGCGACTTCCCCGTCGACGGCGCTTACTCCTACCTGGGCTGGTGGAGTACGTGCGTCGATTCGGGGATCGATTGTCGCGTCCCGACAAGACGTGATAATTCGATCCCCGAGAGATCGATTTCTACCCGCCGATCCAGGCGAGTAGTGAAGACAAGCCCATAAACAAACTCCCCAGAAACAGCAGCCACTAAGGAAAGTTGCAGTTTGTGTTTTCTCTGACAGATTCACTGTGGAAGGATCTTATTGTCATACACCTTCATATGATGCAGGAAATGGCCCTCTGTGTGTTTGTTCATGATATGAGAATATGAAAAATTGCTCATCATATATCATCTCCATAAATCTTACAGACAATAAGTCATAAAACCTTGTGTCCTTACATATGGTGGTAGCCTAGGGACAGCTTTGCCATATGGGAACAACCACCTCTGGAAAAAAAAAAATGTTGTTTCAGTTGAAAAACTTCTGATACTGTTTACAGTGCCTGGAGTTTTTCTTTTTTAACATCTCCTTTATGATACATTGACAGTTGTTGTTTTTATTGTAAGAATTCCCAATATGCTCAGTATAAAACATGATCATTTGCAAAGTTCTCCTTCTGTGCATCAGTCTTAACGGGAAGATTAAATAGACCTAAAAGAAATCTCTCTTCAGGTATTAGATATTTTTGTTACCTCCCCCACACGCACATATTTGCTTGAAAATAGGCAACTGGCCTACGTTCTGGAAGTTGTCTTCTGTCAATAAGAAAGGCCTGTGTGGTTTTTTTTCCCTCCACTGCTTTGCATATCTATCAAATTAAATTAAAGGAGACACAGGAAGGATTCATATTGTTTAATAATCATGCCACGCTGTTGTACTACTCTGCCCCTGAATGTATCCGAAGTGTTTCGGAAACAGCAAATGAAACACAGGACAGGTTGCCGCCCTGTGCAGTTATTTACATGACTCTGTAGTGAGCTAGGCTGAGATTTTTTTTCCCCCCTGTAACGTGTCTCTGCTTTTATTGTTGCTCTCCTTCCTTCATGACTCTGTCTGCGAAAAAAATGAATGTAAATATCAGCCAGAGCTTTAAAATAATTCTCTGTGGGCTAACGATTTAACAGAGGAGCTCTGTGATTTACCATTTCAAAGTGTTACCATTTCCAGCCTGAAACATTGATTCTTTATCATAGAAACGAATGTTCTCCCTGCCTGTATAAAGCACTTTAACCACATTTGTACTGGAGTTCTTAAAGGGGCCCTCCTTTCCCATGTTGTTGCTAGTTGGCCATCATGAGCAAAACATCCAGCAGCATACCGTGGGGAGTACGGGAGAGAATGAAAACCATGGCGGGAAGATTTGGAATGGAGGTGGAGGGTGCTCTGATCTGTCAGGAGGTCAAACTGACACTGGGCATTGTGAAAAACTGAGATAACAGGTCTGGTCAGACCGCAACAGAAAGGGGCTCTTTCAGGTAGTTTTGTTGCTTTCTCCCTTATCCTTCTGCCTCCCCTCTCAACCTCAAGAAACAGTTTATCATGCTGTGGTGTTATTAGCACTCTCACTGCCTGATGTGTTTGACCATGCAGATGTGGATAAAATAACTTGTCAAAGCAACCAGAATTGGACTGCAAACATAAGACTTCATCCTGCCCTTCCTGAATTCAGTTGGAGTTTTGCTGGAATAATGAATGTAGATTTTTGGCCCTAAGGCCACAGCCAAAAACCAAACCAAACCAAACAAACAAGTTCCTAATCTTGGTAAATCACAGAAATCCCCCTATGCACAGTGCAAAAGAGGAAAGGCAAAATTCTGCTTTTGCCTGTACAAGAGCTTAACTCCAATGTTCTGCTCTCCCTGCTTGCATGGCACAGGAGGGACTACAGAACAATGCTGGCACTGCTGTACAGATCTGACCTAATAAAAGCACATTGCTCCGAAGGTGACAGCGTCAAAAGCAGAGGAAGTCTTCCTTGATCAAACTGCTCCCATTTCTACAGAAGAGGGACAGAGAGAGAATGCTGCTCAAACTGGGATGCATAGGTTAAAGCTGTTTAGGATGAGCTTAATGTATGTTCAGGCCATTTATATAAGTTCTGTCCATTTGTATTTACTCCTGTATTCAGCAGCAGTTAGTAATTCCCGTAGTCTCCATCCTAGGAGGCTCACGTGACTATCGTTCAGGCTCAAAGCACCTTTTTAATGACACACACGGGCAGAATATGTAATAGAACCACTTCGGCTCTCTGTTATTCAAGGCACTGAACACTTTCCTTTGAGGGACACTTCTTTAAACTTTAATCCCTAAAACCAGCCAAACCGGTCTGTTAAAAGGGGGGAAATTTTGTTGTCTTTTGCTGATTCTTCACCTATATCTCAGCCTTTACAAGTAATGAAGAGGGGAGGTTATATGGAGGGGTCAGAACAATTAGAGGTGTGCTTGGCTGTTCTAAGTCCTCTTATGTTGTTTCACATGGGTGTGGACAAAATAATAGCTCTCACGTACTTCTGCTAAGACGGGATTGTCCAGAGGTGTTCGGGTTTGATTGCAGTAGGTTCCTGGTGCTGCTCCCACCAATACTAATCTGGCTAATTTTTTTTACCGAGTTTTTCCATTGCATGCCATTCCCTGGCACTATGCAACACAAGAGCTCCAGTAGGACCGCGTCTATCCACCATATCTATATTGAAAGGTAATTTATCCAATGAGGATTTACAAAATAGAGAAAAGGGGTGAAAAAATCCAATCTTCATTTAAAAAGTGTCAATGATGGAGAACCCTTGGTAAATTGTTCCTACGGTTAATTACTCTCGCTGTTAAAAATGTATGCCTTATTTCCCATTTGAATTTGTCTAGCGTCAATTTCCAGCCATTGGATCATGATATACCTTTCTCTGCTAGATTGAAGAGCTCATTGTTAAATATTTGTTCCCTATGTAGGTACTTATAGATTGGAATCAAGTCACCCCTTAACCTTCTCTTTGTTAACAGAAACAGATTGAGTCCCTTGAGTCTATCACTTTAAGGCATGTTTTCCAATCCTTTAATCATTGTTGTGCCTCTTCTCTGAATGCTCTCCAGGGCATCCATATCTTTAGGGCATGGGCTATTTTTTACTTTGTGCATGTAGAGCAAATGGCATTTTGGGGCCCCAATCTGTAGGACCACCGGCTTTACTGTAGTACAAATAGGAAATAATAACCATATAACTTCTGAACTGTGGCTTTGTGAAAATGGCACCTTCTTTCTCAACACATCTGCTCCCTGTATGTAGTCAGTCATAACTGTTGACTTTAGTGACTAAGATATGCTTTTATAACTTTTTACTCCTGTTAGCACGGCACAATCAACACAGCTAAGAGAGCATGAGCTGGAAGATTCCATCAGCTACAGCTGTGGAATTCCACTGAAGGCAGTGGGGTTGGATAGGTATCAGTGAGGGCATTTTTTATTGGTGATGGTGCACGTGAAAGAATGCCCTCCGCTTAACTCTAAAAACCCAGATGTTTTTTTAGTACTGACACAAAGTGGAAAAATCTTTTGTATGTGTTAACAGCACATCTGATATAGAAATCCCTGAGAACTGATAAACCTGGAACTCCCTTTGTAGATAGTCACTTTTCAGAGTACAACCACACTAAAGCACATTGACATCAGTGGAAAGACTCCTATAGTCTTCAGTGGGCTTTGGATCAGGCCCTAAAGCTGAGGTATTCAAAGGAGCCTAAGGAAGTATGGACACCCAACTCCTAATGGTTTGGGGCTCCTAACTTCTACAGGCTCTTTGAAACCCCAGTGAATAGATGTGGCTTTAATTTTTTTTTTTTGGTGTGGTAAATTATGGCCATTCTTGGCTGCAAAAGCTTTTCTTATTCAAATGTGTTATTGGGTTTTGGTTGGTTTGGTTTTTTTCATTCCCACTTTCACATTTGACCATGTGCCACTCTGCTCCTGCTTTAGCGCTTGATCCTGTGCTCTTTCAAGTCAGTGGCAAAGCTCCTATTGACTTTAAGGGTGCAGGATCTCAACCTTATGAAGCTATTTGGCTTTGTGTTCTGGCTTACTGAATATACCCAGCCGAGCCTTTTCCAAAAGGATACCAAAGAACGTTCATCTGATTAATTGTTCATTTTTTTCAGTAGACCTTTGGTTTACAAAAAAACAGAAAGGTCTGCACAGCTGCGCCACAGCTCCGGTGACAAAATGAGCCACTCATTTCCCCCCCCCCCGCCCACCCCCAAATAATTTTATTTCCCATGTGCATCAGCAGCAAATTGGAGATTGGCGTAACAGGCACAAATTAAAAATACATCAACCAACATGAGAATGACACCAAGGCATTTACAAAATGAAACCAATTATCACTCAGGTATTGTTGGTTGTCAGTTTAAACTGAATTTGTGTTTAAATTAATGTTGTCCCCACCGAGTACAAACAAATAAGGCTAATTTCTCCTCACTTTGTTTTTATAATGAAGTTGTATGTACAATTTAGGAAAAAATACATTTGACGGGGGAAAGGGAAGTGGTGTGATATGTTCCTAAGACTACTCATGGGAGTTCTTAACACAAGCTGAACGGGTTGTACCACAGTTGTGATGTACGGAATAATTAAAACACCATGTAAGGCTAAATCCCCAATGAAACAATAGAGAGTTTGGGTTTTTTTTAAAGCACTGAATAGAAAAAAATTAAGACTTGTAACAGGATAATGTGCACATTTTACTATCGCAAAATCTTTACAGATCTTCTTCCTCTAAGTGAGGTTATATCCTTTATAGTCACATTTTGGTAGTTGCCTTAAATTATTAAAGACATTTTGTAGGGTACTAGCTCTTGGAGCATAGTTTGCAAAGAGGCCTCTGTCTGTATTCTTGAGGTAGGTTAATGATGACTTTCCCAGTGCAATGTGTCCAGGACACTGAGGTTAATAAAACCCGTAGCTCTTCTTCATGACTATCATGGGATGTTTAATGTTCAGGAGTGTGCAAGACCTCAGCTTAATGTTCCATATGAAGAATAGCACTGCCAGGAGCACATCATCCCTAGTGCCAATGCAGGACATTAGTGGATGCTAGGAATGGGCCATACGCATTCAGGAGACGTTCAAGTACCTCTGAATATAAGGGTACTTACCTTTGTGCTAGAAGAGGAAGCACTTACTCTGCAAATGGTTGCCGGTTGGGTTGGTTAGTTTAGACTACCTGTCAAAAGCATGTTTTTCTGGGCTTACCAGAGTGCTGGCAGCTTCAGTTGATGTGTGATTTTGAGACATCTTTTAAGTGAGAAAGGGACACAAGAGCTCTTAAAATCTCCATTGCAACTTGTTAAGCAATTGATTAAAAATTGCTTTAAATGTTAATTTTATTCAGTCTCTATGAGAGAATGTAGTGGATTTTTTGGTGGGGGAAGACAGGGATAAAGAAAGAATTGTATGTGAGGGAAATGAACTTTCTCTTCCTGAGCAGGAGGGGAACAACTTACCCTCAAGAGAAGGAAACAAGTTGAGGGGAGGAAGAGAGAAATGAAATTAAAACAAACAAACAAAAAAGCTTGAGATTTTAAAATAGTTGAGCATTGTTCTGGGACTTAGCAGGCTTTTCTAGCAGTGAGTATTACAGCAAATACCATAGCAATGACAGGATAGCAGTGTCTGTATTCTCTCTGTGCACTGGCTGGACAGGGAATTTTCATTTCATGCATCATTTACAGCTTTCTGCATTGATCTACACAGTCAGTGTGCATAAATAACACAAAGGAATAGAAGAAAGGGGAGAGAAGGGCCTGAATCACCAAGTTCGGATCTGAAATCACATCTGAATGTGAACTTCTCCAAAGCTTGGGGCTGTGTTCCAGTTCGGCGTGGTGTGTAGAGAGAGACTCAAGTGGCAAAGATCTGGTTCCAGATCTTAATTTCCCTGAAGTTCAGGCAAGTTACTTGCCAGGTCACTAGCATAGGGCTGTTCTAAATTATGCAAGCTGGCTATGGCTCCGAGGGACTGGTACACCAACCATGGATCCCAGCAGCACTGTGGCCACTCCCTATTTCCATGGCCACACCCCCAACATGTCTGCTACCTCTGGGAATGCTAGGGGATTGGGAAAGTTTGGTTTCTAAACCAGCCGGGGGCTGCCCCCACACCAGGACAATCCTCAGGTTGACAGATTTGTTAGCCTTCTGCCCCATTTGAACCAGCAATGGGGACAGGGTTGCAATCCAGTGGTACAGTTCATATAAAAATTGACTAAAGGGGAAGTGAAAAATAATGAACTACAAAGGGAATTCTTCCTTTCACTAAAGATCATAAGCATTGCTTAGAGCAGAGCACTCTAATGCCTTTAACACAAAATACAGACTTAAAGAAACTCTGGTTTGCATGTCCCATCTAATTCAATTACATGTCCAAAGGAGAGAAATCACAGATCCTCAACACAAAGTGCAGGAGAAATGCCAGTATTTTTTGTTTGTTGTGAATTTTCAAAAACTGCCTTCCTAGCACTGTTACATGTCTTCCAACACAAAGGTTTTTTTAAGTAAAAAAATATCATTTTGTGATGTTAATTTTTTTTAAAAGCTCTGTCTAAGCATGTTTCACACACATGCAATTTTGCTTCATCACAGCAACAACTAGCTGCCTGATCTCTCTCATCTGCGTTAATGAACTACCAGTATAATCTTGTCATTTCAGTTTTCCATGCCTTACTATTGAGTTATGTCTCCGCTCCCCAGCCCATTGCCAAAGGCTACTAGTCTACAAAAAAGCTCACTCCATCAAAATCAAACCCCATCAGAAGTGGTAAAACCATGAAGTAAAAGAGTGTCTAGAGCCACTCGTGTACTCCCACTCTCTCGCTTCTGGCTCTTCAACTAGAGCTGGGCTAGGAGACATGCTACTACTGCCACCTCCGTAGTCTAGTGACAGTGGGATACCAACCGTCCACGGAAAGAACACCTTGCATTCACTTACTAAACCAACTGGAAAAGAACTGACACCAAAAGTCTCTTCTCTCATATGAGGTGCAGATCCCTATTGTGTATTTCACACTATTCCGCAGGCAGAATGTCCATTAATGTAAAAGGGAGCGTCATGTGCCAGACAAGTGCAGAATATATAGTAGAGCCACACTGCGGATAAGAGATCTACAGTGCAGAGTAGGAAGGACGATTTTTCCCCGAGATCTGTTGCCAGTCTCAAAAGGGGTAAAGCATTTCAGATGTTACATGCAGAGGCATGAAGCTTTACGGTTTCTGGACTGTCTAATTCCCAGTCAAAAATAATTTCCCATTTACTTGAGAAGAGGAGAAAATCTGAGAGCAATTGCAAACCAGAAATGGAAAGTAAAAAAATAAGTCCCAGTACCAACCTTAGCAGAACATGCCAGGAGGAGGAAGAAAGTACTTCTGGAGAGATCTGGGATTGAATCAGCCTCATCAGAGAAGGCATCTGAGGCTTGAAAAACTGACATAAAGATCTGGTTCAGAAGCCACTATATAAAATCACTTTAAAAACTTACAGAATTATAGTTATTATGTACAGGCATTTCCAACCCTTTTGTTCAGCTAGTGCAGGGGTTGGCAACGTTTGGCACGCAGCTCACCAGGGTAAGCACCCTAGCGGGCCGGGCCAGTTTATTTACCTGCTGACGTGGCAGTTCGGCCGATCGCGGCCCCCACTTGCCGCGGTTCGCCGTCCCGGGCCAATGGGGGCGTCGAGAAGCGGCGCGGGCGAGGGAACCGAAAAGTCACAACAATGAAGCAATTAGTTTGCTTTATAAATCTAAATTGATATATGCTAGGCCCTGTTTGCAGCATCAGCCATATAGGGATAAGGAACAGGGGTGGACACCTTGGGAAGTTGTTGAAATGACCTCTGAAGAGACATTCTCATATCGAGGGTTAAAATCTCATAAAACCAGAGATCCTCTGTAATTTGCTAATATGCCTGAATTCTGGTGTGGAAGAACAAGTGACAGGGTAGTTCAGTTTCCAAAGACGTTCATGGATTCCTGCATCAAGCCAATAACTTCGGCTTAAGCTAGAGAATCGCACATCCCTTAGTAAATTTGTTCTAATGGTCAATTACCATTACTGTTAAAAATTTGCACTTTATTTCCAGTGTGAATTTGTCCAGTTTCAGCCTCTAGCTTGTTATGCTTTTGTCTGATAGATTAAACAGTCCTCTACTATCAGAAATCTTCTACCCACATAGGTACTTATGAGCATGATCAAGTCACTTCTTAATCTTCTCTTTCATAAGCTAAATGGATTGAGCTTCTTCAGTCCTTCACTATAAGCAGGTTTTCCAATCCTCAAATCAATCGCTGATCTCTTTGCATAGAGTATCTGTAAGAGTGCCATCTTGTGCCAGTTGTTGGTAGTGTTTTGTGTTGTGGTCATAAAAAAGGATTAAGATTACCCTACAGCCCTTGTTACATCTCCAAATTGTTATTGGTCTCAGTCATTTCAGAGCTCATCCAATGTCAGTCATTACTACCGAAGCAGGCCCTTGACACTGAAGGATCGTACTCAATAGCTTCCTGTATAATCTATAATAATCATCTCAGGATGGCCAGGCACCAGAAAGTTCAGATGCCCAACCTTATCCGATCCATTCGTACTTCTTGGTGCTGCAAATCTAGTGAGAATAGACTTTCTGGTGCTATACTTCTTTTCTCATGCAATGTCATTATTTCCATTTGTGGTGCTACCATAGTTGCTTCTCTTACTTGCCCTTTGTTTGAAAACAATTTTCACTAGGGATGGCGGGGCATTTAGATACATATTAGAAAATTTTGGAATTTCGGAAGTTTATCCACATGATGATCTCCTATTCCCCCATGCCAAGATCCTTTAAACCCTGAAAATTTCCTCTACCTTTAACAGTCTGGTTCTGGACACTTTGGCCCAGATTTTTAAAGCCATTTAGGCATTGCTCAGCTTGGCCTAAGCGACTTAAGAATGTAAGTCTCATTTTCGAAAGTGACTTAAATGAATGCATGAGTCTTAAGTTTCATTGACAGGTTGCAAAGTGGAAAGGGAAAGTCCATGATTCAGTGACTAGAGTGGGAGTTAGAATGGGGGGTACTAGAAAGGAAGGGGGAAGTCTTTAGAATTGTATGGTCAAGTTGGTTCTTACTTGTTGTGAAGTGTTTTGCCTAACATTGATTTTTTATCACTGTTTATCAGGTGTCTGTATAATACTAATCAATAACCCAACCAGTCAGTCAACTAGGAAAGTTTATTCAGATCTACAGTAAGAATTTAGAAATATAAAAAAGTTTTCCTATGCTTTCTTACACAATTTCCCAGCCTCCTCTCTGAGGTGCCTGTGGGCATAAATATTCCTAGTTTAAATGGGAACATTCACAAATAAATTGAGCCACTACTTATTTCTTTAGACATCAAAATTAATATCTGATTTTTCCTTCTTAAAAATGCCATGCTATTTAAATGCATTAAAAATATTAAAAAACAATTTTCCCATCCCCTCCATCAATGACACAGACACATCTCTGCGTTTCATAAATCTTCAAACCAATAAGGCAGTAGAGTTCTTATCTGCTATAATCTAATAAACTGTCGGTGTGCAGAAAAGAGGTCAGCCAAATACAGCTTCTTTCAGATTAAAGTTCTGAAAATGACTCACCCCCTATTTGGTCTTTTAATGAGCTCCCGCCCACTTAAAGCAAGATTCTGACTTCCGTTACTCTGGTGTAAATCCAGAGTCTTTCTTTGAAGTGGATGGAGTGCTTCCTTATTTACATCGTTGTGAATGAGATTAGAATCTGTCCCTTGGTATTCAGTACCAACCACAGCCGCGCTCATAGCCCAGAGTGCCACAGTAGTGGACTAATTCAGTTAAAGTCAGATAGGAAGTTGAGTTCATGATTGCTGCTGAGTACTGGGGTGAAGTTTCTGAGAATACTGTCACCATTTGAGCAGCATTGTTCTCCCATTTCCTACATATTTATAATGCTGATTAGTTTCATTCTTTACTTTTATTTTTTCACTAAGGGCTAGGGGGTTCAGTAAGGAAAATAGTGCCAACCATGCCCAAAAGGGAACCAGAACTATGTCTGAGTTCTTGGAGATTTCCACTTGAATATGATTTATGGAGAGAAGCCAGCAACCAGATAGAATGGCATTAATTAGGTAACTCAACCCCTTATAGCAGATGGCTTTCCTGCTAAGAGAAATCAGATTTAAAATAAATGCATTTTGTTTAAAATTATGTTTAGTTAAAAGAAAGAAGGGGGAAAAAACACCCTCAGCAACAATGATTGTCATCTACAGGGCAAATCCTGCAGCTGGCCTCAAAGGCAGTGGAAGCAGAGTTTCAGTTATGCGAAGTCTATGCAGAAGAAGCACCTGGACGTTCCATGAAAGCTCACGGAAGGATTCTGAGGCATGGCTAGTCGGAATGTAACTGCATGGATTCCTTGGCCAAAGCCCCCAAATGGAGGAAGAGTGCAGGGTAAATTGTAGAAGCCACTCCAAGCCTTAGGCTGCAGTGATAATCATGGAGCGTTCCATTGATGCTCTATCTATGGCCTGTGTGAGGGGTCCCTTATGCAAAGGGTCATTTGGGTTTGGCTCATGGGACAGAATTTGGCCCCAAGGCAATAATGATAACTTACATGTATACAGCATAGCACTCTACACACTGCAAATATATTTATATTTTTTACTTAATTAACACTGCAATGCAGCCACCTCTGGTGAAATACACCGACAGACTAAAACCAGGAATGAAGAATACTTTGTTCATCTGAAGCTAGAGTAGGAAAGGTAGATGTGGTAGGCAAAATACAATTCTCCAAATCCAAATTTCGCCAGAATATTTGTGTTAAATATGCCTACGCTTATGAAAAAGCCCTGAGGCCTGTCACGACCACACATGGTCAGGATGTTAGTTTTATTATTACATTTACAAGATAATACCTGTTGACATACTGTGAAGTCACCAGCATTGCTTCCTGCAGGGTTTCTATCAAAGTACTGGCTGTGCCCAACCCTGTTCAACTCGTGAATACATAGCTCAGGCTGGAAGGGCTGCAGGCCACATTTAAATTCTGGGTTTCTTTTAATCTAACATTGACCTTTCATCTTCTGGAAAAGTCCAGTAGAACTAATTGGCATAGTCCTACAGCCCCCAGCCCCAATATGCTAGGCACTGGACAAACACATAAGACAAAGACATTCCCTGTCCTTAAGAATTTTGTAGGGATGAAACTAGTTGGGTTTTATAAGGATTTAATACAATGTTATAGCAATTATTTAAAACATAGATTTAATAAAGAATGATAAACTTGCTATAGGTTTCTTTTTTACCCATACTATAAAATTCTTTAGTGAGGTATAATTTTTAACTAAATTCTTTAGGGCAGTTCAGAAAGCCTACAGCAAAATTATAGTTTTCTGTTACTTTCTATAGATCCTTAGTAAGTGATTCTTACTAATTCACTCTCTGGGCTGTTAAATGGCATGGAAATCATTCTAAATATAGGGCCAGATTCCCAGCTGGTGTAAACTGGCATTAACTCTGTTGCCTTCAGTTGAGCTATGCTGATTTACACCAGCTGGGGATCTGGCCCAGAAACCGTGAAGTAGCCTGCATTAGGACCAAATCTAAGGCGTTTACTAAAAAGTGCAATTCCTCTTGGGCAAGAAGTCCTTACTGGTGAAGTTCCTGAAGTTTAGCCTAAGTAAGAACTAACTTCCCAATGAAGTAAGACTATCTGGGTTTGGTTTCCTGCACCAAGAAAATGACACATCATGCTTATAACATTGATAAATTGTTCTACTACCCACTGCTGAGTTTCACTTTCAGAACGGAACTGCTTTCACGCACATTCATTTTATTTGCATGTTACGCCCATTTCCACCTTCTTGTTAAAACTGGATCAGTGCATCCTCTATTTCTTAATAAATCAGAGCTACTCAGAATGTAGGTGGCACCAAACCCAGAAGGCATTAGTAATTTTACTATGAAACCATGGGTGGTGAATCTTTCTAATATACATACACATCATGAAGTAGCATTTTTAAACTAAGAAGTAATCCATTCAGGTTGCAGATCTGACAGAATCCTTTTCAAATGCAGCATTCCTCACTCCATTTATATGACATTGAATATTACAAAAGCATTTTCACATTCAGCATATATTTTTCCTCCAGGTTTTTAGCCCCAAATGAAATAATTCCAATTGAATAGCTTTTTGAAAGCTGTTGTGGTGTTGTGTTGGGGTGTGCACCCCACACCAGGCCTGATAGAGATAACAATGGCCTGAGAGGCCAGTAAAGTCACATGGAGTTACCTGAGAGGATGGTTTTGAGAGATTAATTGAGAGTTAAGCCCAGCTGTGGAAGGATTGGGCCAGCAGTACACAGCCAAAAAGAGAGGGGCTGCTGGAGAAGGAGTCTGCAGTCACTCCCTGGGATGAGGGAAGTCATCAGGGACAAGGAGTAAGTCCGGGGGAGAGTAGACCCTAGGATCCTGCCCTGGAGTAAGGAGTCTAGCAAAAAGGGGGTGAAGTAGCCATGGGGATCAGAGTAAGCGCCCATGGTAAACCCATAACCAGGTAATAGAAGATAGTGAGGCTTGGTAGGAAAGAGCCCAGGGAAACAGCAACTGGGATGGGGGAGTAAGGACTTGGATTACTGGTTATAGGGTCCCTGGGCTGGAACCCGGTGTAGCCGGCGGGCCAGGGTTCCCGTGCCAGCCACTGATATAGTGGTGTAGAGCCCTGAGCCAGGGCTGAACACTGTCTGGAGACAGCATTTAGACGGTTGTTCTTTTGGATTTTGTAACCCCGGAAGGGGTGGATTAAATGGTCACCTGGCCAGATGGCCAAGTTACCAGAAGAAATACTATCACAAAGCGAGCAACAAGCAGCAAGGGGACTCCTGGTGCAGCGAGTGTTACATTCCCAGTCCTAGCCATAAAGAGGCGCACAAGCGGTAAGTGGCAACTCCATTACACGTGTTCAAAGCATTTTCTCTTCAGCTTTATTTGTACCCTGTGTTTACTGTAGATTTCCTTCCCATTGAACGGAACACTGGTTTCCCACTTTGGAATGAGGCCAGGGAGGCATAGCTGGAGTGGTTACCACTGTATCCCCTGCTGTGGGGGCGGTTCAGAGGCTTTCCAGCAGCCTGTATTCACTATTCAGGCTGTTTGTTGCCCATCTGTGTAAACTGATGCCAGTAGCATTGCCCTTCTTCCAGCTGGGAGGGCAGGTGAGCTGTCTTTCCTGCCAATACAAGCACTGTTCCATGGCTTGGCCAACAAGGCTGCTACAGGAGACTCACCAAATGCCTGGTCTCCTTGGAGGCTGAATAGAGGCACTTTATACTTTTTTAATTGGGTATAATTAGATACGTACCAGATTGGAAATTCCCACCATCCGCTTTGAACCTTGGATAGCTGGAAAAGAAACACTACTCTGGGGTGACTCTTATTGCTAATTGCCATTGAGTTTTTAGATTTAAAACATTCCTCCCCAATCCTATCGAAGGCTCTTCTTGTTTGTTTGAATGGTATTTTGTTCTGTTGCTTTTAACTTAGTCCAGACAATGTTTAAATGAAACTGTAAGTCTTCTCCCTCTCCTGGATGCCCTGGCACATGGTCACAATCATACTACCAGTCACACTGCAGTGTGTCAAGGTTGAAAAATATGAATAAAGCTTAGTTTTCTTGAGACTAAGGTTAGTGAAACACTAGTGTAATATATATTTTTTAATTTAAAACCCCCTCAGAACTGTTTTTATTTAAACCGGGCCTTTCTGTGTGCAAATAATGATCAGAAATGACATCTGCTATCTAAATCGAACTGGTAATTGGCTAAACTACAAGCATATTTCTACATTCAATTTAAAGGCATTTGGCCTGAATTTCCATAGCCCAGTTTAGTCATTTACGTCTGTGCAAACTGGGTGTAAATCCTAACATTGATTTGGAAGGTTCTCACTGATTTTAATGGGCTTTGAATCAGGCCTTTGTTGTTTTACATCTACTTTATCCAGGTTTAAGGAGCAGTACAATACGCAAGGGAGAGGAGAAGTGGGCCCAGTATCAGTACCATGATAGGCAAACAATTGGAGTGGCTATCGAAAGTAACAGGATACAGAGGGACCTAGACAAATTAGAGGATTGGGCCAATGTTGATGAGGTTCATCAAGGACAAGTGCAGAGTCCTGCACTTAGGATGGAAGAATCCCATGCACTGCTACAGACTAGGGACCGAGTGGCTAGGCAGCAGTTCTGTAGAAAAGGACCTAGGGCGTACAGTGGACGAGAAGCTGGATATGAGTCAACAGTGTGCCCTTGTTGCCAAGAAGGCTAACAGCATTTTGGGCTGTATAAGTAGGGGCATTGCCAGCAGATCGAGGGATGTGATCATTCCCCTCTATTCGGCATTGGTGAGGCCTCATAGAATCATAGAATATCAGGGTTGGAAGGGACCTCAGGAGGTCATCCAGTCCAACCCCCTGCTCAAAGCAGGACCAATCCCCAGACAGATTTTTGCCCCAGATCCCTAAATGGCCCCCTCAAGGATTGAACTCACAACCCTGGGTTTAGCAGGCCAATGCTCAAACCACTGAGCTATCTCTCCCCCCGCACGTGGAGTACTGTGTCCAGTTTTGGGCCCCACACTACAAAAAAGATGTGGAAAAATTGGAAAGAATCCAGCAGAGGGCAACAAAATGATTAGGGGGCTGGAGCACATGATTTATGAGGAGAGGCTGAGGGAACTGGTATTGTTTAGTCTGCAGAAGAGAAGAATGAGGGGGGATTTGATAGCTGCTTTCAACTACGTGAAAGGGGGTTCCAAAGAGGATGGATCTAGACTGTTCTCAATGGTACCAGATGACAGAACAAGGAGTAACGGTCTCAAGTTGCAGTGGGGGAGGTTTAGGTTGGATATTAGGAAAAACTTTTTCACTAGGTGGGTGGTGAAGCATTGGAATGGGTTACCTAGGGAGGTGGTGGAATCTCCTTCCTTAGAGGTTTTTAAGGTCAGACTTGACAAAGCCCTGGCTGGGATGATTTAGTTGGGGATTAGGTCCTGCTTTGAGCGGAGGGTTGGACTGGATGTCCTCCTGAGGTCCCTTCCAACCCTGATATTCTATGATATCCTATATATTCTATGCCAAAGCACTTCTGTATTAACATAGAGCACAGGGTGTAATAGGAGGAAGCTGCATGGCTGTGAGATTACAAACACTGATTTGTGATGGAAGATATACCACTACAGTTTGTTCTGATCTTGAACTATGCTGCGGGTCTCTTTATCAGATTTTAATACAAAACAAGGGCAATTAATTTCTACCCCCTTATCTTATCTTGTAGATCGTACAAGCCATTTCAAAGTTTAGTTTCTCATTTCCAGTTCATGAATGCTGGCTGTTACATGGTTATAGTTCAGAAATCTATCCTTCAAACTTCAACATTGAATACACTTTCCATGCAGGTCTTTTCATAATTGGTTTTCAGACTGGTCTGTTCTGTGATGTGTAATTGTTAGCAGTTGTAAAAAAGATAACTCACGATTTTAAAAGCCTAACGCTTGCTCTGTGCAGATAAAAACTGTGACAAATTATGTTCCAAAAAATCATAAGAGTAGAGAGACATGTTAATAACCAAAGGTGAAGTTTCATTTGGAGGTCAGCAGGAGCTATTAAAGTGGTCAGTAATTCCAGGGTTTGCCAGTAGTGATTTGACCATATCACTTATCTACTCTAGTCCATGTTTAAGCATCTCCCTCAGTGAAAAAATAATCCACTGAGAGTAATGCAGGAGGTCAGGGGTAACTATGGCGAAAAGCAATGTTGTCAAAATAAACTAGGCTTTCAAATACAGACATTCAAATTCCCAGTCCATTAAAATTCTCATACACTGACAATTTTACCACAATGTTTGGATACTTGATTTAAAAATTTCTTTCCTTTATGTTCAGATTTTAAAAAATTGTAACACAGGGTGTTGAACAAGGCATTTTATTCTGTTTTCTACATTCAGTGCCAAAACGTAGTTTTTAGTCCTGGAACTTTAGGGACAAAAACGTTGGGCAAAATAAATAACACTGAAAGCTGATGTATGAGTACAAATTCAGGCAACAAGAACTAGGATTTGAAATGAACAGTATCTGTTGTTTGACAGAATTCTTTCTGATGTGCAGAAGTAGTGGTGGGGAAGGGAAAGGGGAACAGGAAGCAGTGAAAAGCCCAAATTTGCTACCATTGAAATGTAATGGCAAAATTCCTTTCCATGTCAGTGGGGTAAGGACTGGACTTCTAGATCTGTTCTTGTTGAAGTCAATGGGAATTTTCCCACTGGATTCAATGACCCAAAAGAGATTATAAATTGTTGGTGAGGAGTGATGGTCTTGTAGCAAAGGCACTAGATTGGGATTCAGGAGATAAAAATTAAATTCCTGGCTCTTCTTCAAACTCCCTGCATGACCTTGTGTGAGTCACTTAGGTATACTTCTACTTATGGCAGCATGCAGTGTACAGACATTGCATGCCTGGCTAGCATGGATATAAATAGCAATAGACAGGGAGGCCTGGCTTAGGCAGGTAGTGCCCTACACACCTGAATCACCAGGGTATGTACATGCCCAAGCCACGCCTCCCATGTATACACTGCTATTTGTAGCAGTGTAGTGTCTTACTGCAGGAGCCTTTCTTCACTGCAGTGAAAGGATCCAACGGTGGGAACTGTTAGAGCCTTTCCTGGCTATTCCATGTTGCTGGAGTCTTTTACCACAGGATGCAGCTATACACGGCAGTGAGAAGTGTGGACGCAGCCTGCCTTTCACTGAGGCATGTGGCAACACGTGTAGTGCCTGTACTCTATGTTCTGCCATAAGTGCAGATTTTGCCATAATCTCTCTGTGTGGCTCAGTTCC
The DNA here is from genome assembly GCF_002925995.2 of Terrapene triunguis. Taxonomy (NCBI): domain Eukaryota; kingdom Metazoa; phylum Chordata; order Testudines; family Emydidae; genus Terrapene; species Terrapene triunguis. The sequence continues at coordinate 5,078,811 of NW_020698262.1, read as the reverse complement.
CTATCTGTAAAAAGGAGATGATATTTCCTTGCTCCCCCTTTGTATGTTTTGTCTATCAGACTGTAAGCTCTGTGGGGCAGAGACTGACTCTTACTATGTCTTCGTACATCACCTAGCACAATGAGGCCCAGATCTCAAATTGGTGCCGCTGTAATATAAATAATTAATAATCATAATCAATTTTAAAATGTTGTTGGCTGAATTAGATTAATTCTAAAATGTTTAGGCCTGGATATCTGGTTCCTTGCTTTTGTCAGTTTGTCTACTACTAACATTATTTATATATAATTTTTTATCTAGATTCCTTATTTTTAATGATAAATTTAATTAAAATGCATATTATCAACTATACTGACCAGCCCTGTGCCATCAGCACTTCTGACAACTAGCAGGTAAACACACATTCAAGTTTAAGTAGACGTTGAACATGCTGTGCATATATTTCGACAATTTTAACTGTGCATTTCCTTATCTACTTAAATATATGTTTGCATGTGTTCTACCTGTTTTGCTGTGGGAAGGATTTATTTGGTAATAGGATATGCTGTTGAGAAATGTATTTGACCAGAATTGGCTGTTTAACAAAAACCTTATGTGTTTGAGTGTTGCTTTGAGACACCATATAATGGCTAAGTAAAGTAAGAAAATTTTCACAGATGGTTGTACAATGCATATTTCTTTACCTGAGAGCTCAGAACAACTCTGATAAATATGTATTATATCAGGACATAATAATATATTTACAAGTTCAGACTGTGTGGCATCTATGTGTGAGAGTGAAATGGCTCCATATCAGGCATTTTTTCTTACATATTCAGTGTATTTAACAAAAACAAAAAAAAAGTTTACCAACCTTAGTTTATATCCCACTGTGGAAACACATAGCGAAGAACATAATGAAAATCTCCTGAACAAAGGCACCTAGTTCATTTATATATCAGTGTCATTTCAAATAGCCTTCTTTTCTAACTACTTGCAGCAATTCAATAATATTATCGATTCATTCTTGTTTTGTAATGTCACTTTTGCATAGAGATGGAACTGAACCAGAACCCCAACAAACCTGAATGTTGCAGTGATTCAAAATTGAACCTGTCTCTAATTTATAATTGCAGTTAACTTCCAAAACCATGTATCTACATACAATACATTATTTTTTTTACCCTCGTAATTTGTTACCATCATTTGCATGCAATACATATGGTGTACAAATAGATGTACATGCACACAGCACACACTCACAGTGCTAGCAAGTATAAAATCCCCAAGTACTGAACCATTCTCTTCAGCTTTCCCTTGGCTTTTCTGTCCTTTGGAAAGGGTTAGCCATGCTAGCATTCACAGCAATGCCCACTAGTGGCAGTAATGGCAGTTTTAGAGCTTCTCTTAGCTAACCTTTATCAAGCAACTCGGCACACCAAGTGGAAGGCACATCGTTGCTTTAACACCCCTCTGATTTCCTTCCTCCCAGGGGGCAAATGTTCTGCAGAGAAACCTCCACATTACTGACCACAATTGCTATGATTTGTTAGTCTAATGGGGAAAAGTGTTCAGCCTTCGGAAGCTGGAAGTATAAAATAATATTGTGTGATACTTTATACAAGTGGTGCCTGTGCATGGAATTGCCTCTGGTTCAGGGAGCTCTTCCTTTTCAGAGCCTCAATAGGTTGGATTAACTCTCCCTTGGACGAGAAGCACTTTATTAATAAATTATACATCTGCAGTTAGCTGTTGCCGTTAAAGGGAAAAACATTTCTATTTCTCATGCAGCATTCCTTTCCCTGTAATCTCAGTACTCAAGAATCATTCAACAATTAGACATGAGCCACTGCAGAAATAAGCAGTTGAGCAGCAATGATTCCTGGGTTCAAACTGCCCAAGGAAGGGGGAGGTTTTGCTTTTACATAATTTGTCCCTTACAGAAACCGTATTCTACTATAAAATTTGACGGTATTAAATGACGTGCCTATACTGTGCTATAAATGCTACAGTAGATGTCCTCATGCACCACAGTTACAAGCCTCAGTAGAAGAGCCTGGACAGTTGGATGGCTGGATAGCTAGAGACAACGTACAGTGGTAATAGAGTATGTCCACACTGCAAAAAAAACCACCCGCAACAGCGAGTCTGAGCATTAATCAGCTGAATCAGGTTCGGGGCTTGCAATGTGGGGCTAAAAATAGCAGGGGATGGATCACTTGATGATTACCTGTTCTGTTCATTCCCTCTGGGGCACCTAGCATTGGCCACTGTCAGAAGACAGGATACTGGGCTGGATGGACCTTTGGTCTGACCCAGTAGGGCCAGTCTTACGTTGTTATGAATGATGGGTCTCCAAGCCAAGGCTCCAGCCTGAGTGGGAACGTCTACACTGTTGTTTTTAGCCCTGTAGCATGAGTCCAAGTCAGCTGACTCAGGCTCTGCGACTCACTACTCCTTTCTTTTATTTTTGCAGTGTCGACATACCCATGCTGAGCTCAGTTTTCTAAATTGGATGCTTATATACATGTCTTAGGCACCTGAGCACAGGGATGAACATTCTGCCTGACCTTTATACAGGATCTTTAAAGAGGCAGGCACTACTGTGCACCCATACAAGGGTCAAATGGAATCAGGCCCATAGTATTTAATCTGTGCCCTGTAGTTATGGTCCACTGAATTAATTTTAATTTTTTGTTTCATCATTTCCTCAGAGGCTTTGAGCATCGTTTCCTCCACTCTTTGTCATTCTAATCTCTTTCCCCAGTAATGCTCAGCGGGTGTGCACCAGGGAAGGTTTGCCTATGTCCCATTCAGAAGGATTTGGGGGGAGCGGGGAGCAGCCCGTGTCTGAGTATGAAGCCATACTACCTTGAGCTGTGATCTTTTCTGATCTCCCAAGCTACGTATCGGCACATAGTTGCATGGGGAAGTTCCCAGGAAACCCATGATCTGGTGATTCAGCTGCTGGTGATCTTCTCTTTGGGTCTCTTTAGCCTAGAGGGCACTACAATGACAGAATGGCTAGATGTGTGAAAAGCAAACTATTGACTTCTTAAGGCCAGTAAAGATCCAAGCCCCAAAGACGGCTCTCCACAGAGCCCATTGGACAAGGGCAAGTGCCACAAAGGCAGCTGATTTCCCCAGTCCATTTGCCAGCAGGTATCACTTCAGTTCATACTGATTACTGTTAAGGGCTTTAACAACACACAGTATAGGGACCGCTAGTGTGCAAATGACAAGGGGCAAGGGAGAAAAAAGGCAAATTAAAAGTAATGAATCTTTCCCCACAGCTGATCAATAGTAATGACAAAAATGAGAAGTTGAACAGGATTCACGCTTTATTATAAAAGGGAAAGTGTAATATATAACATCTCAGCGGACCCTCCTTTCGCTACTTATCAGGCAATGAGATACAAAGTTTAATGGTGACAAAATGATGGCACGGCTATTGGAATTGCCTGTGGTTGTTTTAATTGGATTCAGGAAGAGTTGCATATGTTTTGAATTATTGGAAGATGTCACTACAGTTAAAATCTGTGACTGAAGGTGTTTCTTCATATGTCCTAAAATAAGTGGAAGAGGCAGGGGAACAAGCAAATGATGCCACAGAATGATGCCTAAACAATAGATTATATAGTTTGCCATGTTGTAGCCATGTTGGTCCCAGAATATGAGAGAGACAAGGTGGGTGAGATAATATCTTTTACTGGATCAACTTCTGTTGGTGAAAAAGACTCAGTGGAGCTCGAAGGCTTGCCTCTTTCACCAACAGAATTTGGTCCAATAAAAGATATTACCTCACCCACCTTGTCTCTCAGATTAGATTGTGTCATACCATATTTGACAGCTTCACTGGGAAATGTATAGCTGAGCCAAATGTGAATTAAGCTAGTAAATTCCAAGCTCTTTGCAAGTTACTAAGCTTAGTTCAGGTTCAGGTGTTTCAAAGTTCAAACACAGCTTATCCACTTTGTGTTTGAATAACAAGCTGAACTGGAAAGATATTTCCTCTTAGGCAGTGGACTCTTATGCTTTGATTGCAGGCTTTTCACAGGGTAGGCAAGAAAAGATTTGGAGGATGAATCTTTCATATAGTGGTTCATATTAGTAACCTATTCATCTTCGCTCTTCTTATTTAAGGGGTGGGAGGGAGTAAGAATGAAAGAGAGAGAGGTGCCCTTTAAAATCTCCAGGACTCCTGCAACTTCAATTAACATAAACATCTGTATGAATTAAGAGATGAAATACAGTTTTGCTTAAAGATTCTTCAGCCCCCAAAGAAATACTGGGGGAAAATCTGATGATCAATCTCTTAGGACTCTTTATTACCAGGACACTTTATTTCCAGTCCTTCTCTCTCAAGAGTTCACTTCTCTCCAATGATATTTACCCAGAGTAGCCTCCAAATCACAAACACACTTAGCCCTGGTTTATATCAGCCTTAAAGATTAGGAGTATGGATCTGCTATCCAGACTGACCGTCTGACTTACTGACCTTAGCTTGTTCGCTCACACAGAAGCACATGATGTGACTCTTGTCAAATCACCATTAGTCAAAGCCCTTTACAGGAAATATGAGCCCTATAAGGAAGGCTAAACCATCAATAGGAAATCACATGGTTCATACATAGCCTATACATACAGCACAAAGGTAAATGAATCCTTCCTGCTCTTGATCTCCAGTTGCAGTTTGGTGAATGAAGGGATCATATTTAGCTTTTATACAACACTTTCCATCTTCAAAATACTTTCAAGACATTAAAAAAAATCAATCCTCACAACATGCTCGTGAAGTAGATAAATAAGTGTTATCGTCTGCATCACTTGACTTTGATGGAGGCCAGTCAGAGGAACATCTTAATCTCCCCGCTCAAATAGCAAATGTATGTCAAAAGTCCAGCTTGGAATATTTGCACTTGAAAGGTGCGCTGGCCAACAAGCTAATTCCGTTACAGATCCTCAGCTGGAGGAAATCAGCTAGCTCCATTAAAGTCAATGAGCTATGTGAGTTTGCACCAGCTGAATCCATATCGGGACTTCATTTTAGAAAGAGCCTGCTTCTTGAAATTCTTGCTAGCCAGAAAGGCCACATGAAAGGAATTAAATGTTAACTGACGATGGAGCATAAACTTTTAACAAGGCTTTCCACTGGACTACGTGTATCTTGTACCTTAGAAGACAAGGGGGGTTACTACCCGCCACCTCAGTGTCCTATCCCCCCTGACATGAGCTAACAGGCCAACCTCCATTTACCAGGTCTAGAAGTGAAGTTACAATTGAAGGCAGATTGTTCCATGTAGCACATATGGCGTTGGAATTGTTTAAACTGTCACTAGGGAATCTTATTACCGATTTTTTTTATTTTTTATGTGTGTATGTATTTTGCTTAAATCTGCGGCTACAATAAAATAACACTTACATGGCAATTGCTAGGGCTTAGCATTTTGACCCAGAAGAAGAAAATTATTAAGAGGCACTCCGATGAGCACCCTGGAAAAGCCAGGAAGTAAATAATAAAGCTCAAGGTAGGCACTTGTATGTATGCTGTCAGTTCTTCTGTTGCTGTGCCCATATCAATGAAACAGACCAGTCTATCAGCCCGTTTCATTCAGGAGAGCTCAAAGGTGACATTTGGGGAAATAGAAGTTGTGTGGTCCTGTTGTTGGGACAGAGCATTTGTATTCAGGATACCTGGGTTCGATTTCTGGCTCTGCCATGGGCTTGCTTTGTGTTCTTGGGCAACTCGCTTACCTGCTCCGTGCCTCAGTTTCCCTATCTGTGCAACAGGATGAATTGCAATCACTTAGGCCTCGTTTTATTTAAATATGATTTACAAGAAAAAGTAGCATCTTGACCAAGAAGAAGGATGGGAAAAGAAATAATTTTCCCTTAATAATAATCCCATGTCAAAAGTGCTGATTAGGCATTGCAGTTCACTTTGAATTGAGCTGAGTGGGGGTAAGGAGAGGTTAGTTCTCACCTTGGCTGCTGTTGTTGTTCAGACAGAGACGCTTGTCTGCAAAACTGGGTTCAAAGGGCAGCCCCATGGCTAGATACATAGTGAGCCATGTCTTTGCAACACAGAACGACAAGAAACTTAGGCCCAGGTGTACATCGGAAAAATGTCCTCAAAATTCCAACTGGCTTTAAAATCAGTTCTGCTAACCCAGTTTTTAAAGCCAGCTGGAACTGTAGAGCACCCCAGCTTCTAGGTGCCCTTAACCAACTATTTTCAAAATAGTGAATGCCTGGAGCCTGGTTTATGCTACAGGCCCACTTTCATTTCAAATTGGTTTGCTTAACCAATTGTAAAGCTAGTTAGAATTTCTGGGTAAATCTCCCCAGTGAGGACTTGGTCTTAGAGACAGGTCTTGCTCCAACTGAAATATCAAACCCCCTTGACATCAGTGGGAGCAGAATCATGTCATTATTCATTAAAACTTAGAATTTGAGAGAGAGAGAGAGAAAGAGAGAGAGGAAAAACTGCTAATTCTGGGCCTGAGTGGCTTCAATAAGCAACAGAAGTCTTGCCATTGATGTCAGTGGGCTTTGGATCAGGCTCCCTGTGAATAAAGGTTTGCAGGACACTTTCCAAAATTTGCCAGTGTTCCCAAGCTTGTTCCCTTTGAAGTAAGTGGCAAAACTTCTGATGGTGCCAACGGAAGTGGGATCAGACCCAGTATAGCATTATACTTCATTATGATCTGTGTAATTTTTAATGTGTTGTCTCCCCTCCCTTCCACGATCTTTCTGCCCAACTGAAAAATTAATGCTAGCAGCCTAGCACTCATGAACTGCACAAAAACAAACCAGCATGCGTGTGCAATGAAGGAAGGATAATTGGGGGGAGACTGACTTTGCTTTAAAGCTTCCAGATTGGTGGTGGTTGATCTAAACATCAGAAAGAATTTGTTTTAATTATGGAAAAATACCGTGACACTATCTCTTTGCACCTAAGTGAGGCTCCGAACATAGTTGTGCTAATATGTGTACCCTATCTGTAACTCTCTCTGACTTGGAGCGAGATTGCTTATATTTACAAAGTCAGTTTGTGGGATGTTGCAAAATTTACAGACAGCTTCCCCAGTAATGCCAATCTACATTGGACTTCTTGCCAGATAGAGTGTTAAATCTTGTGTTATCTCCCACTAGATGTTTGTGATACTTCTCCCCATATAGCAGGTCACCGCTGTCTAGGCATTTATTTCCCTACCCTTCTTCTCGTTATTTCCAGTGTGATGTAATCTTCCATAAGACTGGCGGTCCATGCAAGAAAACTGTTTCAGATATCTATTAATATTTTAACATGCTTTTAAGAAACTTTGGCCTTTTGTAGTTCTGGTCTCAGAACAGACATAATGGTTAATGATAGGCATTACACTCAGAGTAGCTATTCTGTAGGCATATTTCTTTTGTTTGGATTATCTATTATTAAAAAAAAAATCTTCCTTGTCAGTTATTTGTTTAGTTCTTACCGCGAATGAATCTGTGTACATGGAGAAAACCACTCCTTATCCCCAACAAAAGACTGCCATTAAATTCCTGACAGTTGCTTATTTAGATACAATCCTGCACTTCACTTCTGGCCTCAGACACACAGCTGCAGATCCAACTGAACTCAGTGGGAATATGCCCGTGTGTATCTGAGGCCCTAGAGAATACCTATTGTCATGCCAGTGCCAAAAGGTGATAGGATTATCTATTAACAGGAGAACCATTTAACTTTTTTAATTAATTTGAAAAATCTCCTGCATCTCTCTAAAAGCCCTGTCTCTCTCCCCTCTCACACGCACAGCCTACAGGAGCCATCCATTTTACATCATGCAAAGCAATGAGTGTCATAAATAGGATGTTATACATGGAGTGTTATCTTATGCAGCTGAGATGTTGTTGTCGAACAAAGGAGAGCTTGCAGTATATACTGTGAATAGAAATCTGTACATTAATCTGTATATAATACCTTGCTAACATTTACATTTTATAGGTACTGTGATTACCATTCATTCTTTATTGTGTTCATTATGAGAACATGACATCTTGGTACCAATTCTCTGTACGTATAATAAAGCACTTCAGTGAATTAAGTAGATGTTTGTATAGTATTACTCATTTTCACTACGCAGAAATTTAGGTGCACTACTTCTGATGAATCCAAAGACCTTCCCATCCAGATAAATTAACTGGTTATTAATATTGCTCAAAGCAATATGCTTCTAGCTATTTATGCAATTCATTTTATTAATGTTTTAACTATTTTAACCTTTTCCAAATAATGTTATGCAGTTTATTAGTGATATTAATATGCAAAGATATCGGACACAAAGAAAAGGATGACAGAGAAGGGTGGTTGCATGTATTGCTTAAAATGGAAGAAGAGAAAATATATTTGCAGTCATCTATATGTCAGTATGTTGGCCAATCTCCATCATTCAGAAGAGATATAAAGATTAAGGTCCTGGCTTCCTGGTGCTTATTACCATCCCTGGGCAGTTTTCTCATTCGTACGGGTGAACTCTAGTTACCTGGCCAAATTCCAAACTTTTGCTTAACTATGGCCTGTATCTGTACTACCTGATGCTGTGATTTCATCAGTTCTAACAAGTTAAGCAGGGTTGGGCTGGGTCAATTTTTGGATAGAAGGACTCCTGGGAACACTCAGTTGCTGAAGAGGGGGTTTATGATTCAGCATGTGACCCTCCTCCCTCTGAATCTAGGCTAAGTCAATGCCCCAGCATGGTGTAAAGGGGCCTTGGGTGTTGCCTTTGGATAAGAGACAAAGTCATGGTTCTCCTGACCACTAGCAGTCATTACAAATGTCATGACATATTTTTGTACATGTAAGGATATTAATAAACTAGGCCCCGATTCAGCAAAGCACATACTTAAATTTATGCATGTGAGTGGTCCCATTACTTCAGTGGGACGTAAGCAGGTGTGTAAGTCCTTTGCTGAACACGGATGGTCTAAAGCAGATGCTTAAAGTTAAGCATGTTTAAGTATTTTGCTGGGTCAGGTCCATAGAGTGTGTGATAAATTCTACTTGGGTAATTGCATTCTGCTTCGTAAAGTACTCCAGTTGGATACGGTATTCTTTCTCACTTCCTTAAATGGTAGTATAATGTTTCTGGCACTGCGAACTTACAGTTGAACTCTGCCCCAAGGGTGACTTTAGTGAAGTGGTGGATGGCGTAAGTCCTGTATTTTGCTTCTGTTCATGGGTGCTGTGATTGAAAAGTTAAATTAATATTGTAACAAAAACACTCTGACCTCCTATAGATGAAAGATAATGCTATCAGTGTTTATTATTACTGGGCACTTGGACATACTCAGATGAAATGTGCTACTCGGGGTGGGTGGGTATTAGTAACACATGCTGTTAGTTACATTGTCTTACATATTCCATAGGCACAATATGAGCAATATATAACTAAAGGGTTTGGGGTACAGTATGTATGTGTGCTTTAGAGAGAAGAAAATCCATGATCATTCTTTAACATACTGTATTTCATCTTTGCTTTTCTAACACAGGTGGCTGGGATGAAAGTTGCAGCCATAGTGAATAGCAAGAGGCTTCTAGATATGAACATGCTAGATAAGGGGGGAGGGATAGCTCAGTGGTTTGAGCATTGGCCTGCTAAGCCCATGGTTGTGAGTTCAATCCTTGAGGGGGCCACTCAGGGATCTGAGGCAAAATCAGTACTTGGTCCTGCTAGTGAAGGCAGGGGCCTGGACTTGATGACCTTTCAGGGTCCCTTCCAGTTCTGTGAGATAGGTATATCTCCATAAGGCAGTTGTTGTACAGTATCTCCTTAGGGTAAGAAAGACAAGACTCACTTCCTAATGCTGTTCAGACACCACATATTCAGCTAATGAATCAATAGCCAATATTATCAGCACTTTTCTGCAAGCGTTGAGCTGAGTCACAATTATGCCATTGTCAGTGGATGTCAGTAACGCAAGTGATGATAATGGAGCCCAGAGCGTCAGGGTCATCTCTGGAAGTTTGAACCGCTCTTTTGATTTTTACTGGCTTTTTTTTTTTAAAAAAAGCTTTCATTTAAAAAGAAAAAGTAGGGGCTTGTCTACATGGTGGGGTAATGAGCTTGGGTGGGGAGGTGGGGGGTTGTGCATTAATTGTTCCATATAGACCCTGCTGGGGCTCACTAAAGGTTCCCTAGTGCACTTTAAGATTTCAAACAGTACTAAGTTAAAGCGTACCAGCAGTGGGTGCATGGACCAATTAATGTGCAACATGTTAGTGCGCTTTAGAAATCACACCCCCATAGAGCTCATTATCCTACCGTATAGACAAGCTTTAAGTTTCTAGCCCTCACATATGTAAAGAAAAGCCTGAAAACATTCAGTGAGGGCAAGGTACAGGCTCCAAAACTAAGAGCCAAAACGTCCCCTTCCTCCCCCGTCCCCAAAAAAGAACTAAACATTATTATGATTCTTATGATTTTTAATCCAATTTCTTGTTTTGGGGAAGCAGGGATCTGATTCATGCTTTTTGGAGTGATTGGGCTTACTGACAACTCCCAGCTTTTGCTGAATTTCCCTTCCTGTGAAATATATTTCTTAATATCAGATAGCTGGTCAGAGTCATCTGCTGTAATCAACATTCCGGGACTTTAAAAATAATAACAATACAGCTGGTGTTGCACAGTATGCATTGTAAGCAGAACCTGCATCTCCAAAGGGGGGGAAACCAGCAAGAGGTGTTTTTTCAGTTTGTCCTTGCTGCTGTGGCTTTTATCCCATATCAGACTGACAGATGAGATAAACACCCCACGTTTTAGTCAGATCCTATTGTTTCATCAGAGTTACTTAAATGTATTTACAATCTCCGAACCACTTCTTCTTCTTTTTTTTTTAAGTAATGGTAGTGAAGTCCTTCCAGAAGGAATAAAGATAATATAACATTCTCAAGTACCTCTGTCTTACTAATGGAATGACTTACGTTACAACATACACTGTTCTGCTGAGCTCCACTAAAATACATATTTACTAGTCAATCTAGTTGTCGTCTTGGCAGTCGATGCCATGATATCACAGTGCTTAGTCTTTCCGGAGAACAACAAAGCAAGCAAAATTCCTTCTCTGGGACCTAATTTTGTCTCCATTGATACTTTTGCATTTAAATGAAGCTGGATCGTTAAATAAAAATGGAGCCACCATTACTACATAGTATCATGATCCCATCACACTTTGGGATTTCAGATGGAAATTAGCAATGGGCTAAGCTACTCCAGCAAAGTTCATTCATCTGACGAAGTGGGTATTCACCCAGGAAAGCTTATGCTCTGATACGTCTGTTAGTCTATAAGGTGCCACAGGACTCTTTGTCACTTTCAGCAAAGTTGTAAAGAGTGGAAGTAACTCGAGATCCTGGGTTGGCTTAGTTAAGGACCACTTTCTGAGGCTAGCTCTGGAAGGCGGAGAAGGGTGAAAGCAATTGAAAAGATAAAGGATGAACAAAATGGATTGTAAGCTCTTTCTGGCAGATCCTGTCTCTTTGGTCTGTGTTTGTGGGGTTCTGGTCCTAGGTGTTATGGGAACACAAATAAATAACTCTAATTAATCATAATGGTGGATATTTTGAATGAAATGGAGCTTTCTCCTGATACTTGTTTATTCCATCCAGCCATTTTTATAGGTGTTCATTATAAATTCAGGCACAAAGATTAGAGCTGGGCCAAAATCAGAACCTAGACGTGTCCAGATGGGTTGGATTCAAATTGCTGGAGCACAACTTCCCACTGCAGTTTTGTTCCAGGCCAGTTCCACCCCGGTAGAGGCTTATTTTCTGGTTCCATTTCAGATGTGGCTGAAAGCTCATGAGATCGATTCTGCCGCTCAAGATGGCAGAAGTCACAGGAGATGAGCTGTGATCTTGTATAATTTCCCACACACATACACTCTGCCTCCCCCATCCCAGCTTGAAAACAGTTAGCAAGGTGGTGGCACCACTGAAAATGAAATTGTAGCCATGTTTCAGCCTCACGCGCCAACCCTAATAAATCTAATCCAGATCTGGAGTTCATCCCTACCTCCTTAGCCAACCCTTATTAAAGCTACAGCTAAAGTCTTCCTTGACAGTATTGTAAAAAACAAACAGACAAATCCTTTGAAAGGATTTGAAAAATCGTCCCTGTATAGTTTGGTCAAATGCTCCATCCACTAGATCATCATGCCACAGATAAGGGAAGAGCCATGTTAAGAGCTTTGGTATTCTTCATTTTCACTGTGGGCTAGGCTACCACAAAGTTGTTTAGCACAGGTGTGTCTGTTATTGTGACACATTGGGAAAATTAAGTGTTCAGTGGCCCTTTGATTTCCACTTCCACCAGTGTGTTTTGGTGGATTAATGTTAGGCTGGACTGGACTGTGAAACATTTTTTAGCTGTCTGGCTCAAGACCTGCTAAGAATATTTTCCTTTGTGCTTTTTTTGTTTACCTAGCTAAGTTTCTTTGTGTCTGCATTGCTAAAAGGAAGCACTGTTAAAGCAGGGGACGGGAAGGGAGGGGGGGGGGAAGAGACAGACTTTCTGAAGCAATCTCTGTACCTGGAATTGTTCCACACGACACCCAGGTGAATTGCCACATGCCACATGCCACAATTGCCAGCATGTCACAGAAGCAGGTGGGGAAATGTGATTGTAAGAAGTGTGATGGTTCTTCTGAGGACATAGTGCAATCCTCCCAAGGTACATTTCTGCAACTGTTGTAGAGTGAGGAGGTTTATTTTGTTTTATTTGTATTTTGTGGTGGTGTTGAAATAGCTAGGAAAGTGAGTATCCCTCTCAAGGACCGCCTCTGGCAATCCATTAATGAAGAGACAAGTACTTGTAAGGCAGGGGGAAGAAGACTGACAAGAAAAGTGGTGAGTCTTGTGCAGTCAGTGCCATAAGGATTATAGGGGAGGTAGGTCACCTGACAGTGATGTTGTCCCAGGGAAAATCTTAATTGCGACTACAGCAACTCTAATAGATCTGCATTGCTTCCTGCCTGGGGTCATGGTAAATTTCCTTGGGGGGATGATCGCTCGCGCTTTCTCTCTCTCTCTGGACTGACTCTTTAAAGGATAAAGTCTGACTTTCTCTGACACCCTGGCTTTCTCTTTCTATCTCAGCATGAAGTGTTTGCCAATATTAGGGTTGGGTGCCTTCTGGGTAGGATTGCCTGTGTGTATTTTGGGAATTTATACACAGCAATACAGGATTATGATGATATTTAGCCTTGAACTAGCTATTCACTTGAAAAGCAGCTCTTTTTTTAAAAGGTGAGATTGTTCTCTTGCGTTTTGCCTGTCTAACCTGTAATGCAGTGCATGTCAATTACATTAATGCCCTACCTGCTGTGAAAAAGTCACTGCATTTCACTCCATGTTGGCCTGCATTTCAGTGTGGGTGAAATTATCCTTATGTGTAGTACATGTATATCAGTTTGTTAAATTCATAAAGGGGTTTAGGCTACTTTGGGATGAAAGGTGCTGTAGTACTGTTACTATACAAACATTTTATCCGATTTTTCTATGACTATTGAGTTGTAAAGTGCTTTTCAATGTAAGCATATACAATAGCAGCAACAACAGAAAAAGAGAAAATATATTCTCAAATGAACTTTAAAGGCCAAATGTAAGTCTGGAGTGACTCCATTGAAGTTAATGGGGCCCAGATCCTCCATGGTCTGATTTACACTAGCTAAAGATCTGGCCCAATGGACATGAATGGAGTTATTCCAGGTTAACCCCACTGTGCAACCCAGAGCAGAATTTGGCCTTTAAAGTTCACTTGAAAACATATTTTTTCCCCTCTTCCTTTCTAGTATTGGTGCTAGGACATATTAAAAGCTAAAAAGTACTGTGCAATGCAACAGTTACGAGTATATAACTGAGAATAGATTCTAGCCCTAAGAGTGGATAGAGAACACCAGTAACAATGTTACTCTGAAGGGAATTTCACTGGAAGGGCGCAGTCTCAACATCTAGATTCCATACAAAGTACAAATGGTAACACTAACAAGAATCCATATATGACTTACAGGGCCCAAACCATTATTCCTTGCATAGTTGAAACTCCTCTTGAAATCAAGACATAATCAGGCCCGCTGAAGAGATAAGGATGAGCTGAAAATTCAGCATACAGGGGGATACTTTCCTTTAGGGGGACACTTTTAAAAGGACTGATGCCCTGTCTCCTGTTTTCATAGAATCGTAGGAGTGGAAGGGACCTCGAGAGGTCATCTAGTCCAGACCCCTGCACTCATGGCAGGACTAAATATTATTATTTGAGGATACCCTTTGCACCCACAGCATGCATTGCAGGGGCAAACCAGAGTGCTTTGTAGCTAGCTGATTTGTACTGGAAATCAAGTAGTTAGAGCAAGTACTGAGATTTATAGACACAATTCAGTGATGAATGCAAACATATAAATGCAGGTTTTGCATCTGAAAAAAGGGAGACCCTTTTTGAAAAATTAGCCCTTCATTTGAATATGATGACACCGGTTCAATGCTACTGTGTGTAAACTGAATTTGTTATTTCTTTCTTCCTTCTGGTACAGATACATGCTGCTTCTATTCCTATGTAACACGGTTTGAGCTCCGTAAAATATGAAAAGGAGCTCATATTGGTAATACAGTATCAGGGAAATATGTCACTGTAGAAATCATAGGAGGATATCTGACTGAAGAAATCCATGGAAAAATTAATTCACCCCTTGACATCCACAAATCCAGAACATCAACACACTGACGAGATAATGTAAATGTCAGTTGTGAAAAGCAGAATAGTTTTAAAGGTGCCCAGTCTTTTAGGGTACTAAAGGTAGTTTATTCAACGTCATGTTTGCTATGGTTGGCTGTTTTTAGAAAGCAGTTGCTACTAGGTGAGATATCTTTGATTTACTGCTTTCATTTCCATCAGTCATTTCCCACCCATTCACCAGAAATAATAATAAAGAGAAGCTATTCTTGGTCAAGTGTACACTTGTAACTCATAAGCAACATCATACATGAGCCAATATGGTTTTTTTTTTAAAAAAAACCCTCAATATACTATAAAATCAGCATCCCTATATAAAGGTGACATAGTCCTTTAAAAATAGCTATTCCAATCCATTGTGCAAAGACACTGACAAAGATTGACAGCTTTTAGAAACGTGTAATGTTCCCAAGCCAACTGCTAGCACAGCTCAACAAGATAAAGATCAGTAATTCGATCCAGAGGAGAGGGCTAAATGTTAGAGGTTAAGCTGCTACGTTCTTATTACTAATCAGACTTCAACACCTTATTTTAGCATCATCAGACCTCAATAAGGAAACTGTAAATTATTAAAGCCTTGGCATCCTAGTTTACAACGATCTTTTGAGAAGCTGTGGCTTAAAGCTTGCAGGCTATCCTCTGATGTGACATGCACTGGGTCCTTCCTGACAAGGTCCTGATGTAGTATTTTTTATTTCTTTTGCTTGGATACTGGTAATTTAAGTTTAAGGTACTTTTAAGGTGCAGTATGCTATTCTAATGAGGAGTTAATGGAGTGGAACAGTGATCGTTTGTACAAACTATACTGGACAGGCAGCTACTGCATAACAAAATCTAGACACTGGAGATTGTGACATTGCATCTACTTTTGTCCTAGTCTCCATCAGCAGGGATTTTTTTTTTCCTGTAGAGAGAGACTTAAATATTAGGGCCATGTGAACTTTGAAATCTGTGCATGTGGAAGCTGCTTTCATTTTCATAGAGAAGTGCAAAAACATTTTGAGTTATTCAGGCTCCAAATTTCTTTCAGAAAGGCAACGTCTTTATAAAATTCAAGCTATAAATGGGCACAATCTTCTGATTTATTGTGCTAGAGTGGGCCTTGTATATTAGGGGTTCTCAACCTTTTTCTTTCGGAGGCCCCCCTGCAACATGCTATAAAAACTCCACGGCCCAGCTGTGCCACAGTAACTGTTTTTGTGCATATAAAAGCCAGGGCCGGTGTTAGGGGGTAGCAAGGAGGGCAACTGCCTGGGACTCCATGCCACAGGAGCCCCCGTGAAGCCACATTGCTCAGGCTTCGGCTTCAGCCCCGGGTGGCAGGGTCAGTGCCCTGGGCTTCAGCCCCATGCAACAGGACTTGGGCTTTCTGCCGAGGGCTCCAGTGAGTTTAATGCTGGCCCTACTTGGCGAACCCCCTGAAACCTTCTCACTGCCCCCTAGAGGACAGAACTACTGAGAACTACTGTTGTATATATTATACTGCAATAACACTCTAGGGCTATAGGGACAGATCCTGCTACAGCGTGTTCCACTGAAGAACTGTTTAGAGAAGAGAAAGAGATATCTAAGCTTCATAGCTTTGATTTGAAATTTGAATTAAATTTGAAAAATCCACACTTTTTACTGTTCACTAATGTGGGAAAACTGCATTTTAAAAGGTAGTCATAAATGTACACTAAAGTCAGTGAAGTAACTCCTGAACTACACTGATGTAACTAAAAGCAGAATATTGCCCACGAGGTTCAACTTTCAGGCTATTTTTATATGTACATCAAAGTGCACCCACAAAAGTGAATACACAATTGAATAGCAGTTGCATGTGCAAATTGGGCAGATGGTCATCAAACTGCCCAGTTGTTCACACCCACTTTACACCTGAACTGACTGTGCTTGCAAAAGTTGGATACACAAACTGACATCAAGTTTGGAAATTTGACCTATAATGCACATGAATCATCATATTTAAGTATATATATTATATGTGGAAACACCCACAAATTCACACAGTGCCCTGATTTATACCAGCAGTGTATAAAGGAGTTGATCCAGAATCAAATTAACCAGCACTCATCAATATGCTTAAAATACTCGTGGTGCAAACACCTGGCAATGTTGTTTCCTGCAATACTGCATGATAAGGACAGACAATCACCCCATTAGCCAAACCATGGACCCCCTGCTGCCACTCCGTTCCCAGAAAATACTAGCCTTGATAACAGCACACGATGTTGTAGGCTTTATTCCCAGATACTCTGCTATAAGGAATAGCCCTGGTGGGAATTTTGTCACAAGCATGATTGTGCTGCTTGGAAAGGGCACCCGTGACAAGATCTACACTGTACCCAAGAGCCTTCAAATTCTTTTGTTTCCTAACATACTTGAATTTACAGCGACCTCTCTGGTCCACCTTTATCATCTGGAGTTTGCTTGTAAACCCTTAAAGTGCAAGTCTGAGGGCTCTGCCCACTCTATAACCATGCTTCTTAGAAGTGATAACGTTATTCATTAATCACTTTACTGTGACTATCCAGACACACACTGAAGGAAAGCACAATGTAGCAGGCCTTCATTTAAAATAACAACAGAAAAGCCCTGAATACTGCATAGCTCAGGGTGACCGAAATTCAGCCTTGTTGTCCTTGCAAAAATCTTGTAACACCCCAAATCGCATGAATTGTTTCCATTTCACAAATGAGTCCTCTTGGCATTTTCTATTTGTTCCTGCTAATTTACTGACAACAACACACATTTCTATAATATTGCTTCAATCTGCATCAGCAGGAAGACCTAGGAGCCTATTAAAATGATTTATTCTTTCAGTCTACAAGGTGTAGAGCAGATCCTTACAAAGATGTTCCATCAGCTTGATATATGTCTGTTTGGTAAGGGGTTGCTGGTTTAAAGTGGAATTTAAGTGGGGTGCATTCTTAGGGGGGCAAATGGGGTTCTATTTGTGCAGCTCCATCAGCAGAATTCATGCAGTTGAATAACTTAATACAATGCTTTGGATACTCCCAGTAATCTTAAGCAGGTTTCAGTTCCCTGGAACCTGAGGATTTACACTGTCTTTTACACTAGTATAACATCACTGACTTAAATACAGGTACTTCTGATTTACACCCATGAGATCAGAATTGATCTGTAGGGATGAGAGAGCCTGAGAGTGTTTTGGATTGCACAATTAACACACAAAAATTTTCATTTTAATGTCTCAGATTTCACAAAACTTTTTCTCAATTTATACCTTTTCCCTTTTCAGCATTTATGTAATGGAATATATCATGTATTTCTAAGGGCCTGATTCTGTCACCCTTACTCATACTGTATAATTCTTTACCCAAGTAGTTCTATTGAACTCAAAGACGACTCTTGTGTGAGTTAGTAGTAATCAGCATGAGTAAAAGTAGTAAAATTGGGCCCTAAATGACCGTCTGTATGTGCATGAGAGAATCTTTTCTTGGAGAGTAATTTTCACCCTACTTGTGGGATCAGATGGGGAATAATATAAAATGAGACAATGCAGCTGTCAAGAAATCGGTTTTCCAGAACCAAGTGGGTCTGGTACATTTTTTCATTCTATTTTAAATCTAGAATCCATTCTATATCTAGAATCAATTAGCTTGAATGAGTTCTAGAGCCATTCTATAGTGAGACCCCATGTTTTTTTTAAACGGGTCTAGATTCTATTCCATATGTTGAGCCAATGATTTTGAGCATGATTTAGACATCCTATATCTATATCCATGATTTTTAGCAGGTTCTAAATTTTCTAAATGAGCTTTCCCATCCCTTCTAGAGACACTCATACATTCACAGCAAGCACTTTGAATAAACAGCCCTAAATACTATGACAGGTTTTGGGCAATGGTGTCTGTTGATGAGCGTATTTTCTTCTCCCTGAGTTGGGAAGGTAACGTTTTGAGTGGATTGGTCTCTAGAGTTTTTCAGCCCTGCAAACATGGAGGCACTTATTGCTCACTCTTTGTGATCACATCCAGCAGCAGTACTGCTGCTACTATCGAGGTCCTTCCCCCTGGTCCCATTGAAGCAGCCTTTGAAGTTGCTGCAGAAGAGAGGCATTGAGGAATCAATGGGAGAGTCTGACTTTTGACACAATTTTAATAAGCAGGTCTGTTTGCCAGGTCAAAATCTGGACTTGATCTGTAATGATGCAGCTAGCCAAGGTGAGCAATTTTTTGTTTTTGTTTTTAAACCAATATATGCCTTAATTGCCGCTTGAAACCCGGGTGGGCCACTGCTGCTGAGTGTGGGATTGCAACTAACAAATTATCCTCACGAAAATAAAAATAATCCGTGAGTGCAATGGGCTCTTGCAGCTGGAAGGGTGAAATGCAGTATATTTTCACAGTCTTGTCAGTTTAAAATATGACTGATTCTGCTTTGACACTGTCATAGTGGGAGCAAGCATAAAACTATCAAAACATTAAGCTGTCCTAGGCCTTTCATGACTTTATTTAATGTGTGTGTGGGGGGGGGGGGAAAGGGGGAGTTAGAATGTTAGAAAGGGAGCTTGCTCTTGTGGTAGGTTTCCCCCAGTGCTTCCAGCTTTAACAGCGCTCATATTTTTAAAACAAATAGCTGTTAAAAAGCAAAGCCAGCGCTGATTGTGTCTGACTTTTCTGGGTGTACAGGGGCTGTAACGTGAGGAAGCTTAGCCTGGGAAACAGACTGACTTGAGTTCCTTCCAAATAACCAAGAGAAAGCTGGTAGTGGCAACATGACACTGTCAACAAATTGACAATTCACATTCCCTCATGTGGTGTCAAACAGACACTGCTGCACTTTTTGTACTCTGTCCAAAAGGGTCCCGCCAGGCTGCAGCAGCAAAGAGTAGTTGAAGCATTGAACAGACAGGCAATTGCAATGCAGCTGCCAGTCTCCGCTAATAGAAACTGTTTTTTGTTGTTTGTTTGTTCATCTCCTAAGCCAGCATTTATAGAAAATATCAGTCAGTCCTATAAAATTGCAGGCATCCCCAATAATCTACGTCCTTTTGTAAAGTCAATATATTCTGTTTATTTAATGTAGAAACTACATAGACTGTATTTAACAGAATGGATTCTTTCTCTGCTTCTTCCGAGGTGATTTGGTCTCAGAAAGAAGGTGGCTTATTTATTTATTATTTAATTTGCTGATTGGAATGCCTACTACTCCATAGCCTACTTTAAAGACTGCATTGGGGGCATACATAGCCCTGTTGGGGAGAGAAACAGGTCCTCCTTTGGTGATTTTAACAGAATGTAATCAGACACTAAGGACACGTTGGCATAATAAATAGTGCCGTTTGTGCAGAAGTTATCATGTCCCTTCCCCACCTTTCTAAACAGCAGTTGCACTCTTTGGGGTTTTGCAGAGAGATTGCCAAGACCAACCACAAGAACAGCCCTTACATTTTCAAAGCACTGTGAGGATGACTTGGCCACATAGCTTCCATTAATAAACATGAGACCTGATGCCAATCTAGATTTAAAATGACAGGTTTCAGAGTAGCAGCCGTGTTAGTCTGTATCCGCAAAAAGAACAGGAGTACTTGTGGCACCTTAGAGACTAACAAATTTATTAGAGCATAAGCTTTCGTGGGCTACAACCCACTTCTTCGGATGCATAT
>NW_020698262.1:5051610-5058032 GCF_002925995.2 Terrapene triunguis | reverse complement strand
CTAAGGTGCCACAAGTACTCCTGTTCTTTTTGTAGATTTAAAATGAGGTCATAGTTGACTTGAAATAAGTGCCACCTACAGGTGACAGAAATTCTGCTCTGACTTGCATTCTGTGCAACCCCATTGAAAATTAGCCTGATAAATCCATATTTAGGATCTAAAAGATGTGGCGCGATTTTCAAAAGCGCTGAGCACCCAGTAGCTCCCATTAAAATCAATGGATGTGCCACCTTTCTGAAAATCAGGCCATATTTAGGAGCCTAAATACAGATTTAGGAGCCTAACTTTAGACTCCTGTTTTTGAATATCATGGTTGGGTCTGGGCAAACGCTGCCGCCTCCCTCTCTCAAAAGAAAAGCCATTTATATTTTAAACAAATTCATTTCACTCCATTTGTGTTCATACCCCTTTCACACTTGCTTTCCACAAATATTCTGGCAAATGATTTTGCTGGCAGCACCAAAGCAATGAATTTTACAAGATAAATAATGACATTCTGTGAGTTCCAATCAGAGAACAGAACGTATCATAGGCCTAAATGTCCATTCCAAACAGCTCAGTCTTGATTACCGAAAACAAACTACTTGCAAACAAGCTGCAAAGCAAGATTTATTCACGGATATTACGTGGCGAATATCTTTATATAACAAACACATTTGAGGATTCTCAGTTTTCTTGCAGACTATTCAAGAACAGAAAATGAGGCAAAGTTAGTCATATAATTAATTTGTGTATTTCCCCCCACCTAGAATCAGAGCAGAAGTCAGCCTACTGAGGGTATGCATACATTACAGAGATGATACTGGAATAGCTATGTCGACATAGCCCTGTAGCATAGACGCAGTTTACACCTACTGACAGGGTTTTTCTGTTGCTGTAGGAACACCAACCGCTCCGAACAAAGTTAGCTACATTGCCGGAAGCCTTCTTCAATCCACATAGCTGTGTCTACACTGGGGGGTTTGCTGGCATAGGTACATCAGTCAGGAGTGTGGTTTTTTCATACCCCTGATAGGTGTCGCTGTGCCAACATCGCTTCTCAGTGTAGACCAGGCCTGGGTCTCACCTCATGATTCCTGTTGACATTTCTGCATTTTGAAGCCAGCAGAAATTTCCCCAAATTAGCTTTTTGTCTCCCCATTTTCAAAATTCAGCCCAAGAATGGAGCACTGAGCCATGCCAAGTGGTGCACTGATTGATGCCTTTGTGCTGTTGACTGTCATGTGTGCAACTTTTCTATTACTGAACATTGTGAAATATTTGGAAAACTGCGTCTGTCCTTGCCAAAGCACTCACGCGTTTGAATAAGCACCCTTCAAGGAAGATAGGCTTTGTGTTAAACTTGTGGCAAATGGTTTATTTTTCAAGTGTTGAAATCATTTTTGGGGAAATAATCTTATCAAGAGAAAGGAGAAAAACAGGAGGAATCTCTTATTATTAAGCCAAGTTCTGCTTTTGAGAATTAGGTAACAAAGCTGCTTTTAGGGGAGTGAGGGTCTCTTTACAAAACTCTGCATGCATATAAACAAGCTGTTTTGAACACACATTTCATGTAGTAATTGCAAGGCCTGTTAGAGATGCGGGGGAAAAAAGAATCCTGGCTGTGACCCTCTTCCACTGTAGAGGCGGCTAAGATTTGGATATGGACTTTGTGGCTAGTCTTTATCATTATCGTGGGCTGAACCAGAACACTTAATTTAAACATGCTCAGAATTTGAGGAATCCGGATCCAACCTGCATTGTTTGTGCCCCTTTCTAATCATTCCTCACCCATCCATGGTGCCAGTGGCATATAGAGCTTGATCCTACGAGGTGATAAGTAACTTCATTAGGGACTGAGCACCCTCAGCTTCCATTGATCTCAAGAAGAGTTGAGGGTTTGGTCCACTTCCAGATATTACTTGGCACCTCGCAGGATCAAACCCTTAGAGAATCGGTTATGCCCTGTGTAACTCTCAAAGCAGGACACTAATGTGTGCGCTACTAGGTTAGTAGCCGTGCCATAACTTGTGCACTGGTGAAACAATTCTCTTCCACAAGTGCTTTGAAATGTACCACCAATCATCTCTTGGTTTTGAGCCTGTGTGCTTTTATTGATAAAGTAACCTCTTGATCTCAGACCTAAGGTCAATGACTTAAAGGATATTAACTACCCTTGACTAAGAGGTTCTTTAAAGTCAAGATTGGAATAATTTGACTACCATAAAAAATCACTAAAGTTGGGGCCCTGAGGGCAAGTATATAGTTTGTATGTGTAGGGTGACTATGTGTCCCTGATAAATGAGAACGTCCCCACTCCCACGACCTGTCCAAGTAGGTGTATATCAGAGTTTTGTGACACTTTGTTTAAAACTCTGCAGGCATCCCAGTGAGCAATTCCCAGGGTCATCAAGCCACAAAGTCAGAACCAGTGAGTGATGGGGAAAGAGAGGGAGTGTGGTTTGGCTCAGAACTGGGCACCCTTTTTCTGTCCCATTCCCCTCCAGCTGCCAAAACTTTCCTGTGCAATCGTCCTTGACTCTCAGCCAACCCTCCTCTGCCATTGTTTGCTAGTAGCCAGCAGCACTCCATCCAAAATTACTCATTCTGCAATGTGGTTATTAGTTAATACCAGGAATACAGTGTTATATTATTTCAGCTCCCAATGTTAACTTGACCCTAAAATTTAAATAGGGTGATTTCATATTCAACATGTACTTATTATTAAGTGCATATTCATACAGGGACTGGATAGCACTGTGTGGCACTCATTTCAAAAGAGCCCTATGTCCATAGTTACTTGAGTCCATATTTTAAGCTATGCTAAAATTCATGTAATCAGGTTGGAAATAGCATTGAAATTCAACATATATGCATTTATTAAAGTCTGTCATTTTATTCCCTGTTGAGAGTCTGATCCAGAAAGGCTCCCGTTGACTTCAGTGGGCTTTGGATCAGGCCCTAAAACTATAGTAGATATTTTGGCAGGCTGCACCAAACACAAATATGTGGGCTGCTGCCCTGAATCATTATTTAACTAATAATCAGTGTTCCCAGAATGGAGCACGTTTCCGCTGATGTCATCAAAGTGTCCAGAGCACACAGAGAGAAATTGACAAAAAAGATGCCAGTTTAGGTGCTGTAGAACCAGAAATGTAGGGCAGTATGGAGACATTATTTTACTTATGCAGAGACGGATGGCTTGCTCCTTTTAAACAGCAATCCCTCTGCCAGGAACTCTATAGTTGACAGAGGACCTGTTCCAGTGCACGCTGAAGTCAATGGGAAAAACTTGATCTTGGGAACAGGCCCATATTGCTTAAAGGCAGCTGTTGCTAGCAGGGTTTGAGTAGTACCTCATTGTGGCTAGGCGTTATTGTGGCCTGAATACTATTATAATGTCATGCTGTTACCTAGGGAGGTATAATATACAGCACAGCTTGACAAGCATGTCCTAAGAAGAAAAATCCTGTCCACGCTGGTTAGGGAAAGCATATTTAAAGAATGCTGCTGGCTGAAACATGTTTGAAACCAGCAGTCCTGATGCTAAAGTGGATGGGGTCTTGCTCTCTCCTCTTTCACAGACCATTCGACACAAAGGTGAAATATATTAGACAAATATTCATCTTAAGAATCCTATTTCTTCCATTAGCCTATAAGCTGGTGACGCTGGCTCCATTTTTACATATTGAACTCATGCCAGATTCTACTAACTACGTGTTTATTCAATTGCGAATATAATGTTAATTTCATGGGGTAAACACAGGCCTAGTCCTACAAACTCATGCAGCTAGACCCACAAGCTTAAATGAGGCTATTTGAACAAGAAAGAAACACTCACATGAGTAAGTGTTTGTAGGATTGGCCCCTGTGTTGATTTAACTCTGAGTAATTTAGGACTGACCCCACAGCATCTATCCATATGATGACAGTTCCAAGTATTTTCTTTAAAAGCTCCCCCACAAGCCAGGTGATATTGTCTAGAAAAGGCATTTTATAATCACCTCCTAACCGGACAATCATTTGAAATTTTGTTTGCCTTTCCGGTTATAACAGAAACTGTCTCTCTAGATTGGGACATCTGCCCTTTACCTCAGCTTGACCACAAAATGAAAGCACAGAGCCGTGTGCTGGGGATGAAATCATAATCAGTCCCATTTGCTAATGATGATAATGACATGCATGTGGATGTATTGTCTTTAGAAATCCAAGGAAATCACCTGGACAATCACTGAAATGGCATTTGGGTTCAATACTAGGTAGGAAATATTTAGAAAGTTTGACCTGGTATAATAGGGACTTTCTCAGTTCTTCAAAGAGTAATCCCAGTTTACCTTTTTCCTCTTTTCCCCTTCAGATTCAACCCCTTTTATCACACTAAAGTGCCAATCAATATTGTGAGATAGATGTTACATCTTAGCTTTTTATAACATTACTCGTCCCAGAAGGGATACTGTATCTTTAAGGAAATGGACCCGATATCCTGTTTCTGAAGGATTAAAACACTTTAAAGAGACAGAAGAGGCTGTAAACCCCTATCATATTCTTATTCTCTCTTCATTATCTTGTCCAGTATCTATCCCTGCTGAGTAAATCTGGTTGTGTGTTTCTCCAAAGTGGTCATAAGAAGAAATTTATTTACTTCTCTTTGCACTGGAGGGGCATTACTGAGTTTCAAGGCTCTCCGAAGTAATAAAGATTTTGCAGTGTATGCAGAAGGAGCAGAAATTCAGAACTTCTTTTCCCCCTCTGAGGTCGTTTGGCCAGCTAAAGGGGAGACACTTCTCATTTTCTGACAGGCTTTATTTCCATAAGATTTTCCAATTAGCAGGAAAAGGTCACACTAATGTTAGTGCTGTGCAAAGGAAGGGGGATCAGTCTATGCAAATAGAGATCTCCTTGAAAGGACAATATAAAAAAATATTGTATTTTCCTTCATTTCTTAATTAAAAACTGGAAGGGAGGTGTGTATATGTGTAGGGGTGGGGCGAGACTCCCTCTTGTTTGAGATCAGCAATTTCACTTCATTTGCAGACCTCGCTTTTCTCTGAAACAGCAAATTGCATTCGGTCTCCTTTCTATATGTTTGTCCACCTGGGTGCAAAACAGACAGGCCAACAGATTTCCATTCCCCAAGTGCCATATGCAATGGAGTGATTGTGGCGAGAGGTGGAGAGGAGACTTAGGGTACAGTCTGTTTTTTTCTTTTGCTCCCAATTAAGCCAGCGCAATAATTTTTAAAAACAAAATAATAAAATTTAGCTGAAAAGAAGCAGAGCTAACTACAAGTATTTTTTTTCTCTTTGAGCCCTGCTAGAACCATCTCTCTGAGGCTTTTACCACAGCTTTTGTTTTGCATGCCCTGTGTGTATGAGTGTGTGTAGAAAGTGCATGAACTTTTCTCAATGACGTGAAGTGTTGGGAGGTGTGTCAGCAAAGGACAAGAACCAAAACCCCACATTTTTCCATCAGCAGTCAAGCGTCTCCCTCTGTTTTTACAGTGTGAGCAAGTTCTTGCAGAAATAGATGTGGTCCCAAAATTACAGACTTCATCATGGAATCTTCACTTCCTTCATGTTGAAAAGTAATGCTTCATCTTGCAGGGATTTCCATCCAAAGATCTCCTGAATGATAATTCACTTTCTTTTTTGTATTAATCAAAAATATTTCACTTTTTCAACAATGTTCAGGGCACCTGTTTTTTTAAGGGGTGGGCTGGTTGCTCTGCTTTGCTTGTTTTTTCATTACACGGTATTTTCGGTGTTATATGAACTCTCTTTTTGGTTAAATCCTTTGTGTTCAGGTATAAGACAAGAGGAGCTTTGCACCTTGCTGAGAACAGATGAAATACTCACTTGTGAAGAAAGATAGAATGTGAAACTTTACTACCATCAATCACACACATTGTCAGCATGGGACTCTCACGCATAGTGTGCCTCCCACAGTATTTCAGCTTTCTTCGCTCGACGTGTACTATCAGCACGTGCTGAATACAAAAAAGCAACCACACAAAGCAGTTCTCCTTTTGTTGTTCCATCCTTCACCCTTAGAGGAATGCGAGTACACAACTTCCATGTAGCATGTCATTAATGTGCACAAGTAGAGTGTATAGTTCCTTGTGGCACGCTTTCTTTATCCTCTGATTTCTAAGGGGGTCTCTCCCTTCTCCTTTTCCTCTGTGTCCTAACAACTTACACCCTCACTACAGCGCTTAATAATAAGTATCTTTTAGTTACAGTTTGGATGGATCAGGTGCTCCTTCAGATCTGCTGCTGAAATGCAAGCTGAGCTTGTGCTCCTATTGAAGTCAATGGCAACACTCCCATTGACCCTTAATGGCAACAGACTCAGATCAATAATTTATTTTGAGTTCCTCGGGTCATGAGTTAGCCAGGCCTTTTCTTTTCTTTTCTTTTCTTTTCTTTTCTTTTCTTTTCTTTTCT
>NW_020698262.1:5027127-5051600 GCF_002925995.2 Terrapene triunguis | reverse complement strand
CTTTTCTTTTCTTTTCTTTTCTTTTCTTTTCTTTTCTTTTCTTTTCTTTTCAGTAAAACAAAAATATTACTTGAATTTTGCAAGTAGCTATGAGGGAAAATAAGTGATACCCCTCGGTAATAACATTTAGCACCCTGTGTCAAAGAGTGTAGCGTACATGGGTAAAACAATCCCTCCACACCTCTCCCTTCCCCTCCACCCTATAAGTACTGCTTTGTACCTTACAGATATTAATTGAATCCTGCAATATCATTATAAAGTACATAGATATTAAATCCATTTTGCAGATATTTAAACTGAGGCATAGAGAAATTAAGTGACTCAGTGGGAGAGTCATGGACAGAATCCAGGTGTCCTGGCTCCCATGAGCACCAGCTTTGCATTGTGGGTCTGTTCTTTCCTTGAGATATATGAATAACTCTAATGCATGTTACTGGGAATTACGCAGGTGCAGCAGGAGGAGACTGTACCTTTATAGATCTACTTTAAGCATCTTTGATTTCCAGATTCTATTTAATTTTTGGAATTCATCCAAAGAGTAATGATAATGTAATTCTGATGTGGAAGTGCCCTTTGCAGAATGTTTACAGCACCGGCATTATTTAAATAAATCAAAAACTATTAAAACCAAACCATTTAATGACATGTAAAAGATCTGATGCTAAGAAAACAAATGTATTTAGAGATTGGAAGAAGCAGAAAAAAATTCTATAAAGATTTTTGGCAAATTGGAAACCATATTTAGATCTACCTTATTCACAAGCCTTTGGCATTTGCTTTTCATTTGCGCAAGCCAAAATTAGGTCATAAGGATATTCAGGGAAAACTGATTTGGGGCCATTAGCTGGAATTTGGTGCATGACTGTGATGAATTGTGATAAGTGGCAGAACATTGGAGATGAGTAAATTTAATAATTGAGGTTAGTAGATATAAAAAAAAACCCTTGATGTATACAAGGCGGGATATGGTGTTTAACAACAATATAATATAGAGCAGCATGTTGCCAACCTGCAGGTCAGAGCATTGGCTTTAATGTAGTTAAACAATGTGGTCAAGGGTCGGTAAAACCATTTTCATCTAGGACCACACAAAAACCAAGGACATTAGAAAACTTATATTTTGTACCAGACATGGCGGTTCTGTATATTAAAGGTGAACTGCAGCCACAGAATATGAACATCCTGGAGTTCTGTGATGTCTGGAGCTGAGATTTGGCCCGTTAGGCCATTTGCAAACATCTGTACAACTTTGGATTTCTACTTCTCTTCTCTGAAGTTCAGTGGTTTTCAGACCTCCAGATACGCTATATTGGTTTAGAGTAGACCCATCTTCTGCGTTGTGTATGTATTTAAAAGAGAAATATACACGGCTAAGGCTTCACATCCAAAGATTTTGTATTCCCAAACAATACAACTATTCCTACAATAGAAGTCGGTTTTTAATAGTTTAGGGATAGACTGTATGCACATAGTTAGGAATGTTCACTTCAAACAATTCCTCCAAAGGTGGTACTGTCTCTTTAAGAGGTAGACTCACATTGCCCTTGAAAATGCCAGGAAATGGCAAGCAATAGCGGGAATTCAGTGTCCGAGGACATGTCTGCCCTTTATAACATGTCAATTATGGACAGACAATGGACTCCCTCGTTAACCACAGTCCGGTTGCCTAGTAGAATACTGTAGGATCACCTAATGGAAATACAGTCTGACTGAAGTCTTTATGGGACATTGTTATTTAGTTAAGCATGTTTACCACTTTGATTAATAAAGGAGATAAGCCAGATGTAGAGACTTTGCAGAGAAACCTTATTTCAAAGATTTAAGAGCTGCTCACTCAGAATACGAGCAGGACTTTGAGAAGCCTGCCATTAAGGTACCAGATCTTTCTCCTTTTGTTGTGTGCAACACACCTTCAAAATGGCATTTTATATCATGACAAAAACCCATTAAAGAGAAAAACATAACATGAAACATATTTTGATTTTTTTTTTGACAATTAAGGTAAATTTGACATTTTTAAAGAACACTTACGTAAAAAGGAAAACATATGATAAAATGTTAGTGCGGGTGCAGTCACATTTTAAAGAAGATAGATCAAGAAATAGGCTGCTAACCTGAACAGTCATTGTTGCAGATTTCATACATATTATTTGCAGCTTATGATGTTATATGGGTCCATAATATTGACACAATTGCTACATATAATTGGCTTATCTAGACCAATATGAAAAAAAATTCCACAATAGAAAATGATGTAGATCTTTAAAATATTATGTCTCTCACAAAACATATTTGTTGTCTTTTTATAATGCATACAAACATGCCCAGAGAAATTTGCACTGAGTTGGCAGCCGTTTTAACTAAGTCTGGGGCTCTGTGCATGGCACATCACAACATTGTTCACAAAATTCAGGGAGCTGAATAAACAATGGGAATGTGGGTGAAATTGGACAAAATGGATTGGATGGATTGTCAAGCCAGGTGCCTGAATTTTCACAGAGTGAGCCTGATCTCAAAGAATTGAATTTTTAAGGCCAAATTCTGTAGTATTTATTCAGTTTTTATTCTGGCTAAACTTGGAAATCAGTGGAGTTTTGTCTGAAAAAAAGACTTTGGATTTGGCAGAGAGGGTCTGATCCGAAGCCTGTTGAATCGGTGGAAAGACTCTGGTTGAGTTTATGGGCATTGGATTAGGCCAATATTGAGCTTTTCATATTTCTTAGCCATGCTTAGAGCTTCTGATTTTAGGTTTTGACCTCTAAAACACCCCCGATAAAAGGAAATGAAATCTGTGTTTATCTAATAAACACCAGGGAAAGGTTACCCGTATCTAAGGGCTTATCTACAAAAAGCAGTAATGTGGCCTCCAAGGCCGTGATTTCTAAAGCTCACTAATGTGTTGCGCATTAATTGGTCTGTGTAGACCCTGCTGGTGTGATTAAAGGTTCACTAGTGTGCTTTAACATAGTGCTGTTTGAAGTTGGTTGACTTGGTGACCTGTTGGCGCCCAGTATACTGCCCCATAGCATTCGCCTCCACATTTTGATCATGGGACTTCAGCTACAGTGTGCCCTAATAGGATGAAGTTTACTAGAATCTCAGGAAAGTATGTTTAAAGCAACCAGACTCACAATAAACCTTTTCTGTAGCAGCCCATTGGCCCGCTTGTGTGAAAACTTACCATGGGCTGTAATAAAGAGTTTGGCTCACCATCCGCAGGTGGAAGAAAGCCTTTGTTCCTTAAGAAGCTTTTAAAGCACTTTAGCTGATGTTTAATTTTAGGCATGTGCTTAATTCTATCCTTCTTCAGCAAAATACTTAAGCATTTACTTAATTTATTTAACTTTAAGTCAGTGTTCACATGTGCATACAATTAATACATGATTAAGTACTTTGCTGAATAAGGATGGACTTAAGCACATGCTTACATTTAATCACGTGCCTAAGTGTTTTGCTGAATCAGAGCCTAAATAAAGAGAGATGGTCCCGTTCCCCACAGTTCTCATGTTATAGATAGATAAGAAACATACATGATAACACCACATAGTCTTTTGTTTTGCAAAATAATCCCCTATTTTTAGTAGAGGCACATCCCCAATGCACTGATCTCCTAGTAGCTGCAGTCCACTGAGTGTTGCACTTGGCTGGAGTACCCCTTGGTAATTTGGTTAATTGGATGAACAGGCATTTTAGTGACACAGACTAGATCTCCATGCAGCAGACCATCAAAACTAATCAGTTGGCTGTTTTCCACTTCTCAACAACTGACAGCTTCACGAGGAAGGTTAGTAAATTGTAACTTTTTAAGTTGAAGAACTTGCTAAATAATGGCAGTTGAAACTTGGCAAGAGCCTCAAAGGGGACAAAATATTCAGCTTACCTTTTAGTCTGAAGAACCAACCTTAGTCCGACTGTTCATAAATATCTGATTCAAAGGCACTTCTCCAAAGAAACATACTGAAAGCATGTTTTAGCCATATACTGTAATGGCAATTCTAGCAAAGCAGATGCTGCATTTTCATGTAGCATTTGTTTTCCTGTTATGGTTGTATAACTGGAAATGGGCACAAGCTGTAAAATCAGATTTCAAACACCCCAGGGGTTAGAGGTAACTGGCTTTGGAGAGTTTTTTCCATTTTAAAGATAGGGAGCAAAATTTTCAAAAATGACATTGTAATTTAGGAGTCTAACTCCATTAATACAAATAAATGAATAATAATAAAATTCAGAATTACCAGTATGAGAACTACCATTAAAAAAAAGCCACCCAAGCATGCATTGGTCACTTCAACCATTGAACGTGTTGTTTAAATCTCTGAATACTAATAATAATTAATACATTTATTTCTAAAGTACCTTAACTTGCCCAGGCATTTTGGGTGCTATATGACAAAATAAAACCATTTCTAAAAATACATGAAAACAATATAAAAAACCCACCATGAAATGATACGCTTCGTAGGCCTGGTCAAAATTTTTCTAATGGAACAGTTTTCTGTGGGAGCTAGGTGTCTAACTTACTGAGGCACTATTGTAATTCTGACTAGGCACCTATCTGCAACTTTAAGCTCCTAAATACATTTGTAATTCTGGCTTTAAGTCACTTTTGAAAATGAGACTTAGACTCTTAAGTCATGTAGGTGCTTTTGAAAATGTTACCCTATAACTTAACCTTTCCCCCGCTTATGATTTCACTGTGAGCTGTCTTTCAGAGTGGAAGATCACATTGTCTGTATCACCTCAAAATTTTTTTTTACTAATTTAGCAACAAGTCAGTTTATTTCACCAACAAGCCAGGCATTACTAAACTATTGATACAGTTCTTGGAGAGGTGAAAGCACCTTCAGACCTGTGCCTCACAATCACCAAAGGTGAGAAGTTCACCAGCAGCCTGCTGGACCTTTGTACAAGAAAATAAATGCCAGTAAATCTTTAACTCGAACACTTATGCAGCCACTGTAATAATTTTGGCTTTTATATTTTTTTAGCTGAGGGGAGACAGAGTGTTTGTTTTTTCCAGTGTGCAGCGAGGATGTCCTTGTGTTCCCTGTGTGCTTGGGGTCTCACAATATCTGTTTGGCACCGGGGCACAAGGTTATTATTGATTTGTATTATGGTAGCAACAAGAGCCACAGCCGTAAACCAAAGCCCCATAGTGTTTGTGCAGTTCCAAGCACAGAACAAAAGGATGGTCTCATCCCCAAAAGCTCACAATTTAAGTAAAGTCCAGCTCCCAGTAGCCCAATGCCATGAGCACAATGCTTCTTTCAGGTCATTTTAAAGAAAGTTTTTGTGTTGTTTTGAGATTCAAATTATGCCCCCTCTCTGGGGATGTATGCACATGTGTAAAAACAATATGCACAGCTGGGTGACAACCCTTAACCCAAACTACAGCTCAGTATATTCCCTGCTAGGGTAATCAGGCAGAAACCTGAGAAGTTACAGGAGTGTTACTCTGTGTTCTTATCTGTCTGTCTTGGTTTTTATATGGAGCCCATCACTGTGGTACCTGAGCACTTCTTAAAATAAGGAAATGCTGGCTCTATTGACCAGTAAGCTCCAGAGATCAAAAGTCACTGAAAACGTCCTGCCGCTTTCCCGCAAATATTTAAATGTAGGGCTTGTTAACAAAAAATGCCTCTACAATCTCAACTATCACAATGGTGCATAGAGAGAGAGAGTCAGTGTTTTAGGCAGCAAAGACCCAATGCATGTAGGGCTTTTACTCCTGGGGGAATTCTGTGCTGCTGCACAATGCAGAATTTTGCAGAAATTAACGTTGGGCGTGCAAAATTTCCTTTCCCCCACAGAAATGGGCTGCAGTGCTGCTAGCCGCCACTAGGGGCAGCTGGACCTGGCAGAGCCCAGCTGGCACATAGAAGACGCTGCTGGGGGAAGGGGGTGGGAGTTAGAGCAGTGGTGGGAAACTTGCGCCCTGTCAGGGTAATCTGCTGGCGGGCTGCAAGACAGTTTGTTTACATTGACCGTCCGCAGGCACGGCCGCCCGCAGCTCCCAGTGGCCACGGTTTGCCGTTCCCGGCCAATGGGCGCTGCAGGAAGCCATGGTCAGCACTTGTCTACAGCCCGCGCCACTTCCTGCAGCTCCCATTGGCCGGGAACGGCAAACCACGACCACTGGGAGATGCGGGCGGCCGTGCCTGCGGACGGTCAATGTAAACAAACTGTCTCACGGCCCGACAGCGGATTACCCTGACAGGCCACAGGTTGCCCACCACTGAGTTAGAGGGTTCCTGGCAGCTGCAGTTCCCAGCATGCCCTGAGAGAAGGAGAGAGCAGCAGGCAGGAAACTCTGTACAAGCCTGGGACCGAGCATCAGCCTGGGACTGCCTGTTTCTCCCTCTGGATACCTGGACTCTGTGGGGCTGGACTGTGGGAGGGTGCAGATATCTGAGAAAAGTGGGGCCCTGCACTGGGCTCTGTGGGGGAGGGGGATGCAGGTATCTGGCCCCCTGGCTAGGCTCTTAGGGAGGGAAGGGGGCAGAGAAAGAGGAACTGGGTTGTCATAGGGGTTTCTTTAACTCGCTACTCCTGGGGGGAATTTTTGTGTGTGTCTATATTGTTACAGACATACTTGCTGATAGGTATTTTGAAATAAATTACCAAAATAATTGAAACTGGCGTGACTATGTAGTGTTATTTTGACAAATAAAATTTGCAGAATTTTGCAGAACTTTAAACTTTTGGGTGCAGAATTGTTAATATTTTGGCACAGAATGCCCCCCGGAGTAGGCTTTGCAGGCAGATAAACATCAACACCTCAGTGGCACCCAATAGCAAATAGGAAGCCAGTGCAGTCTGCTGAGAACCAGTGTAAAATGCTACAAATAGCTAACACAGCTAAGTAAGCAGGCAGCTGCATTCTGCATCAGCTGCTGTAGCTTCTGAATGGCCTTGAAAGCTACCGCGTTGCAATCACTCATTCTGGAGGTCATGGGCCCTGATAACTTTGGCAAGGTCTGCATCGGAGAGAAAGGGGGCCGAGCCATCTAACCAAAACACCCATTGCAAACTGGCACGTTTGCCAACCAGTTCTTGGGAATCCACCAGCATCAACTGGGGTTGAAACGGGGCAGCGTGCTTTTGCACTGCATGGTGTGTCTGTGAGGCATCTGTCACCGAGGGCTCATGAAACTCATTCAAAGCAGCAGCAATGCTGTTTCTGAAGAGCTGCTTTGTTTTGTTGCAGCCAGCTGGCAAGGGTTTCAACAAAGGGCCCCGGGGAGAGGGGGGACGGGGGGAAGCCTGTGGAGAGGAGAGAATTCCAGAGAAGTGGAACAAGAGGAGAGGGTGGAGGAGGAGGGTTTGCTATTATCTGCGGTATATTCATTTGTACTGAGATTTCTTCCACAATGAACTACATGCCTCTTGCAGCAACTCTGGCTGGGCTCCATTAAGATCAGCTGTTTGATATTTTTATGAGAATTCTCACTCTGTGTCAGTCAGATACTTGACTCTGTGATGTAACACTCTTCTTGAAAAGTTGCAGTCAGAATCCGAAGTCATTTTCACAAGCACGTCTTTATAAAGTTAACCATCTGAAATGACCTGGATGGAGGGAGACTGTTACTTTAGAGGCCTTTCATCGGCATCCGAGAGCCTAATTGAGTTGAATACACACATAAACTTATAACAGACGTTTCAGTCATTCTGTTTAGCTTGTCTTACGAAAAGGCAGTTTAATGATCTTTCTGAAGGCTGTTTCACTGAAGCAGCAGAAAGTCACCAGCTTTACATCATTATTGAATAGTGCATAAAGGAAATATTTAGCAAGATGTTCTGTTTGTTAATAGACCCAAATCATGGTTTCTTATACCAAATACCGCTTGTATTTGAGGTCTTTGAATGAATTTCATTCAAACAATGCTAACATCTGATGATAAAAACCACTAATGAGAGGGAAATCATTCACACTTTTGATCTAGAGATCTCATTAACTCCAAACTTTGCGTTTATAGTTTTTGCTGATCAAATCATTAGAACTGCTTTTACTGCAGCCTTTCCCTTCTCCAAAGAGATTTTGCTTTGCATGGAGTTTAAGCAGCACCTTCTATTCTTTTTCCCCATATTGTGGCAAATAGTACAGGTGGCATAATATAGGTCAGGGTGGGAATTTATTTAGTTATTAGAGAAGGACCTGCAACCTGTGACCCAAATATCTTTGGGGCAGGGACTGTCTCTTTGTTCTGTGTTTGTACAGTGCCTAGCACACTGAGTCGTGGTCCATGCCTGGGGCTCCTAGGCATTATGATAATACAAAATAATAGTAATAATAATTAATAGTAATAGTAATCCATTAACTTGGAGGGGGATAAGGGTTGAAAGCTAAGCCCAGCTCTTGAATTGTGCAATTAAGATCCTTTAATTAGTAGATTCTTTGTCTATTAGGTTTTGAAAGAGGTGGAGGGTTGGTTTTGGTTTTTTCTTTTTGGTTTGTCAGGGGGGAGGGTTGGGGTTTTTTGGCTTTGTTTGTTTTTTGTTAAATGAGGGCTAAACATGGGAGAAAAGGATTTGTTTGGGGACACTTAGCAATATACTGTGGATATTTCTGTTCTATGTGTGATGCTTTCCTCTAGACATTTGCACACTAACTTTCATACACATTAGCACTTGTGATGCTGTTTTATAAGCTGTTCTTATTTGCTTAATATAATTTGCTGCAGCATTTCCAGGCTGCCAGCTGAGTCATACCTGGACCTC
Source organism: Terrapene triunguis (assembly GCF_002925995.2). NCBI lineage: Eukaryota > Metazoa > Chordata > Testudines > Emydidae > Terrapene > Terrapene triunguis. The sequence goes on along the minus strand of NW_020698262.1, from coordinate 5,042,882 downwards.
CAAGAAAAAACCAAGCAACGCAGGAAGCGGTGTTGCATCAGTAGGTAGGACTGTTGACTTTGAGTAGAGGTCTGCCATAACCCATCCCAGTCCTGCCAAACCACCTATGCCAGGAGTTGAGGGAGTGCAGAAATGCAGAATATGTTGTACTGAAGATGCACCAGGAGGACGTTCTCCTCTGACGGGAATTCTCTACTGGGCATTTGCAGCTGGATTGTGTAAGCCAACTAGAGAATCCAGCCTGCTTGAGTTTGCTTCTCATTCTTCCGCTGGAGGAGACAAGATTTGCTTCCTCTTGCCTCCACACTGAAATGGCAAGTGGGTTCAAAGCCTAGTCTCACAAATCTCCGTGGAGTTGCAGGAGGTATGGGTCAACTGTGCAGACACCCTGTACTTCCCTATTCATTCTTGGGCCCCTGCACCATGGCACATGACAGCCTGTCTTTTGCTTTCAGCTGTCCCAGGAACCCCCAGTTCTGACCTGTGGAAGGAGAACCCCAACTTACACTGTTTGGCCCCAGGAGTTTGAAGGAGGAGCTGGGGGACAATGTCACATAAGTGAGTGCCCCCCCCCCAACACCTCCCCAGAAATGAAGAGGCTGAAGTCAGACCCACAAGGGGGTCCTGAGGGTCAGGATAACAGGGAAGCAGGGGAGTAGCAAGGCCAGCATTCTCACCTTGATGCATCCTTCTGGCCCTCTTTTGCTAGGCTTTGCTACTTTCCACTCACAGAAGCTGAAGGTCACATGGGGCTTCTTGTGCCTATTTAAAGAAAAATCCTCCTGTGATTTCAAGACTCTAGCATGTGTTGCTGGCACAGAATGACTCTGCGCCTCATCACTGGTGGCTGCTTTTTAGGCATGAGTGGGTGAGTTTTCCCATTACATATAGTCTGTAAATCACTTTGGGTTCTCTCAAATTGAAAGATATAAATATAAGATGATATTGAATGAGGTATTATTTTAAGGCTGTGGCATCGACGTAGATCCAAATACAAGTAGCGTAAATGTAGCACTTTTTATTCAATTGAACATAGTTGCTGTCTATTTAATCCAGTAAAAATGCACTCAGTTGTACCTGGATGCCTGTAGCTGGCTAAATTTGTATTCTGTCACTAAAGGACTTGCCTGTGGAGACTGCTAGGGAGACAATGAATCAATGCATCTCCCAGCCAGTCTGACCGTGCCTGTTTTCACAGCCACTTTGGGTGATTTCTCACTAGTACAGGCTCCCCAGTGGAGCAAGCAGCTTGCACCACTGCAACCCTTTTCTGGGTGGACTTTCCACTGCTGGGGGCCCTAGTTTTTCCCAGGCTGAGTCTGCCCCTGCATCATAATTGGAATAATTGCTGACACTGTGAATAGTGCGGGTGAGGGTTAATGAACAGGGAGATTGAACAACTCACTCCATCCTAGAGGTAGGGTGGCCCTACATCCCGCTTTGGCTGGAACAGTCCCTTTTTTAAGCCCTGTCCTGGCCATCCCAACTTTTTTCCTAAAGGAGGTATTTGTCCCATTTGCTCTTGCCAGTGTGATCACTTGGCAAGAGCAAATGGCACAAATGCCCACTTTTGTCAAAAAAAGGGGTGCAGTGCGGAGGAACATGTGGAGGGGAGAGCAGAGATGCCACTCCCCCCACACACAGGAGGGGAGGCAGGGCTGGGGAGTGGGGAGGCAGCGTTCCAGTACGCTGGGGGAGGGGGACAACAGACTCCTGTGGGGGCCCCCTGCAGGGGTCCAGCATTGAGCAGGGGAGGGTCCTCAGGCGAGCGACTGAGGGGGGTGTCCTGTTTTCTCTTTGGGAAATGTGGTCACCCTACTAGAGGTCATCTTTTCACTTCAGATCAGGGTTGCAGCACATCAGTAGGGGTAGTGTGGAGAACTTGCCCTGACGATTCCCACCTTGTGCCTGTTCTGAAGCCCAATAAAGCATTTCAGCTTCCAGTGCTAACTGGCACTGTTCATGAGAGCCACATTGTCATCTAAAAAACCTGAAGATCTCTTCTTTTAAATCGTGTTCTTTACCTACACTATCAGAATTTTCTAGAGGTCACTGAACCTAAAACCACTTGAAACGAATAAGTACGGTTAAAGAGCAGAAATACACAAGAGGGAAAGACAGTAACTAGGAATTCAAAATGACTCTCCAAAATATTTGCCCTCATAGATTAGTATTGCTTACTAATTTATTGAGGATGAGGCCATTTTATCACTTGAGGTTGAGGAAGATTAATGCAGGACACAGACAAGTAGCAGGACAACAACTCTATGTTACCAGGAAGGAGACAATTCAAACCACATTAGTGGCAACAAATGCAGAAAGTCATAAAAAATGGAGCCTCTGACAACTTAGAGGGTGGAATTGAGTATGTTGCTTGTCTGGCTTGTAAAGTAATTCATGTTCCTTTAGTCCACTTCACAAGGCAAATTTTTATTCTCACTACTCAGAAGCAGATAAATGTATTGAGTTATTTTAATGGACACACTAATAAACAGATCTCTGACAAGTACACAAGACACTGTATTTATGAAGAATGTACATTAAAGAAGAAAATTAACAGTATTGCAGAACCAGCTTTTGCTGGTCATAGTCCCCATTTGTTTGTGCACCAGAAGGAAGAAATATCCTTAACAATTCAGAAAAATGATTCAGAAAAATGGTGTTAATGTTAAACAGGGAGGTGTTGTTTTTTCTGTTTTTTTTTTTGCTTTGTAGATGAAGTTTATCATTGCCAAAGAACAATTTTATGTGGTCAGTGGGGGGGGGGGAATAGAGGGGATTGAAATATCTCCCTCGGACTAAGGTACACATCAACGGCAAACCCGTAAGAAGCACGTGCCTTAAGTCATTATTTAAGAGCTCATTATACTAATGTTTAAGACTAAGTGGGAGACTAAGGTTCATAGTGCTTTAACTCTAGCACACTGGTTCTTCTTTTAACTTCTTCCAGCTGGATTTTCTATCTGACCAAGGTAAATGTGCTTTTTGCACTTGTTCAATAATGTTCCAGTCTTTGCTGGGATGTCTTGCTTTTTCATGTCTAATGAGCATAACCTTTGTATTGCGTAACTTAATTTTCAGTCTCACATTCTGGCTTTTCACATCACAGCTCATGCAAGAACAGGAGGCTTTTGGGGTGTCGCTGGTATTGCACAATGTTCATGCCACCTGAGGGTGGAGGTAGGGAGGCTGGGTACAGTATCTCATTTCATACATGGTATTTGGAAAGCCTGGTATTAGGGTATTACATGATTTTCTGCCTTTGTTTTATTGCTGTGTTTAGATTATGTGCTGCATTGAAAGCCTGAGGCTGCTAGATGCAGAGCACCTTCTAGAAGGTGCTGGCCACCACTCGTGTCAATGAGAAGACAGGGCACTCAGCACATTAACAAATTGAGCCTTGAGGGTGAAATTCACCCATATGCAGAAGTCCCACACAGCCCCCTGTGTACAATATAAGCTACACTTACACTCCATAGAGGGTTGACGTGGGAATTAAGTAGTGCATAGGCTCTAATGTCAACCCTCTTCATTGGGGTGAATTTCACCCTAACTGAATACATTGCATGGGCAGATTTGCAAAGCCTAGCCTTACAGGTCAATCACGTTTAGTTTTATATACTATTCCAGCTGAGAAAAAAAATAAGGCTTCCTTTAACTTAACTTACCCTGAAGTTTTGGGTCTTAAAAATATCAAAAACTTCCCTAAGAAGTGAAACAGAAGTTAGCCTCTGAGTGGGCTTTGAAAAGTAAGACGTAAACACAGAGAAGAATTAAAGGTAGAAAACGCACAAGTGTGTGCTTAGTTCTTCAATCTGCTGCTTCATAGCTGTGTTGGCTAGATTGAAACTGGGAAAGTTAAATCGTGATATTCAATGGTGTTTGATAAGAGAAAGGTCACCTCCAATAATATATAGTAGAATTATTCTCCAAAGAGCTCAATTTTAATTATATGCTGGTTTAAGAGTATTACTTTCACAAAACCCTACTACCTGTTTATGCTTCCAAAACCTAATGGAGTTATATTGAATAAATGAAAGGCCCCCAAATCACAGTGACAACTTGTCTTCTAAACTCTGTCTTAGCACAAGTGCCAGTGCTAAAGATTATTGATGCAACTGCTTGCTTTTAGATGCTGAATCACATTAGCCTCCCTCCTGCCCTCCTATTTCATTAAGAATCTGGCTGCAGATCAAAAAATATAATGCCTTCCCCATGCAAGGCCCTGTAACGTCCACAAGCCCTAAAAAAACGACTGGCAGAACATTTCTTTCTTTCTTTTTCATCTGGGATGGGGAGAGAATAAAATGGGGGCAGGATGAGGACAAGAGTTCACCAAGTGAGGCATCCCAGCTTATTAGACAAAGCCAAAACACGAATGTGTATCAACGCTGTATGAACGCTGTGCACAATGGACATTTCTGACATTAAATTTGGGGTTTTTTAACCCCAAGAGCTAGTCTCTTTTTAAATATAAATACATCTTGTACATTATTTTTTATAGTATTCTCCAGCAGAATTAAGCTGGATCATTATTAGCACAGTCTATTTTCTATCGGGGAAAAAAAAAACTAGTCATGGAAGGGGACTCCCCAAAGGCTGTGATGGGGCAGAGTCTATGGGTTGAATCCTGCTCTATTGAATTCTGTGAGAGTCCTGCCACTGACTTCAGTGTGTCCAGGATTTCACTCCATGGTTCTAGAAGATGGCCACGGAACAAGGCCCATCTGCTTGATAGCTGCTCTGGGCTGAACCCACAGATTTTTACCTGTGTTTCATGTCAGGCTGGACTATGGAGCCCGTTATTGACAAACAATAAAATCTAGTTAAGGATATTTTAAAATTTTGTTACTGGTATCAAATGGTTACAGAGTGGCCATATGCTCCCCAAACTGGGAAAGTCACTCTTCTAGGGTCCCTATCAATGTCACGCAGAAGCAGTGCTTAATTTGTAATGAAAGAGGTGCCGGGCTCAAGCAATCTTTTTACTTTCATAACTGATGCGGCAAGCCCAAACTGAGAAGCCTAAAGGTGCCGGGGCTCAGCCCTAGCACAAATTAAGCATTACACAGAACAGCATCATCCTTTTATCTATAAATCTATTCAGACTCTGGTCACCTGGTGGAGCAGCCACCCAGCAGAGTGACAGTGAGCTGGATAAGTGTACATGCACCTCAGAAGTCAGTGGGGCCTCCCACTGATTGCCATTGTGTACGTATCCTCAGGCCTGCTCACTCCATACGTAAAGTGAAATACAAAGGGTTACAGCAGGGGTCGGCAACGTTCGGCACGCGGCTTGCCAGGGTAAGCACCCTGGCGGGCCGGGCCAGTTTATTTACCTGCTGACGCGGCAGGTTCGGCCAATCGCGGCCCCCACTGGCCGCGGTTCGCCGTCCCGGGCAAATGGGGGCAGCGGGAAGTGGCGCAGGCGAGGGATGTGCTGGCCCTGGCTTCCTGCCGCCCCCATCGGCCGAACCTGCCACGTCAGCAGGTAAATAAACTGGCCCGCCAGGGTGCTTACCCTGGCGAGCTGTGTGCCAAATGTTGCCGCACCTGGGTTACAGAGAAGGACAAGGAAAGGGGATTGGTGCAGTAGATGAAGAGAAGAGGGAGAAGTGGGGACTCTTTTCTTTTCCCCTTCCTAGCTGCCAAAAGACTACCATAGTACATCTCCCTGGATCCCAACAATCTGTCCCCTGTGTCTTTGCGTGCACAGAGCCATTGGAAATTTCAACAAAAATTTCAACCAGCTTCCCTATCATCAAGCATTTTTTGACCAGCCCAACATGCAAGTTTTTTTCTGCTTTGAAACCTGGTCACCTTAAATCTTTGCCTATGTATTGCTTTGCTACAGCTAGCCTCTCTCAACAGGAGAAAACAAGCTATTAAGATAAAGTACCTGAAGATTTTGTTGTTGTGATTATTTATTTTAATGGACTGACATATCCTTTTGACAAGGACTTGAAATACAAATTAAAAAAAGATCAGTATTTCCCCCAGATAAGTAGAACGTTAAAAATTGCAGTCACTTCTGCATCTGTTCCTTGGTTAAAATCATGCCATAGATTTGCTTTCCCCTTAACATCTGGTTGTGATATCGTTATCAGTAAGGAAATACTGAGGTTTGTTTTTGTTTTTTGTCATTCTGACTAGCAGTTGTGCTTAGCAATAGCAAACCAACGTCTTCATTAATGTAGCACTCATGCTAATATCTTGATTTGTAACCTGCAGCTTTTAAGAAATACATTGTTTATTTAGTTATTAACAAATAGCCCAAAGCGTTGATCCGTGTAACTTTTAAAGTTTACTTCATTTGGAAAGTGTTACATAAAAAGATCAAATTAATTAGGTGCTGCACCTTAAAGTTCATCTTAATTAGCCAATGTTTTTTTTTCCCCTAAGGTTCCAGGACTTTGTTAGAATTCAGCATGCATGAACTGGAGTGCTCACAGAGTGACAATTAGTTAACTGTTCTTGCTCCCATTGACTGCAATAAGAACAGGATTGGGCCTATGAACCAATGCATGAAGCTAGCTGCAAGGAGATGCAATTAAACATTTTCAGAAGCATATCTCACCCACACTCTACATTTATTTCAAATGAGGAGAATAACTCTGTGTTAGAGCAGTACCTATGCGTATCATGTTTATTATTTTTCCCCCCACGTAAATTAATTTAGCTGTTTTTCCATAGCCATTCACATATTCCATTTCATTTCCTTCATTTCACAACTAATTTGTGGGATTGGTTTGATAGTCAGCTATTACCTTGATTTGGACATATATACCTCTCTTCCCATTTTGTGTTTTCATAGTTGAGCAAACAGTGGTATGGTTCTTTATGCAATGTTGTCAAATAGGGCTATACCAATAAAATATGAGAATCTTTCAATAGAACATATATGCTTTAAGAGGAAGGTTCCAAGAGGTTATTTTCATTATTCTTGCAACTATACAAGCGTTCTAATGTAGCGCTTGGAAAGTTATTCTGTTAGATGGGAAAACTGATTTAATGTGCTGCAGAAATTATGTTAAAGGAATGTATAGAAACATTTCCCATAACAAAATTAGAACATTTAGTACAATAATATTTGAGATGTCTGAAGTCATCTGTAGAAAGTACCGAAATACTACCATGATGGGTACTATAGAAAATGCTAGGTAGATAGATTTCACTCATTCTAATAAAAGCTAGTGCAGGAATGGTGGGGACTTTGGGCCCAATTTTTAAAGGTGGTTAGGTGCCTAAAGATGTATGACTAGTGAGAATTTTCAAAAGTATTTAGTCGCCTAACTTTTAGTGAAATCATGTGGAGTTAGGCACCTAGGTGCTTTCGAAAAATCCCAGTGGGTGTCTATTGGCATCTTTAGGTGCCTAAATACATTTAAAATCTGGCCTGTCGACTATGGAAATGTCAATTGCTCTGCTGATTGACTGAAGCCAACGAGTAAGTCATGGCTTTCTATGGATGGTTCTGCTTTCAACACTCACCCAGAGGACAATGCAGTTGGTTTTCATGAGCTCATTCCTCAGACAGTGTATCTTGACCCACCGTGAAATGTTAAAAAGTGCCTAAGTCCCATTGACTTTCATTAACTATGGCTGTTAACCAAGGGCCAAGTCCTGGACGTAGGCACAAAGCCTGAGTATAATGGCTTTCCTCTATGTGCAAACTGAGTCCAACAGTACAGGGCTGGAGTGCGGAATCCTGACCTCCCCTGCTACAGGAGTCGTCACTGCTCCCAAACGCACACAACAGACCAGCATCTCCCAAAGACATCACTGACCTACAGCATCTCAGCTGAGGCACCAGCAGTGACACCACAGTGTTCTCGTCATGACTGATGATAAGGAGATGGGAGAGTCGTCATTAGCCTCCATAGTTTTCCTGTGTTACAGGCTGCGGTGCACCAGTGAATTTTTTTCTTCCCTTAGAGCTCGGTAGTAGTCTAAATGATGCTGCCCATATATGATTCTGTGCCTTCTGGAAAGATTTTATTCCCAGGCATATTAATGAAAAGGTAGCCTTCCGGTTCATGTCCCCAAATTTGCAAGTACAGACCACATGTGCCCTGCAAGCCTCTGGATGAGAGGAGAGGGTTTTGTAGTTGGACATTTCAGGAAAATTCCGTTCAAAAGCATGACATGGATCTCAAGCCTGCAAGCCCTCTCCGTGTGGAACTTTCATTGACTTCCCTGGTCAAGACCAGGCCCATGGTCTGTTTCAGTGACCCATTGCATGCATAGGTGTGCTGATTTCTGTAATCCAGCATAGACATTTTGGTGCCACATAGGGATAGAATTATAGAGACGAATTACCTGCTACTGTAAACAGGTGATTCCACTGAAACTAACGGAGCTGTGCCCATTTAAACCATCAGAGAATCTGTCCCACATTGGTTTTCTAGCTTCTCTGCTACAATCCAAAAGTGAAACCTATTGCACCTCAAAGGAATAGCTATTAAAAATAGATTATTGGGGGAGGGGCGTTCAGGAGGGTAATGACATTTTTGATCATTCCACTTTGACTCTTTCACCAGTGCCTCCTCGAGCCTGGGTTTGTTTTGCTTATAGTTCCCCTCAGAAAAAAATATCTGCAGAAAGTTTTATCTTTTGTTTACCTCTTTTTGTGTGTCGTGGTAATGTAGATTTTTAACTCTCTCAAAAATTACAGGTGATATTAAGTATACTGAGATGGTACATGGAGATATAACTAAGAGTAATGGAATGAAATTGAGCAAAGGAACTTTGTGGCTGAATAGCAGGAGACACTAGATGTCCATTAAAGTGAGGAATAGTCTCCCCAGGGAAGTGGTGGGAAACTCATCCCTTGAATCATTGACAACTAGACTGGCAAATCGCTTGCAAATATTGTAGGAGTGCAAATTCTCCATTGGGAGGGCCACGGACTTGATAACCTACCAGGGCTTTTCCTTTTGGGTACCTCAGCGCAGTATCTTAGCACTTCACAGTCATTTATTTATTTAGGTATTTATTATCCTCACAACATCCCCGCTGAGGCAGGGCAGGTGAGGCAAAGGGTAGGTGAGGTGACTTTCCCATGGCCTCATAGGAAGTCTGGGCCTGAGCTTGGGATTGAATTCTTGTCTCCCAAGTCCCAGTCAGTGGCCTGTCCATGAGACAATTCTTTCTCCGTCATGGCTTCTTATAGTCTTTTAAGATATATCCCTTCCGTTGCTGATAAAGCTGTTGCTGAGAAGAGAGGCAATATTTTATCCTTTTCTCAAAACTCTTTAAAGGAGCATGCCTGATTCACTGATAGACTTTTACAACTTAAACAACGTTTTAACTGAAATTGCTGCAGAGATGGAAGCATTAAGGATATTTGATAAAGTTAGTCCCAGATAATGAAAAAACACTTCAGCCTAAATCTTTTGTTTGTTTGTTTGTTTGTGTGTTTGTTTAACAGGTAAATTCCTAAATATCATTTTCACCACTGGAGATTTGCACACTGAAATTTTTTTGAGAGAGAGGAAAGCTGTTCTGAGGAGGGTGGTGGTTTTTTTGGCTGAATACAGTTCTACAGGGTTCCCCATTCAGGAAGCGCCAATATATCTCCAGTTTCCATCAGATGCAGGGGCGAACCTGAGAGGCAAAATTTGAAACCCAGAAAGTCCCTTAAGGAGGTAGCACTTTTGGTGAGTGCTTTGCCAAGCTCCCCATTTGAAATGTTTGCCTCCATCCAGTGAATGCCAGTGAACACCTACTCCTGCCAAGAGTAACTCGGTACTGACTTCACTAGTATCACAATGCAGTATTTAAATAATTTGACAAGGCTATTTGGAAATCTCCCACGGATTGCTCAAGGCAGTAATTTTCCTGTTGGAAGCCTATTAGGATTTACAGTTTCTCAAAGATAATATTGCCTCACCCCATTGCTTGAAGAATATGTATAAGCAGATATGTGTACACTGATGTATGAAATGGTGGAAAGCAGTGCTTAGTGTGAAGCATTGTGCAAAGAGGTGCTGTGCAAGATTCTCCACACTGTCTGCCAGTTGCTGTGCCAGTCGGTCCTGTCCTGTGACACCCCTGTAATTCCAGGCCTGAGTTATGCCTGAGCGGAGGCATTTATTTGGGCCAAAGAGTGATTCTTCAGAGACTAGTTGGAGAGACCATAAGTGCTTTAATTTTTTACAGCGGGGCTTTGCTACACTAGCTACACATTGCGACACTAGCAATTGTCATGCTTATCACCGTGAGAAGTCGATGCGATTTCTACTCAAGTTGCTGCACCCTGTAATAAGTGACTGGAGCCAGAGGGAACACGTGGGGTCAAGTGCTCCCCCCCCACCCCGATTTCTGCCTTTCTTTTAGCACAGAGGTTTTCAAACTGTGGGGTGTACCCAAAACGGTTGCCTCCTGCCAGAAGCCAGCAGATTGGAAGCTGGTGGGAGCCACCCGGGCCCCTGGCTCTCCACACTGTGGGAAGTAGGGGCTGGCTGGCTGCCTGGCAGCTGTCCCTGCCCTGCTTCCCGAGCTGGGCCGCCTCTGCACAGCCAGGTGCTCCCCAGGCAGGGCAGGCGGTAGGTACAGCTCTGAGCTGCTCCCTAATACATTCTTGCCTCTTTCCCAAAGGAGCCCGGCGCTGGCCCCTGCCAACCGAGCCCGGCTGCCATGTGATGCCCTGGCACTCCTGGCTCTGCTGCTGCTCTTTAGCCCAGAGGCAATGCATGGGGCAGTCATGTACCCCCCCCCCCCCAATCAAGAGTTACACGTCATCTCTGTCTGGAGCATCAAGCCCAAGGTTTATATTTGACCACAGTACCCAAAGGTGGAAGGCTGTTGGTTGCATTTAGGCCCCCTCATACCTTTGGACCAAAGACTCTGTATTTCTTGCTCTCATTTCTGACTCACTGAAGACCCTCCAAAGCGATGGAAATACGAAGGCTCCACAATAAGGGGTAGTGGAATGGCAGTTAGGCAGTTAAGTTGCAAACTTAGGTTTTGTGCGGTGTGTATTTGTGGAAGTGGGGGAGGGGTGTGAATTAACTCTGTTTAATTTAATGTATTGATTTTATTTACGTTTGTAGAGCAACTATCTTAAATTTACAACAGTTATGAATCAGAATTCAAAACAATGCAGTCAGGGCCTTCTCCAAAGCCCATTGAAGTCAAGCCCATTCTGCATGCTCTGTTTTCCTGGTTATTGCACATGGATTTGGAATTGAAACTGAAGAACATAATCTAACCTTGTGACAAAAGGCTTGTCCTCATCTGCATTGGCATGGCAGAGCCCTCTACAAATGAGGCTAAGATGTCATGTTTCTGATTTCTTCGAGAATGGATTTTACTTGATTCACTGTGTCTATACCTAAGAAGCAAAGCAGTCTCATCTGTATCCACACATTTTGCAGATACATATGCAATCAATATCCTTTAAGCTATAGTGTATGTTACAGTTATGGCATCAGGCTATTAACCTTTGGTTATTTGCATTATTATCAATTTTCTAAATCCTAGGAGTTAAGTAAAGAGAAGATTTTCCATTATGTTGAAGCTTGAAGTTGTCTGGTATGAATTTTGCAAAGCATTCAAATGCTTCATTTTCAGCCAATTTGTTACTAAGGTTATATTCTGTATGAATATTTTCACACAAAATTACTTGCTGCTAGCTAAATAAGTATGTTGATGACCTATTAATTTATGACACGCATTTAGAGCTGGAAACAAATTTATAAAAGAAAAAACCTTACGTTCTTTTTCCCTTATGAATTGTACCAACATTTGTTTTCATTTCCCTGTAGTCGTGCTTCATGTGTCAGAAGCGGTGTTCAACCCTTTTTTTTCTTTTAGTAGAAACAAAAAATAGCTAACTGAAGTTCAGCTTCTGCCAGCTATTATGAGCAACACTTTAAAATGAGGTATGAATCCAAATAAAACATGTTAACTATGCAATGTTTTATCAAAATCTAGGGGAGAAAAGGTTTACTTCTTAAACAGTCATTTGAGCGGTAAAACTTACGTATTCACCAAGGCCCCTTAAAGTTAAACAGAAAAGCAATAGCTATCAACACATTATAACAGAAAGCAGAACTCCCTACTAGCTAGTACACAGAACTTTGTATTATGCTTGAAACTGTAAATGTTAAAAAATACATGGACTTTAAAAACCCTTTTCCCCTCAAGTTCTGTAGTTAAGAATTCCTCATGCCAGTGAGTGAATTGATATAACCAAGATAATAGAAATTCTTGCTCTTCATTTGATGCTACAGCAACTGTGGTGGGACCAATCTTGAAAAGCCTCATTTCATTCATACTACTGAAGTAATCCAAACTCCAAATGGGACCATAGGTTTGTGCCAGCAGATCACAATGCAGCCCTAATGCCTGATCCAAAGCCCAAGGAAGTCAGTGGAAAGATTCCCATAGACTTCAAAGGGCTTTGACCAGGCCTCCAATGAGTAAGGACTACTAAGTGGTGCTGCTTCATCCAGACAATATGTTAAACCAATTCTCATAGTCTGCACTGGCTCCCAGCCACTTGAGTACATATTCGGAGTCCAAGGCAGGCTTGTACAGACCACGCTGCGGCAGCTTCATTGCTATTGTTATTCAAGCTAGCTAGATCAAAGGTATCTTGGGTATTTCTACATGTGCTGTAGTCACACCTCTGATTGCAGTGTAGACATACCCTGAGTAGAGCTTACAGTGCTGGGTTTTATCTACTAAGTCCCAAATCAGTGATACTCAGACTGAGGTTCGCGAGCCACAAGTGGCTCTATAATGTGTCTCCTTTGGATCTTTGCAGCACATGATATTAAAACACGGTGTGATTTAATTATTAGTCTATCTAAGTTATTAACCAATCAGGATGCTTTTACTATGTTATTAACCAATTGTAGTTGATAAAATAATAATAGTGGGTCAGTCGTTTTGCTGTGAGAATAATATATAAAAATAGTAAATGAAACAATGAATTGACACAACTGTGGCTTTTTGGGGTAATGTTGATCATTAATGTGGCTCCTGAACCACTGAGTATCACTGTCCTAAAGGGCTATGGATGTGGAGGCCAACTGCCTTTCTCTGCATGTGTACCACCACAGGTGCACTTGAACAAACAGTTCCCTGGTGTAACTAAGAGCAGTCTGGGGACAGGGTATTTTCCACTAGGATCCTTGACTCAGGAGCTCGTTCTCTCCCGTAGCCTGCTAGGCTGTATGTGGTGACTTTCAGTGCAAGCTACAAGGCTAATGGGGTGGAATGACAGGGGTGATACAGGAGGTTGGTTGCCATTTCTGTAGGGTGTTTTTTGTGGCAAGGGTCAATGTGATCGATACACGTTCTTATACTCGATATTTTTATGCTATGGTTGTGTATAAATTATAAAGCACCTACAGCTAGGACTAGGGCTCAGGGCTGTTCTCTTACAGCTAGCAGCCAGCGATCACAAGGAGATCTCCAGCAGCTGGTGAGTGCCCGGGGTGTAGAGACTGGAGTTGTTATGCCAGCATTATTCCACCAAAGGATTCCCCCATGCTGGAGGAATCCTCTACTTACTTATGGGTAAGCTCACACTAAGATTGCTTCCCACTGCCAGAGTGACATCATGAGCCAAAGACCTAGCCTGTAAAGTTGATTTTACGAGCAGGTCAAACTATTTGTTATGAATGATATTTGTTATGCGGCTAGAGCCAGATTTGGTTAGTGACTCATTTGCAAACCCCTCCTGATTTCTAAGTGTTTCCCCAAATGATTTTGATAAACAGTTTTCAGCCTATTAGTTGTTTGCGAGCTGATCACTCTGAATATGGGTCAGTGTTGTGTGAATAGTCTTTAAAGTGAATAAAAATCTGTCAGCCAGAAGCATTTTGGGGATGAAAATCAGTCTTACTGCAATTTTTAAACTTCGGGAATTTATGAGTGTTGGCGCATATATTTGTCAATCACCCAAGTGCTTACAAATAATGAAAATAGCACCAAAAGTATTTGCAGATCAGGTATTTTGACTATTTGACCAAGTTCTCTCTGTTTGTTAAAACAATTTTCTAGTAAGTAACAGAGCTGGCAGACTTTGCAGACAATCTGTTCTGCTATTGCCCTTTCAAACTGCAGGCATTTGACACTGTCCCTTTTCTTCTGACAACTTTTTCTTCATTTTTTTCCCTACCAAGTCAGTAGTATATGTCCTGCTCTTAGAGCCATTGTTAGTTATGGGTCAAACCAAAAACCAGCCAAGCCTAACCTCTGTGTTCTTGAAAATCATCCCCGTCTTACTAGAGTCTACTAGTGATGTCATAGATGGCTGAACAATTGTAAGCCTTCTGCAGTTCTCAGGGGAGCTGTCAAAATCCTTATTCATTGAGGAGCCCAACTAATAGAAACAGTCCACCTGCTCCAGGGTGACTCTGTCTCTCTCCACTGTGATGCTTGCAGGGATGTGATCCTTGCCTGTTGTCATGACCTTGTTTTATTGGATGTTCTAATAGAAGCTGAAATGGATATTAGCTGTAATTACTCATTCCACAAGATTCTGTAGGTCACTCTTTGTACCAGAGTTGAGAACCTTCATTGTCTACATTGCTTAAATTACTGAACATTGTGCCATCAGTTCTGAATTAGTGCTCATTAATGAGCTTGTGGTTCTAGAAATTCCCTATTTATTATTCAGAGGCCAAGTATAATTCAGGCAGCTGCAATGCAACATTACTCGCATGACTTTTGATCTGTCATGGAAGGACCTTTTTTTTAATGCAAGAGGGAGGCATATAGCAAGCAAAAGAGGAATATATTTTTTCTTCCAGCTTGAAATCTCTCTCTCCGTTGCCAGACTTTATGTTGAAGCAGAAATGTTCTATTTTTTTAATATGCACGAATGTCTACTTGGTACTGAGCAGATAATTCCAAGATCATATTAAATTTCTCGGTAATCCTGGAGATGACTGGGCAGTGTATTAACCCATACAGCCCATTACATACTCTTCTCTTTTGCAGCTTCTGTCCTTCCCTGAGCACAGGAATCCAACACACTGAAGCGTCATCTCAGTCTGTTAGTTCCCACTGTACTGAGCGGGGATAATTACCCTCTTTGTTTTCTAACGTGTCTCTGAAAGGTTAAGTACCATTTAATTTAGTTTGCAGGGAAGTGTAAGTGGTAGGTGTGACTTTGGTTATGATATAGTTAAACACAGTGGGCCCATGATTGATTTCAGTGGGCCAGATTTTGCTCCTCTTCCACACAATGGGCCCCATCCTCACCTGCTGTAAATCAGTGTTGCTCCACTGACTTCAGTGAAGCTATATTGATTTGCACCAACTGAATATTTGGCCCCAGAGGTAGGACTTTGTGTATGCAATTTACAGAGTAAAGTTGTTATGCTGTTATTAAGAGTAGCAGACTCAGGCCCAATAGGATTTATTTTTCTTGTGAAAAAGAGGGAGTTTAATGTTCTTTTTGGGGTCATCCAGCCTAGGCTGTCTCTCAATATCCTGATGCCCAAATGTGGGACAATGACGGTGAGGGTGGACACTAGAAAGAAGAGACTGCAAGACACTTTCAGCAATGTGAAATTGATAGGGTTGCCAACTTTCTACTCCCACAAAACCAAACACCCTTGCCCCGTCCCATGCCTCTCCCCTCCTCTGAGGCCCCACCCATGACCCGCTCCTTCTTCGAGGCCCTGCCCCCGCTCACTCCATCACCCCTCCCTCTGTCGCTCGCTCTCCCCACCCTCACTCACGTGCTCATTTTCACTGGGCTGGGGTGTGGGAGGGGGTGAGGGCTCCTGCTG